>NC_056686.1:160465499-160785499 GCF_018350215.1 Panthera leo | reverse complement strand
TGACCCTGAAGTAGTGAGGTGTTCTCTGGCCGGAGGTGTGAACTCAAGGAAGCTATGAAGACATCAACAGGTGCCTCCTGAATAACCTCACCTCAGTCCTTCAAGAAAGCCTTCCTCCGCACAAGTTTTTCAAAGTTTAAAAAATGACCTCAAATTTGAGGTAAATATTTTCATCATTGGCATTTTCTTTCCTTTAACAAATGACAGAGTAAGCATAAAGAAATAGAGAAGAAAATAAAAAAAAATTTAAACGACACTTTCTTGTAGTACTTTTTAGTTCACACAGCCTAAGTGGAATTTTAACAAAAACTATTATGATCTCAATCGGCTAAATAAAATGTGCCTTTCAACAGGCAGCTTGAAGCTGAGCTGACGTGAACATCGACAAGCACAAAAGCACACTGCTGGGGGATTTTAATGTCTTTGTTTGATATCTGTGAATTCAAAAAAGCTTTTAAGCCGTAAATAGAACCCTACCTTTGTCATCTTTAAAATCTCTGCATCAGGTAGGTTAGTGTTGAATGTCACATCTTTGATGTAGGTTATTGCAATTTCATCCCCATCCATCTCCATATACATTTTCCACTTACAATCCTAGAATTAAAAGCAAAATTATAGAATTTCAGAGAGTGAAACAATTTCTCTAGTCCCAATGTTTTATAACACATGAAGTTTCCTAAATGAAATATTGAGGTAATTTTTTTTCCTTTTTTGAAAAAAGGACATGAAATTAGATCTCTTTATATATTTAAACAACCCCCAGTTCGTGCAGTCTTGAGACATAATTTATCAGTGTAAATGTTCTATTGTTATAGGAGTTGCAAACTCAAAATCCTAAAGGGACCAGGCATTTAATAATGAAAATGAGTAAAGCCAGGCAGTTTCATTATAGAGCCCTAAATTGTCATCTTTCAAAATAGACCCATTTAATTTACATATTAAACATTGTAGGAATATTTTTTTATTCGTACAAAGAAATGTGGACTTCCCATTTTGAAATACAAGGCCCTTTTAACTTTCACTTTGCCAGTGTTGATAATAATATGGGCTCAAGAAAGAGCTCACTTTCCTCTTAACAGGAGGGAACCCTGCAAATGTGATGTATGGCAACTGATAACTGGCTCATGTGTTGGGGAGTTACGGGAGGGTTAGGACTCTGGGGGTCTAAAGGGCAGCTGCCCTAAAGGGACAGCCATCACTCAGCTTCTGTTGCTTATCCCCATGTGGGAATATGACCTCAGTCTTGCTAGGTCCTTTAATGTTTCCCAAAAAGCTGGATATCTGGATTCTTATGTGAAACCTCTCGATTTTTAAAAATGATATCACGTTAATTAAATTTTCAGTAAAACCACCATGTAATGAAAAAGGGCTCTATATCATTAGTCACCAGGGATGTAAATTAAAATGTCCCCACAATGAGATACCACTATATGCCCACCAAATGGCTAAGATGGATAACATCCAATGTTGGCCAGGATTTTGAGCTCCTGGATTGCTGGTGGAAGTGTAAATGGTACAATCGCTCTGGGGAAGGCTTTGGCAATTTATTATAAACATATATCCATATGTATAAACATACATCTATTTGATGACTCAGAAATTCAACTCCTAGGTATTTACCTGAGAGAAATGAAAAAAGACTTGTACAGTGTTGCTCTGAGTAGCTTTATCATAATAGCCAAAAAACAAAAAAAAACAAAAAACCCAAAAAACAAAATTAAAAGCTCCCTAGAAACAGGCCAAGTGTTCATTAGGAGAATGAGTTAAGTATCATATATTCGCAGAATGGAATGTTACTCAGCAACACAAAAGGAGCAGATCATTGACACATGCAACAAGATGGATGAAATCTCAGAACCATTACAGTGAGTGAAAGAAGTCTTATACAAAAAAAAAAAAAAAACATACTAAGGATTCCGTTTATGTGACATTCTAGAACAGATAAAACCAATCTGCAGTGGCAACATTTCAGAAAAGGTTGTTTCTGCAGATGGGGATTGACTGGTAAGGGGCATGGTGAGACTTTACGGGGGGCTAATACTCTGTTCACAGGGGTTTGAGTCATATAGGCATATGCATTTGTCAAAATTCAGCGAATGTATACTTAAGATGTGTGCATTTCTTCTTGAACTCTAGCGCACTGAGATATTTAAGAGGAAGTGTATTGGTGTCTGCAAATGACTTTGACATGCATCAAAAACATGAAGATTGGTATATGGCTAGAGCGATAGATGGACATATATGTGATAAGGCAAGTAGAATAAAATGCTAATGGTTGCATTTAGCGGATAAGGGAGGATTCATTATAAATATATTTTTTTAACTTGGCTGTATGAGTAATAATAAAAATGTTGGCAGATAAACACTGTGTGTGCAATGAAAAGGAGAAATACGCCATGTCTTTGCACCAAATTTGACCCCTGAACCATAAATTCACCTTCTCTTTTACATTACTTGAAGAATGAAGGATTCTGAGAGGTTAAGGATAATGTAGTGAGCACCTTACATGCTGAAACTAGAAAATGCTCTCATAGGAGTAGACCTGGAATGTCTCCTGAGCAAGCTCAGACAAAATTATTATGGAAAAGCACTAACAAAGAGGCTGTTGAAAACCTGTTGGCTTCAGCAGAAAGCTGGGGGAGCCCTTTGTTTTAGGAAAACTTCTAGATAAATTGCACAACCAAGCAGGGCACGTGCCTGAGGGGAGTGACCCTCTTTGCCCAACCACATTCACAAGATGGAGAGCCAATTAGTGAAGGAAAAGGTCTATTCAATAATGTGAAAACCCAGTTTTCGGTTAACAGAAGTCAGATCAGTCACTCAGAATGGACAGATCTCTCAGTATTGCTCTGTTTTGGGGCTGCTCCCTGGGCAGCGGGAGCCCTGAGGTAACTGGGCAGCATAATGACTATTTGAAGTCATGACTGCACTTCTCTGACATGGCAAGAGCCTCCTCAAGCAGTGGCTGGAATAAAAAGCCTTAGGAAAGATGAGGTGACTTAGTTCGGTTTCTTTTGCCTGTCCAGTTTTGGAACGAAGTTAGCCAAATCACAGGTGAAAGACCTCAGGCTGTGTGTAAATGCCCGAGGCCCTCGGCTCTCCCACCTCACAGCCTGAGAACTCTCCTTGACCTCAGGCCTGCCATAGACCGGCCTGTGCACGCGCTCAGAGGAGCTCTCTGTTGAGAAGGGGTTGCTGACAGGTGGGAACTCACATTGCCGGAGTGCTTAATCTGCTCTAGGCATGCTGCTGGGTACTCTGTGCTATTTTTGTTTGAGATCCACAGTAACCCTGCAAGTTAGATTTATTTTCCCATTAGGTGAGAAAAATGAGGCTTAGGTAAATAAAGGAATTTTCCTAGGGTCTCCTGGCCATTAAGTGGTAGAGGTGGGATGATAATAGCACAAGGCCGCCTGGCTCCAGAGTTGGAGAAGCTGCCGATAGGGAAGGGCAATTGGGAGAGGTGGCAGGATGTACTCACTGGGCGGTTCTCAGAGCTCCACAATGGGACCAGCTATTGACAACAGGCAAGTGGGGGAAGGACCAGGGAAGATTTTGCTAATACAACTGAAAAAGCAAGTGGCCGCAGGTCCTCTCCTGCAGCAACTGCTTCCCTGTTCCCCAGAGTCCAACTTGGAAAAACAAGGGTCCCCATAATAGGGTTAGAGACCTTTTTACTTTTCAAATTCTCTTATCTGAAAGAAAGGCTTTTGCCTGAACCATAAAAGATAGCGACAGAAGCAATAAAACTATACTCAAAGGCACTGTAAGACAAGGGGGGCATTATCCATGTCATTAAATTACAAACCTGGGTGGGAAAGAAAATATGCAGTGTTCACTTCAATTATTAACTTAATCTGTCAGTGCCCTGACATAATCCTAGGGTTTTTTTTGAGGGGGGGGGGGGCATCTGTGATTTCACTGTTGCCTAGTTAAGAAAAGTAACCCTTAAATCAAGTCATGGAATTCTTTAAATTCTGCTCAATTTCCTATTACCCGCAGGTATTCTCTGCATTTTTGCTACACAGCGAGTCATTAAGTTGTCAATGAATTGCATTGCTCACAACTACCAGGATTTAAACAAAGTATTGAATTCTACAGGACCCAATAGAGACAGGATGCCATGTGATGAGTTCTTGACCAATCGATCACTGAAAAGGTTTTCATAGCAGTAACATGAATTAAATCATCAAGAACATCACTAAAAGTAACAACATATTTATGAGCCTAATATAGGATCTTACGTGCAAAATTGCTGCCTTTTTAGTTTCTTGGTAGTGGTAGGAACCAGGTAGTGGGAATGTGGGCTCAGATGTAAAAGCCATTCACTTTTACCAGGGTGAACTATTGATTTGGGCTTGATGTGAGTGACAGAAATGTGAGTATTGATTTATGAATCGGAAACATTCAAGAGTCACTTTGGACATCTTGTGAACAACTCGCAGTCCTGACAGGCAGAAATCAAAAGCAGACAGCTCTGTATTCTGAGAGCCTTTGGGGGCCCGAAAGGACTTCTTTCCCAAAACCATTTCACCCCTGGCAGTCTGAAATGGCCCTGTTACTCATTTGGTTTAAAGGGTTGATGGTGATGATTAAGATAGAAATAATATAGAAAAAGAGTATACATTAAGCCATTACTCGGGGAGTAGCAGGGAATGAGATGAAAGATGACAGCTGAAAGTCCAGCTCCTGGAGCTTGAATTCCATTTCTGTCACTTTCCCCCCAACCTTAGCCAACTTATATAACCTGTTTGGACCTCGGTGTTTCTATTCACAAGTATGTTGAATGAGGATTAAATGAGATAATGTAAATAAAGTGCCCAGCACAGTGCCAGAGCCAAATAAGGAGCTTGGAAAGGAGCAATTGTAATTATCATTACCAACATCAGTCACCAACACAGCTCCAATTAGTTTATTAGACTAGCCACCCCATCATCTAGCAGCGATCTAAGGGAATGGGCCAGAAGTTGAGTAAGCTTTGACAAGCGAGAAGGTACAGAGTGTTTAGACAAGGACTCTGGCCAGAGTAGGCAGGTGCGGTCAGAGCATCTTACTTGGGCACCCAGAGGGCACCAAAGTCTGGTATCAGTGTTGGAAAAAAAGAAAAAAAGATGTAGGCAGTGGCACCATAACAATGACTGGTCTTATGAAATAAACAGAAGAAGGAATAAACTTGTATCTTCTCACATAGATGGATTATAGAACACCAATTCTGCCCCTTCCTGCTTCAGCAGGTCCTAATGCGACCCTACCAATAGGAACCATCGGATGTCTGGAGGACGGTGGCTATGAAATGGGATTGACAGCCTGAGAGCCTTACCTTGATGAGGAAACTGAAGCATAGAGAGATGGGGAAATCTGACCAAGATCTCACGGACAGAAGGAGATGGAGTTCGGAACTGATCTAAGGTAGTCTCTTGGTGCTATGAGGAGCAGGTCTCCAAACCCTAGTCTTTTCTGAATCTGGAACTTTTCCTTGTTGTGGGTTAAACAGAAGTAAGAATTACAGTGCAGGGGAGTTCCATCTTCCAGAGTCAACAAACAGTCAAGATTATGTTGGTGAATTTCTTTATAAGTCTCCATGGCAGAGACTGAAATACGGAGTCTCTAATAAGTCCAGCATAGCCTATGTTCCCTCCATTATTGACAAAGATCCTTGTTAAAAGTGCATATGGTGCCAGTCCACTGTCTTTATGCTCCTCTTCTTGATTTCTCTGGCCAGTATTTGGAATCACACTTTCCGCCAGCCCTGGCTTAGGCTTTGTGGCCCGGCATGACTTCCACTTTTCAAACCAGAAAAAACCCGCTCCCATCTAGTTGCACAAGCAGATCATGGGGACCGGTCCTGACTACTGTGGATTTCTGTTCCATGACCAGATTCCCACAGTGTCACTCTTCAAATTTGTATCTTGATGCACATTTCTAGGGAATGCTCTTACTAACCAGTAGGAAAAAGGCACTGGCACAGGAGCAGTACTGGGCCCTGGGATGTTCTTGGCTTTGAATAGCAAAAAATGGTAATCCAAACCTTCCCACTAATTGGATCATCTGCCTCTCCATGCAAATCTACAAGAAATGAATGGAATTTTGTTGGGAAGAGGGGAGTTTTTGCATTGGAAACTGATGAAAAAACAGCTCCGTTGGGTGCCCAGGATATGTACTATTTATCTGGGCAGCTGCTGAAATACCTGGATAATTTTAGAATCAAGTGTGTGGTTAATGGAGGAGGAGAAAGCATTCCATCTGAACTGCTTCTGTATTGCCAATTATGTTAAAAAATTTTCTGAATTAAGATTACTGGCCAAGTAAAACAGAAACTCTTAACACTGTGACGATAAAACCCCAAACAACACTCAGTTAATGCTAGATTAAGTATCTCTTTGTGAGAAATCACTATTACATTCTTTGCAAGCTGTTTAAAATTCTTTGGAGTTCCAAGCTAGAACAAGTGATTCCAAACATAGACATCCCTTCTCCCTCCCACAAAAAAAAAAAAAAAAAAAAAAGATGGGAGGGAGGGAGTACAAAGAAATGATCCATATAGAGGTAAATTTTACGAGTAGAAAAAGGGATTGAAGATAGCACAGAAATTAACTTTAAATATTGTTTCAAGTTCTGGGCATTTCAGAGACAACGATATTTCCCTCTCTCCCTCCCCCCCCCTCCACTCAAATATTATTGCAAATGTGAACAGTGTAGGTAAGTCAGAGAGACTCTAGGAAAAAGATTATTCAGGACATTTCGGAAGGAAACAGACCCCACATTAGGCTTTCAGCCTTCTACAGATCACTTCTACCTGAAGGTTACAGATAAAAACATTTTTGGTAGATTTTTTTTTTAATTGAAGTATATACGTTGCAAATAGTAAAATGAACCAATTTTTAAGGGCACAGTTCAGTGAATTTCGACCTATGTACATACCAGTGTAACCACCCCCACAAGCCAGATATTCCCACAACCCTAGAAAGTCTCCTGTCCCTGCCTGGCAGGGACACAAGGGGAGGTATGCACTCTTCTCATTTCTCTCACCATAGATTAATTTTGCCTGGTCTAGAACCTGGCAAAATTGGAACTTTACAGTATGTACTTGTCTATGTTTGGCTTCTTTCACTTGGCATAATGTTGTTGAGATTTGTCCGTGTTATTTAACCCTTCCAGCCTTACCCTGTTGTCGACAGCCATGTCTCCACTTTACAGATGGGTAGACTGAGACTCAGAAAATGTAGAGATTTGTGGCAAGTGCGCTTAGCCGCGCCGGGGCCACAATTTAGTTCCTGGGCATGCCCCGTCTAATGGTAAAGACACCGAGTTTTAAAATCCCGCCTCCGTCTTACCCCCTTCCCCCAGGGAGGAGAAAAAGTGAAACCACCAGGGATTGCTCAGGATTCTAGCAAAGAGGCCTCTCCACCTTAAAAAGGCCTGTACTGAGGAAACGTTTTAAAATATAAAATAGAGGTTGAAATAAACTTTTTAAGATTCAAGAAGGGAGGGGCGGGGGGGAAGGGAAACAGTCTCTTAGCAGGTGACTGTTGGAAAATGTAAGAAGTAACACAAGATGAAATAAAAATGTGGTAGAAATGTTGGTCATGCTGGTATTAAAAGTAGTAAGATGTTGATGATTTAGGCCTCCGAAGGCTTCTTTACATGCGTTGCTATTATCTAGCTCAGCTGCTGAAACCTGCTGTTTTAAAGGCAGGAGAGTGGAACATCCCGTGATAGCACCTGGGTTATTTATCATTATGTATAACCCCGCTACTCTCTATTTTATTATGCTGCCTTTAAAAAGAAGATAATGCAAGTATGGTTAATTTGCTTCTCTTCTTTATCTATACGGTGTCATGACCCATCACGGCTTTGTCCCGCGAGATTTGTTTTTCAACCAAAAAGAAATCCACAAGAAACTCTCCCTAAAAATTCCATTAATAACCTCTTTCAGCGCGTATAGGTTGCAGGGTCTGGAACTAAGAATGTTTTAATCTCTTCAGCAAAACAATGTCTCATAATGATGTACAGGACTATTGCTGTACTGATGAAGAATCATACATAATTCAGCACCTTTCACTTGGCACCACTGTGATGTCCTCATTAGCCGTGGCTCACAGTGTCTGTCAGATGGTGTCCATGCGAACGCAGGCATTATATTGTCTTTGAGATGTGCAGCTGCTTCCATGACACTGCCAGTATATAAAAACATGACGCCAGTTTGTTTTATTTAGTGCTAAACCTTCCAGTTTGTAAAAACAAGGCTGACACAGAGCCTGACATGAGGCAGTGAAAATAATTAGCTCTCATTTTCTCAGCCTCCTATTTCCTTCTCCCTGCTGTGTTCTCTTTCCACTAAACCACCACATGTCAGTCGAAATGGGAGGCAATTAGTGGGCTCATTTCAGTCCCCACAACTGTGCTGAAAAGAAAGTATTTATGATGGCACAATGAACAGCTGAAAGATTAAATAACATTTGCCTTTTGAAAAGAAAATGACTTCTAGCTAAATGGGCAATTTTTGATTATTCTCAAACAAGCTTAGAGTAGTTGGTTTTTAAAATACAAGAAAGGAAAATGAGTCATTTTTAGGTGAAAGAATCAAATAAAACTTGACACAGTAATGCAAATAACTGATGTTTTATTGCAAAATATGTAAATGCGTTATACCCTTAACAATGGCTTGTGTCTAAGGTCAGGGCAGATTGGTGCCAGCTAGACACCAGTAGAGATAAGGTTGTTATATTGCCTTTTGGGGGGCTGTTATTCGAGTTATGTATGAAAAAAGGACTTTAGGGATGAAGTTAAAATAAAGTAAAAGAAATCAAGTGAGACGTACTCTCATATGATGCATTACACACTACCTGAAATGGTTCAGATGTTAGTTGGCATGTTTGGAAAGGAGTTTTTCATTTTTTTAAAACTCTTTTTAAAATTGGAAGGTACTGGGTATTCATCTTGGAAAAAAAAGAGTAAGTCTTGCTATTGATTTTGAATAACTCAGAATCTATTCTCAAGACTGAGTTTCTTGAACAACATACAAGGTGTTCTAGCTTACCTAATGACTGCTTATAAGCTTTTTTAAACGCGAACAAATGGGCTGCAAATTGACTTTTACCCAGGACACTCAAAATATAAAAACAGCTCTTCTGACTACTAAATTCCCCTCCCTTGCCATGACTTCAGAGATGATGCCAAAAATTAATGACCTTTGAAGAAAAATCACTGACCTGGCTGGTAGGCATTGTTTACAATTTGAGCTGTTCTCAGCCCAGATCCTGACGTACAGGATTGAGATGGTTGTCGTACATCTTTGCTTTTCCAATGCAGTGCTTTTAATTTCATTTCAAATAATCAGTCCCTGTTATAATTGGTTATTCTCAAGACCTAGTTTTTGGTTCAGAAAACACAAGTCATTTTGAGTTATCACAGTCTTCCTTCTTTCAGTGGCTTTGGAAAACCTTCGAAAGCAAAGATGTCCTGTCATCAATGGAGTCAACAACTGTGGCTATTCAAATATTTTTAAAAGACCATCACAAATTTAAATTTTGTTTCTGTTTCCATAAGTAGTATATTCCTACTCTCTACAAACTCAAATCCTAATTTTTGAAGTCCCATAATAGAGTCAGTGTATCTGTATGAGCCAATGGCAACCCAAGGAGATCTGAGCCAACTATGGATTCGGTGGGAAACTAGGGCTCTCTGTGAGCTAACTACACATATTATTATAGCTGGAAACCAGCTATATGCATTTGTCATGCAGTCATACCTATGTTTTATCACGTGTACTTCCTTGCCATTCACTATCTTAAAAGGAATTCAGGGTCTTGATGAAGAAGGCCACGAGGGATCATGTGGTGTGCTGGAGCCGCCCTCACAAGCTGGTTGCTCACACCTCTTCCCAACTTCAAGTTCAGGGACATCAGATCGGTAATTGGCCCTGGTGAAAATATTTATACCATGGAGATCCACGAACACTACAAGTCAGGGCCATTTTCTCCCATTGTTAGACATTTTCTGGTGTGCCGTTTCTACATGTGATTATCCATCTATCAGCAAGTATGTGCTTAGCAGCTCTGCTCTGGGCCTGTAAGCAGCTGCTTGACCTGTGTGATGAAGTGTAGCCCCACTGTGATTAGAAATATGCAGCAAGTTCATGCAGTCATATTCTAAGCTGCATTTGCTCCCTGGCTGTCAATTAAAAGTTGTATTTCTTACAGAACCCTGCCACTACAAGCCCATATACTTAGGCACACGGACATGTGTGTGTGCATATGTTCATCCCCTAAGAAAGAGTTGATCATAGGAAATAAGCTTCTTTACACTGCATTTTTAATAAATGCAAGATATAGCAAAGTAAAGCATTGCTTTTAGCTGTTCTGAAATTTACAAAAAGTGTTGGGGTTTTTTTTTTCTTCCTTACAAAATCTTTGTGCTCTGTTACTTTATTTATCCATTTATAAAAATTACACAATAGGAAAAAAAGCCCCATTTGACAGTTTTTGATATTTACAATGCTCTGAGAAAGGGCCTGGAGATTCAATTGTTTATTAAATGCAACATTTTATAAGTGATCCAATAATAAAGACCTAACAGCACAATAGTAGGTGGGAAGTATTTGTAACAAGCAGTGTTTCTAACCTAGAGAAGATGAACAGAGAAGCAGAACTGTTGACTGAATTGCTTCTGGTAAGGTGTGGAAGAAGGGGTCCCCGTGTTACCCGTGACGCACGCAAGAAGGGGGGGCAGGGTGAACGGAAGAAGCCTTGGACTCTGATGGGGGCTGTTACTCTGCTTCTATACCTTCAAAATTGTGTTCCTCTTTATTTTGTCTTCCTTATTCACTTGCTCCATCAGAATACTGCTCAAAAGGAAATCAGATGTAGGAGGTACAGGAGTCCAGAAGCCTGTGTCTATTTTGGGGTCCGTGTAGCCAGGGTGCTGGCAGAGACAGGGTGGTGTTTCCCGGGCTTCTCCCCTGAGTGCTGTGGGTCATCAACTTAGACCCACAGGTTTCCATGTGGAAGGGAGGGGGTGGGGGTAGGGACTCCAGGGACCACGTCTGTGACTGTCCAGTACACGCAAGGAAAGCATGGGCTCCCCAGATAGTTCCTTCATAACCCTGATTTTAAATTTTTATGACACAGTCTCAGAAAGTTTCTTGGTGAGAAAACTGCTGGGTGATTTGATAGTTTATTCCTTGGCAATTTGAGAATCAATATTCCTGACTGGCAAGTTTATATGAGATATAATAATAAACTCTATGGAGCTGAATATTTTAGTGAAAGAAAGGGTGGTTGCCACCCTGGGGTGGGGGGGGCGGTGCATGAAGCTATCTGAGATTCCAGAAACCTTTTTCCTTTTGTGCCAAGTGGAAGGCCTTAAGATTACAAAACAAGGCATTTCCCACACAAAACAAAAGATGGTAATTTACTATTATGTGATCCCCCCCCAAATTATCTTTTTATTACCAATATATCTATTTTAGGGATGATGCTACTTTCTAGAAAGGGGCAGTATGACACAGTGGTTGAGTCCTTGGACTAGATATGCCCCTAAATAGGTGGGGATTCTGGGTAAGGAACTTTACCTCTTCCTTCCTCAGTTTCTCTTGGAGATGATGCAGGGATAGTGCTCACTGTGATGGTGGCTTATAACAATTATGTGAGAAGAATGTTTGCAGAGCACTTACCACAGTGTCTGGCAAAGGTATGAAATAATTATTACAAGCATTTCAAATCTGAGCACAGGAAAATTTTGAGCTGAGAAAGACCCAATTTCTGCCAATTCCACTGTCATAATTTCAAGTTCAGGTTTGCCTCAATATATAGCATTATTTAATAATTTACTTGTTAGAAGTAGGTAAAATACATGGGTAAACCCCATTCTCAGATTTTGTTAATTTAAATGGCCAGCGAAGCCTTTGGTCCAATCCTATCTTCCCTGCCAGTTTGCCTCAAAAAGGAAAGAAGAAAAGCATACTTCATTTGTGCGAGAATCCTGTAAATGTGCATGGGGCTTTGGTCTGCTGAGGTCCCGCTTATCCAGAGGGCGAGGCAGTAAAGACACATCACAGCAAGGCGTCATGCAGTGGCCCCTGGCCACGATAGCAGGCATGTAGGCGCTCAGACGTGAATGGCTTTCCTCAGTTGAGCAAGTCAACCTCACTTTTGTGCCAGAATCCATCTGGTTGTAAAATGAGGCTAAAAACCAGCATTGCATCTGAATTCTTAAAACAAAAGGTTGACCGGTCTTACAATGAAAGGCTTTTCCTCTACATGTATTTGTTATTTGTGGATAAGGTCGTATTTTCACCGTTTTCTCCTGGCAGGGCAGGTACTGAAGCAACGTACTAATTTTAAGTGGTTGTGGAACTGGTGGTCCCTTTCAGATGCGATGGGAAAATGGAGCTGCTATTTCATCATAAGGTCACTGTCCTGTATTATTCCCGGAGGTTGTAATTGTAATTAGAACGCATCTTTCATTTTGTTTGTAAAAGGAAAGGTGAAATGGTCAAGCAGATCTCCCTGATATGCAAAGCCCGGTTTGGAGACAACTTGCAGAGCATCACTGTCCTCTAGTAACTTATTCTAGTCACGGAAAGGCTTCACCGTTTCTGTGATGATGGGTTTATGAGAACTCAGTTGGGATTTTGAGGATGTCCTTTTTTCTTGGGTTCCACCTTTAAAGGTTAAGGCACTAAGGTCAAGGTCAAGGTCAGTTTTCATGTGGGGAATTGGAATTTCAAATATTTGGGGGAAATGTTTCATAATGCTAGGGTATAGGCTGGCATAACTGGGTAGTTTAGAACTGGACAGTGATTTATTCTAGGATTATTTTATGAAAATGTACAGATGGCTTAAATCTCCTGGGACAGGTATGTGAGCTAGCACATGTTTAATAAGAAGGTAATGATAAAGATGTAATTTCCAGTCTCAGCTCTGTCCTCGCCCCATCTAAGGCTGGTCACACACTTCCTCTTGTTCTCTGTTTCCTGATCAGTGATGACAATATTATACCTTAAGCATCTCACAGAAATGCCAAGGGGATAAATGAGATGACATTTATGAAATAACTTAGCTCTTTAGAACAAAGTACTAAGTAGAAGCTTTAAACATTATATTCAGGAAGTTATTTGCAAATGACCATGGACCTCTTCAAACCTTGCTTTAAAACTCACCCCTTCCAAAAAAGCTTTTCCTGGTTAACCTCATCCATTCCAGTCCTTTTTTTAATTAAAAAAAAATTTATTTTTTTTTTTTTAATTTTAGAGTGAGAGAGAGAGCGCCTGAGCTGGAGAGAGGGGTAGAGGGACAGAGAGAGAATCTTAAGCAGGCTCCACACTCAGCACGGAGCCCGCCAGTCACTTCTTTATACTTTTAGCACCATGGCATGACATCCACATTGTACATTTCACTTTTTGATCTGTTATGTTATAACATCATCTGCCCAGCTGCCCACACTAGAAACCTGGCAATATCCTGGCTCCTCTCCCATCCCTACACCATTTCCAGCTGGTGACCCAGTCTGAGCAGTTCCGTCTCGAGGTCCTTGGACTCCTGGCGCTTCCATGGCACTGCCATAGCCTCCTCTCCTTGTTCTCTTTAACCTGGTTGTCTGCATTGCCCGCTAATGGGTCTTTCTCACTTTAGCCTGGTCTCTTTCCAGTTGACCCTCCCCTGTGCTTTTTAGAGATATTTTATTTATTTACTTGAAAAAATTTTTTTATATTTTATTTTTAGGTAATCTCTACACACAACATGAGGCTTGGACTCACAACTCCAAGGTCCAGAGTCGCATGCTCTAACTGAGCCAGCCAGGTGCCCCTGCGAGATCTTTTAAAAACATAAATCTGATCCTATCTACTCCCTGCTTAAAACTTTTCAAACTCCTTCATTTAGCACCTAACATCGTTCTTTTTCTGGTCACCAGCCACTATTATGGCCTAACTCTCACCACACTCGTCCCCCTGCTTCGTGCTAAGTCCCAGAGGTAGTGATGCTTGAAGTGAGTTGTGCAGTTCCATAGAAATTAGCCTAAAGAAGAGCTCCCTGTGTCCTCCTGGCTTCATACTTCATACATCTTTTGCAGATGCTAGCTATGCCTTTTGCCTTTCATGTCTTCTCCCTGCCTAATAATTCCTAATGGTTTTAAATTTTTAGTTGAAGCACCACTTCTACCAAAAAGACCTTAAGATCCTCTCTGACCCCTCTATGCATCTGCTTTCAATGTGCAGCCAGTGTGCTTCCATTGAATGATGTGCTTGATGTTGTTAAAAAAAAAAAAGGCGTCATTCTGTACTAAAACCATTCACTGATCTTGTCTATTTCTTCCAATCAGCGATGGGTTCCTTGCAAGCCGGGGACTGTACTTTTTGATTTTGTATTCTGACCTTCTAGCAGACAGCTAGGTCCTCAGTAAATGTCTGCTGAATGCATGGTGTAAATGTATTGAAATTATGACTGTAGGCATGATCAAGGATCAATAGGCTGTCAAAAGCTGCAGTGACTTTAGGCCTCGTGAAAACCTACGGCTTGAGAAGGCTACACAACTGTGGACAAAACGAAACCACTGTATTTGGTCTCCAGTATCCTTTATACCTTGCAAATGTTTACAGAAGATATTTTTTAGTTTTCCATATTAACAAGTCCTTTCTTTGTTAGTTGCAAGTTATTTTCTTGGTTGAGACTAAATTTGACAAGTCTCTCTCAAAAAAAATTCTTCCCTCTTCTTTCATCACCTACAAGCCATACGATGGTTTAAACAAAGAGTACTAAGTGCCATGGAGTCGAGGACATCAAAGAGAGCAAATTAAAATATGTGATTTGTTTACCATCACATGGCCTTGGGAGTGCCCACGGCCACAGAATCTCAGGGCTAGAAGGGTGCCTGGTTGTTGTTGTAGAGAGGATCTTACTGCCCCACTTTCTGTAGCTGCTTCTAACAACAGGAATGACTAGACCATGACCCATCACAGGAAGAAAGGAAAGTGCTCGTATATGAGAAACCTTTCACTCAACCAGCTGCTGCTGCTGCTGCTTTTTTTTTTTTTTTTTTTTTTTTAACTCAACCAGCTTCTATGGCAAAACCAGGGAGATAAAGATTTCCATTCAGCAAAAGCACCGATATATCTGTAGTGGTGCAGGCAGGACACTGTCAGGAGTCCAGAAAGTGTATCTTTTGAAGTGTTTACCCCCTCAAAACCATTTCCAGTCACTCCCAAACACTGGTTTCAGGAATGGCCTGGGGTATGCACAGCATAATTAGGGACAGGCCAGTGGGCTAGCTGAGCCTAGGCTAGCACTCCAGAGCAACTGGCTATGGGTTGTAAGGAGCTATATTCACAAGGTCTCTTAGCTGCTGCCTCCAAAGAAAGGTACAAACGGTGCCGTAAGTAAGAGCTTCGTTCTGGGATCAGAGAGGCCTGCATTCAAAGCCTCATCGCTCTGCTTGCTAGCCAGGTAACCCTTGGGTAAGTTAGTTAACCTTTTCAGAGCCCCAGTTTCCTCATTTGTAAAATAGGGGGAAGTAGCATTTATGCCTCAGTGCTGTGTGCCTGGAACACAATATGTGGTCCATTAATATAAGTTATCATTACTGCCTATCTATGGTAATCCAAAGTAACACAAACTTGTGATTCCAGTTCATATGCCACCTGGGTCAAGTAATTTTGCCATACTCTAAAATTAACATATAGCGAAAGCCTGATTGAATAAGTGTTGGTCAAATGCCCTTCTGCCCTATTTAGAGCTGATTCTTTGGGTTTCCATATTGCCTACAGTTCTACTCTCAGTGTTGTTTTACTCTCAGTGTTATAAAACAGAAACAAGAAGATGAGATGCTCGATGCCCAACAGCATCAACTATCACTTTGGCATCCTCCCCGCCACCCCCCAGTGCTTTGCTGTGAGTTTCCCTGAGGGTTTGGGTAGTCTTACACAGGACTCTTCAGCTGAACAAGAGAGTAAGATTCCAAGACTGGATTACATAGGTGGCCGGCAGCCTTTCTTTTTGTTTCTTTCTTTTTTTCTTTTTATTTTTGTTAATGTTTAGTTTTGAGAGAGAGGGAAAGGGAGAGAAAGTGGGGGAGGGGCAGAGAGAGAGGGGGACAGAAGATTGGAAGTGGGCTCTGTGCTGACAGCAAGTGAGTTGATGTGGGGCTCAAACTCACGAACTGTGAGATCATGCCCTGACCTGAAGTTGGAACGTTTAACCGACTGAGCCACCTAGGCGCCCCCGGCAGCCTTTCAAGTAAATTCTATTTTTTAAAGCCCATATACTTTACTCATAATTGAGTTATCTGCTGGTTGGGGATGGAGGGGGGGGGGGGGAGGTGTATGAAATCACAGAGTTCCAAGAGAGAAAAATAGTAAATTAGATCGAAATTTATCCAAAAGACTTAATATGTGATTTACCTGTGGGCCAGTTCCTGGTTTCAAGTGAAAACCAAAAACAAGTTCAAGGTTCACGATTTTTTCCTCATTTTCTTTAGGTTCATCTACTGAGTCCTAAAACAGAAAACCAAGCACTATTTACTCTAAATAGTATGTAGTGTCTTTTTTTTTAATTTCATATAGAAGAGATGATTTCTCAGTACTAGTGTTTCCATGCTAACCTATTGTTTAATGTTTGATAATTTGGATCAAGCTACAAATGACAATTCTTTAAAGCAAGAGAAATGACATCTTAAGCCTTTGAGAACATTTCCACATGACTTACCTCATGCACTACAAATTGAATGTCACTGTCTTACATGTTTCACAATGCATCTTGCATTGTACACTTTTACTCTAGCAATGCACTTAGCACCTGGAGATGCACTATGAGACTCACTCTGAGAGTTCTTAACACTCAAGATATTTGCAAGCAGTTCCCAAAGAGGAACTGTGTACTTGCTAGAACAGATGAAGGTGAAGGGCCAAGAAAAGAAACAAAATGAACCTTCTGGAGTTTAGAGGTGGAAAACCATAGTTAGTGAATGAGAAGAGCTCTGTGTATTAATTGCAAACACGTACTGTATAAAAACATGTGCCATATACTTGTAGACTGGATTCAAAATAATAAGTCAAATATAATACGTTATTCAAACAAGACATCTCCTACCCCCTGCACCCAATGCAAGTGATAGATAATCCAGAGCCCTACTATGTGAATTCCTTTAGTGACTTATGTGCTGGACAAAGGTTTCTGGAGACAGGTGGGAGGCCATTGTATTAATCTACAATGTTTGTATTTAACATCCCTGAGTCACTAAGGTGACATGTGTTGTTCTTATCATGAATACACTGTTAATATTTCAACTTGTAGGAATCAAGCATGTTGAATTTATGCACATCCTAAGCTTCACTCAAAGGGCCTTTTGTTAGACAATAATTAAAGTTTGCTTCAAACGACAATTCCCGACATTGGCAAATTTAGGTGTGGATGTAGCAGGTGCATACATCAATAAAGTAGCCCATTCTCGGTGAGAAAAACACCTTACTTACCTTAATCAGTGGTGGGAAGTGAAATAAGTTTAGGTAATCGTGGGTTAATTTCTCAATGGCTGACTGTAAAAACAAAAACAAAAACAAAAAAACATGACTTTATTAATGATCCGATAGTGCCAAGAGAGGATTTAAATTATTGTGCACATATAAAGGCATTCTTTATGTAGCCCATAAAATATCTTGGGGATGTTAATATCCAACATCTATTGAGAACAAAGCTGTTCAGAGTATTCTAGGTAGTTCATAATCATTTAATGGAACAGGCAGATATTTTAAAGATGTTAAGTCTCAGAGTACACAGTAAATAAAACCATTCTTCAAACACTGGTAGAGTATACTAGCGACAAGTTAATGTTCTAGTGTGCAGAATGCAGTTGTCACCCTGAGTAACTGTGGGAAAAACAACAAAGAACATGAATATATCACCAGAGACTTTCATTAAGGCTGAAATCTCACTAAAGGGTTTATTGCATGGTAAGGGCTTTACTATGGGTATGTGTCCAATGCTCCCCCTGCCCCCACTGAAGCACAAAGAACTCTTGAAGGAAAGGGCAACCATTTAAATTATTTTTTTATACTCCTCAGGTATAATCCAGCTTTTCTGTGAACAGAACATATCACGTAGAGAGTAAGAAAGTGCCAATGTGAGAAAAATTAGATGCATTTTTCAAAGTGAAATGAAAGCTGTTGACACTTGACAATGTAATGAACACTTACGGATGTTCAGCCCCATTCCCTCTGCACGGCCCCTCCACGTGAAGGCTTCCAGGCACAGGGAAGAAGGATGCTGAGACAGGTTTAAAGGGACAACGAAGTGGCAGAGGGGTAGGTAGAAAGACTGTTTAGTTTCATGACCTACCATTTAAGGGTTGAGAGTCTCTTTGAGAAAGTACACAGCGATGATTGTGCTTTCCTTGGTGACAGCAGAGAATGGAGGGCACATTCTCGTGTGTGTGTGTGTGTGTGTGTGTGTGTGTGTGTGTGTGTGTGTGTGTAACATGCCTGACAAGTACCAGGAAGGCTCCTTTAGTCTGGAGGTATTCACCTGGTGTCCTATCCCCAGAGGCCCAGCTCAAAGCACTATTTATTCTCATATCCCCACAAATGTTTGCAGGACCTCCCAGAACAAGCCTCCATCATCCTTTTCTCTTAATCCTGCTCTGTCATACAAGCTTATTTGTCAGAAATACCCACAACCCGGCTGAGTTTAAGAGTGCCACGTGTTGGCTGAGTCTCCCGTGAGTGTCCAGTAACCTAGCTGTGGCTTTGGCAGTTAGGTGGACCGCCTGACTTTTGAGATTCACCTCTCTGGCAACTGTCTTTATGCACATATGCATTCTCATCCATGAGTTTCAGGGGAGTCTTGGGTCCCCCCCGATACTGGTCTGCTGTTTTGGAGCTCAGGGCAGATACTCTGCTTCATGAGCCGAGGACATTGCACTGACCCCACCCCAACCAGCTGCCTCCAGTGAGGGCTTTCCCTTCATGCAGGTGTTTCATGGCTTCTGTGCAGCATTAGACTCTTTTTTTATAAAGCTTTTTAACCTTTGGCTCCTGTAATACCATTCTCTCCTCCTTTTCCTACTTCCTGGGTGGGCATTCCTATTTTCCTCCTGCCTAGGCTCCTAGGACGTCTCCTTGCCACATGCATCCTTCTTGAAGGCCCATCGTCCGTCAAATAGAGAAAGCTTCCCCACTGGAAGACTGTGGTCAGGCGTGTACATGCCACTGTGCTTTCCTTCTTTTTATTTATTTATTTATTGAGGTGAAATTCACTGTCATGAAATTAACCATTTTAAAGTGCTGAATCAGCAGCATTTAGTACCTTCGGAGCATTGTGCAGCTAGTACCTCTGTCTAGTTCCAAAACATTTGGGGACCCTGTGCCTAGTAGCAGTCACTCCTGACATTCCCAGCCCCTGACAACCACGAATCCATTTTCTGTAAGATGGATTTACCTATCTTCTGGATATTTCATGTAGATGGAATCATACACTAGGTGACCCTTTGGGTCTGGCTTCTTTCATTCTGCAGGATGGTTTTGAGGTTATGCTATGTCACAGTGTGTGTTCACTAGTTTTCCTTCTTGAACCTGCAAATAGATCTGTTACCTGTGGAATCCTTCCCTTCTCTATTCACGTTTTCGTGACACTTAGCTAGGCCTTCTTACTTTGTATCATTACCTCTGAACTGGTCTTTCCAAACCTAGCCTCTCCTTTCTAATCTACTTCACAACTTCCAGAAGCAAAGTTTTCAACATGTCAGTTCTCAAAACTTCCAATACTCCCTGCAGCTGGTCGGACTCCAGACCCCTGGCCTGAAGCCATGAACTGGCCTGAAGCCACTGCACAGAAGCCATGAAACACCTGCATGAAGGAAAACACCTGCATGAACTGTCCAGGGTCTGGCCTCACCTCCCTTCCACCCTCTGCAGCACGAGGCTTCCAGACACAGCCACCTATTGTTCCTTGTAGTGAACCAGTTTTTTCTGTTCTCTCCTGTTTCCTTCTCTCTGAACTCCTTATTCTGTCTAAATTCATGTTCTTGCCTTTCCTGCGCCTGTGTGCATTCCAAATTCTGTCCTTCTTCAAGGACTTCTTGATCTTCAAGATCCAGCTTGGGGACCCTCCCCACTCCGTGAAGTTTTCCCTCTGGCCGCCCCCCCCCCCCCCCACCGCCCACAGCCCCTCCCAAGCAGAGGTAGTGAATGGTTCCTTTCCTCCCAACTGCCAAGACTCTTTATCATGAGAAGTTGCATGTACATGTTTTCTCTTCTCTGGGGCGTACACTCCTCAAGGGCAGGATTCTTCTTCGTATCTGCACAGGCCCAATCTTGCAGGTAGTAGGCATTCACTGAATTTGTTGAACAATAATAAGTTTGGACGTTGCTTGCCCTAATGATACCAACCAGCATGGAGGGGGCACTGTCTCCTAGGCCCGCTCGGGGGTATTTAAATCACTATTGCTCTGTGATTTAAAGCTTGCCACCCTCTTTCCTCCTGACAGCTCCTTAAGGAATGTTGGTCCTTCTTCAAAGACAGCAGAGGGAAAGGGAGGTCGGAGCATCTTACTTGTCATCTGCCAAATAGGACAGGATTTACCACATTGCTCTGTTGGAAACTTGAAACTTCTCTGCACTAGAGAAAATAATTTTTCCCATCGCAGCCCATCTGAGCCAGCTTAGCTTTTCAGGATGGATGTGCCCACACCCAGAGGTCGAGATTAAATTACTTGCCAGCCTCTGAGATGTATGTTTATGAATGAGGTTTCCTGCCCTATTCTAAGAGGGAGAAGATGGTGAAGTTAAGGCTAAGCCATCATCCAACAGGTGCTCGGGCTGTAAGGACAGCCCTTGCATGGGCCCAGGGCTCGCAGAACGGAAGTAGAGGGGTTCTCTTTGGACCTCAGAGGGGATTTCCTTAGAAAGGAAAAAGCCACACCGGTGGCTTTAACTGAAGTAAAGGGAAAAGCAGTTGACGTGTTAGTAGAGACTTTGTGAGATAGGGTTTGGCTAGGAAGCTGCTTTTTCTACCTTTCCTTCTTTGACTTCTTTCTAACCTATGCCCACCCCTCCATCCACCCACAATGGGGTTGAGAAGGTCCGGGGAACAAACTGATTTCATCCTAAAATCTCTCTTGAAACACATCTCTAGTAACAGCGTCCACACAGATGCCAGCACTTATTTGGTTTGGGTAGCTAAAAAACAAGACAAAGAAACAGATCTGGTTGCTAAACTACCAAAAAAAGAAAAGAAAAGAAAAGCAACAGCACCAAAAACAGGTTTCGCTTTTAAAGTGTTCAAGACTTCAGTCTGGGGGGACATGTTAGGATTTCCTGAGAAAATGAAGGATTAGAATACACACGTGGTGTGTCCGTTCCGGGTCAAAAGTACAAACACTGCAAACCGAACACACATTCCCGTGAGGTTAGGTACTACAGTGGCTTAGCTTTTACTTTGCACAGGCCCAGCATCCTTAGGGATTCCTAATGGGCAGCCAGCCTCTCTGGCCTTTAAGGGAATTACCAGCTGTCTTCCCGGGTGGACGGCGGGTCTGCAGGCACCGGACAAACACGTCTCCAGGGCCTCCCGGCCCACTAAGCTGCCTCTCACATCACAGCCTTGCCACTGGCGGTGCCTTCCCTTTCAGAACACCTCCTCCTCTGTATCCCCTTCCCCTGGTTCACACTTGCTTGTCTTTAGGCTCTCAGCTCCTTCACAACTTCTTTGCAAAAGACTTTCCTCATCTCAACCTCACTTCTCCTTTGTGGCATTTCCTACAGCTGTCTTTTTATCACGATTGCATGATCAATCCCTGTCTTCTCCACTGAACTGGGGACTTCCTGAGGGCATGGAGTGATATTCAGGTGTATCTAGGTGACTTCTGCTGTGCTGGGTATTAACCCTTTTGCTGTTGGATTATGAGGAGGGAGTGGGGGTCCCATGGGGGCAAAGGCTAATTATCAGCTGGTATGGGAGTATGTCAGCACCGTAACAGCCAATTGCACTCGCATGTGTATCCTCAGCCTCTGACATGACACAAGGTCTGCTACGTAGTAGGTGCTCAGTAAAGATTGTCAACCAACTGTCCTCCCTCTCTGAGGTACCTTCAGGTGGATGATGTGCCCCTTGGAGACAATGCCCATGTCCTTCAAGTCTTCTTCCTCCAGAAGAAGCAGTCGCTTTCCTGTAATGTTGTTTTCCTTAAACAAGCTTGCATATATGCTCATCTCTTCGGAAGAGTCCCCTGAAGGAAGGGATTAGAAGGCAGAACAAAATGAGATGAAACCATGCCCCGAGCAAAGTTAACTGCATGAATTAAGAAGGTAAGTTATTCTACTTGCCTTTTCTGACGAGCTGCTGAACCCAAAAATACTGTGAAAGAGAGGACACATATGGATTTGAAGATTCACACACGGTCAGTGGCCTGACTTCACAGTAAAACACACTTTTTGATAGATTAAAATATCTGTAGTTGTGCAATGTAAGTTTTGGCTCAACCATCAAGGTAAAGTGAAAGACATTCTTCTTTATGGATTTAAAACATCAAGCTCTCAAATTGGAGATACCCCTCCCTGTGGACATCTTGGGATACTTGAGGAAATGTGGGTTTTGCTTTTTATTTGGGAGATTTAAAAAAAGCCTTCAAGAAGGTTCTTAACTTATAATGACTTTTCTCTTTATGTGCTGGTCATCCCCGGAGCTACTGAGGGGTACTGGTTTACCCAGGAATTGTATGGGGAGCAGGGACCACACAGCAGTGGACAGAGAAGTGGGCAGAATATGCTATGTCTTAGGCCTGGTCAGGAAGTAGCTCTGTGGCCCAAGACAAGTTAAAGCACAGAGCTTCCTGTATAGAATGAAGTTGGACCCAGTGACCCTCTGTCCTTGAATATCACTTGGCACGTGTTTACTGGTAGCCTCTCACATAGAAGGGAGGCCAGACCCAGTCCCAGCAATTCTCTGGGGAGCCCTTGACCCTGGGATTTTATTTACATGGCTTGAAAACCACTCGACCTCAGAGCAAAGACTAAAAATAACTGTTAGAGCTCAGTGCTTTTTAAAAAATTTCTTCTCAAATGAGATGGGCCAACTTTCCAGCTGGGGATAAAGGGATTATATCCAGACCCATGAATAGATCCTAAGTTCTTTTTCCTTGTTAACAATCAGGGCTGGTGGGAACATGACCAACCACGAGGCCCAGTGAATGGGAAGAAGTAGAGGCAAGTGGTGCCAAGTTTCCTCACCCTATAGAAGCCAAAGAGGTTAGCTGATGTTGAAAGCAGTTTTACTTCACCAGAGCATGGTGGGCAGGGAGGAAAACGCCCCAGTCCAGAAACCAGCTTGAGGTAGGTAAACAGACCTTCCTAAGAGTTTCTAGCAGTGAATTTGTACACTGTGGCATCTGGTCTGTTCTCTGGGGTGAGGGCTTGCTAAGGCTGGCATTACAGCTGTTTTTCTTTTTCATTTAATGGGACTTGAGCCTATAAAATGGACCTGGACAAGTATAAGCCCCTGAGGTCTCTGATCAAGAATTCTCCAGACTTTTCACTAAAGAAGCAAATACAGAGACGCAACAGGCTAAGAAGGATTGTTCCTTAGGGTCTCTACCCAAGTGTAAGGTATAGAACTTCCTCTGGACTTAAGTAATCTGTCCTCCTCCTCTGGCTGCAGCTGCAGAGGATGTCTGGGAGCTTGCATCCGTTCTTCCTGGGAAAGGCCAGAGGACAGATGCACCCGTCACTTTCAAACAGGCCTAAGGTAGGAAGGAGACCCAGTTCAGTGGAATCCCAGTCTAGAGCTGCCTTTCCCAGATCTTTCTCCACTGTGGTTCCAGTCCATCCCTGGTGTTTTAGGAAAACTTAAGATCAAACTGTTTTCACGTTTGTTCATTTGGTATCCTGGATCACTCCTTTAACTTTGCCATTGGTATTCATTATAGTATTCTGGAATACCTTTCAGAGCAAATAGGGAAGTGGAATCCTCTTGTAAGATTTGAAGATACTTGCCTTGCTCTTGAGGCCTTATTTTAAATCATTACTGCATTAAAAATAGAAAAACAAGGAATTTGTCAACTTCTCCTAGTTAGATTTTCTTAAGGCCCCGACCCCTCCAGCTGCATCTGTAGCTTGTGGACCAATGTCTGAAATACCTGCCCAGGTCAAAGGAGGCATTAACAGAAGCCGCTTACCACGTCATCTTCAGTCCATGAGCCAATCTCAAAGGAAGGCAGCAGCTGCATGGGAAATACGAATGCAGTGAAAAACAAAAGTAATATTATCATTGTCTTTTTGGCTCATCTCTTGTCTCCCCTATTTTAGCTTTCGGCCGCTGCTCTGGCTCGGTTTCTTCCTTGGCAGGTTAGGTTGAATGGCAAGCAGTTCTCCTGACCTTGAGGGGAATTTCTCATCGCTCCAAGCATTTACCCACAGAAGCCAATCCCGGGCACCAGCTTGTCAGTAACAATTCATTGCACTTGGTGAGCTGTTGCAGCAGGGGCTGTAGATCTTGAGACTGTCCTCTCTCGGTACTTGGCACACCAAGAGTAGACTTCCCTCCCACAATAGGGTTTGACAGGCCAGGAGCTTCTGACATTTGCCAGATACCAGAGCCTCCCTTGGAATTCCCACTCAGCATGAGGATCATCGGATTGTTCATGAAAATTCTGAAGCAACACTTTGGTAATCAGATGACCTTTATGCTGCTGCTGCTGCTGCTACTTTTTTTTTATTTTTTATTTTTTAAATTTTTTTCAAGAGAATATTAAATCGTTTATTGATTACACATGATAATGGACGATACACAAGCTTTAGTCCCATCTATAATTTTATCTGATACCATAATTCAATTTAGATATATTGCATAGGATGTGCCAACAATCATATTAATAACCAAATAAACTCCAGGACTTTGCTTGGGTGACCCTTTTAACGGTGAACTCCAGATCACAACACATTAACTGTCAGTTCAACCACACCAATGTTTGTGGAGACAACGGCTTCTGTGCCCAAGCAGGTTGCAAATAAATTTCAAATGGAACCTGGCATCACCCTGATGGAATTCTAACTTCACACTGTTGGGGTAGTTTACCAAGGTGAAAAGACTTTATTTTTTTTAAGTAATATCTACACCCAATGTGGGGCTTGAACTCAAAATCCCAAGATTAGGAATTGCCTGCTCTACGAACTGAGCCAGCCAGGCATCCATATATGCTGCTGCTTACAGGGGAATTTCTAAGTGGTTAGCCAAATGACTCACTTGCATTATATTTTTAAAAGGAAATTTTAGGATCCATGGATGAAGAAGGACGGGTGAAACTGGAACTGTCGTCCCAAGAAACCCACATTGCAGAGTTTGCTCTAATGAAACCACTAACCTCTCTCCTTTTCAGATGTAGACATGAAATACTTTGCAAAAGGACTTTGGCCTGCATCATTTTCAAAGCCAAAGAGCTACTTGCTTCAGTATATGCCCATGGCAATGGACTAAATGATAAACGCCTACATAATTTGAAAAAAAAATTGTGTCCTGTGTCTTGAATTAGAGTTTGCCACACCCTTTAGCTTTAACTAACTTAACTTGCCAGCATGGTTGGATTGCTTGTAAGGTAACATGGCAGTGCCTTTCAACCTTTGTTACAAATAACTTTTTTTTTTTTTTTTTTTGGTGAATGAATTGAAAAACAAAGTTGAATCTGGTTGCTTTTACTATTAGTGTAAAAATCGGAAGGTGGGTGAGTTTCTAATCTGCAAATATTTTGAACTCACATGCTCAAAACCATACTAGGAAAGGTATGCTCCTCCCTTTAAGGAGCTTTTAATTTAATTGGGGGTGAAACCGATACGGATTATAGATGAAGGAGTTTAAGGCTACCTTCATGTTGGCTTACTCAGTGCCTAGCAGAGTGCCTGGCTTACAATACTTGGTAAATTTTTGTTGAACCATTTTGTTGAATGAATCCAGCTGCAAGGTGCATTTACTAAAATGCTGAATCCTCTGATAGAGAATTCAATGTGTGCAGGTATACCAGGGAAAAGGGAGGGTTTCATAGACCAAGATGGGGATGGAAGGCATGGTGGCTTGAGCTGGGTACTCTAGGGCACAAAGAACAGAGATGTGATTCTACTTGAGGAGAAGCAGGAAGGCCAGACACTGGCACTGGTGTTGGGGACAGGAGGGAAGGGGGGCATGGCATGTTTGCCTTACTGGAGCACTGGATACAGCGTGTGTATATTGGAGGATAAAGGGGAAATGCTTAACATCTTTGCTTAAAATGCCTAAATTCTCTCTGGCAATGATTAAAAATCTCTAGGGAGCCAATCAGAATTTTTGTTGTAAACCCACAAGTTATGATATATTTGATTGTGTACAGTTGGAGTGTTCTAGCTGCCCCATGACATTTTATTTGTTCATGGGGCAGCTGAATACAGCTGCAGGAACATGTCATTCCCTTTTTCCATCACGGAAACAAATGTGAAATAAGGAACTTTTTTGATGAGTTCAAGGAACAACAGACTGACTTTACAGAACTCTTTCCTTGCATCAAGGCTGGCCTCTATAGGGAGTGGGGGGATATGTGGTGGTTTGATTTTTATACAATTCCCAAATGTTGTGCTAAGCAAAATCGTTAAGTATTTCTTGAATAAAGGTTGTAAATGAAACAACTAATCAAAACCCATCACATTTGGTTTTAAGGTCAAAAGGAGAGGGGAAGAGTTCTCTTGCCCTCCTAGAGTGGCTCGTCAAGAGGACGCCAAGGGAAAGGCATAGATTCAGTTTGATAATCACTCTGGCAGGATTCTTGCACAAGGCTTGCAGAGATCAGTGATAGGAAGGCTGGAGCCAGACACTGCTTCAAGACGGTTTGAATTTGGCAAGATGGGGGTAAGAGTTAATGATCTCTAGCCACATAGTGGTTTACCATTTCCTTTATGCTTTATGTACCTTCTTAGCATGTCAGTGTATCTGCTGTAGCATGAGTTCTAAGCCTTTTGTTCTTTTGAGGATAAGAAAAAATCCACCTCGTGACTGCCCCATCACTTTACAAATTCATTATTTACACTCAACTGATTTCAGGAGAGAAAAGCTCACATTCATGTGCATGCGTGTGACCGTGATTCCTTCCAAGGATGTTGGGAAATCCCATCTAACAAAGATCTGATATACACAGCAACACATAACAAAGGGATTTACTGTCAAAACGTTTATTGCAAAATGGAGTCTTAAAACAAAGAAAAAGCAAAGAAAAGTTCACATCAAAATGAAATGTATGACACCAACTTGGATTTCTGAATACATTGTGGACTTGTGCTGGAATATCAAATTCCAACTATGAAATCAATAACTGAGTAGTCTTACCACACACGAGTGATATGTAATCTTCCATACAAACATTATACAAGATATTTGGCATAGGATTTGCTCAGAATAACATTGCAACAGAATAGTTGAGAAAAAGGTTTTGTTAAAAAAAAAAAAAGTGATAATGCCATCTATTCAAAGCTCACACTCAAAGAATATAAATATTTCCTATTCTTTAGTACAAAATTTCTAAAAGTGCAAAAGCAATATGTGCAGTGTATTGTATCTGACATTAAAAGTTAAACTGTTCTGCACACAATATAAAATAATTAATGTAGGTGCTTGAAACACTAGTTTTAAAGTCAATAATCACATGCCAGAAAGCTCCTCATAGGCAATAGTGTGCAACTGATAGTTGAAGCATAAACGAACATGGCTAGCTAGCCCTTCAGATTTCCTGGTACACGCTCCTTTTTCATCACAGAAATGCTACAGCTATCAGGCTGGGCCACAATCGAAAGAACAGAACAGATTGTTCTTTCTGGCAACACTTAAAGTCTAAACAGGAAAACAGTCTTACTCAAAAGCAGCAAAAGGTGCCTGATTATAGAAAAATTATGCTCTCTCATATGTGGTAGAGTGAGAATGTGCTAGTTTTCAAATGCTGCAACAAGTCTAGCGTATCAAAAACCAAAAAAGTCTCAATATTTAACTCAGAATAGCTTTTAAAATGATCTTTCATGAAATTCTTACTACTCCAATGAAAACTCTGAAAAATAAAGTTATGTACATCATAGTTCTAGGAGAAGTCATTCTGGATCTCTCCCAAATCTTACGTCTGATTCCTTGATTTTAATGGGAATCAATTTTGAATTAACTCAGCTGGTGTTAAAATCGAACAGATTTGCTGCATGTTAAACATCACTGGCTAAAAACTGGCCCTCAACATTTCCAGAGGATCCAAAACAAGTGTCCTATGTGCCTTCAACTCTTCCCATTGGTTATTAATGTAAAATATTAAAATGTGATTTTACTTAACACACACACACACACACACACACACACAGCCCTTTTAAATTAACCTGGCTGCTTTGAAGAACTATAGCTCCCTCAGTGATGTTTTCCTTTTTTACTTATTTTGGAATTAGTGTAACAGAGTGACACCAACTCCCACCCCAGGTAAATTTTGCTGTTTTATAAAGTTTCCACCAGCATTCTTAAGGGGAAAGAAACCATTTCCACAAGGGAGGATTTAGGATAAATGCCACAAACCTATAAACTATAGATTGTACAGTAGCTGTAATTTTGGAAATGCATCTTTTGACTTGAGCAATTTTGTTTGAGGGAGAAAAATTTGATACAGAACTGTAAAACTGCCAGGTTTAGCAAGTTTCTTAAAGGGGAAAGGGACAATGCTATTGGTAAATGGAATTCTTTATTGGGTGGGACTGTCCCTGGCATGCAGGATGTTACCATTTTTGGCACTGGGCATTAAATACACCCCAGTCACTGTGACAACCAAAAATATTCTCCAGCCTCCTCCCCCCCCAAACATCATTAGGTGCCCAAGACGAGAATGGCTGGTAGAGAGTCATCAAATTCTAGATCATCAACTTTATGAATATAGAAAAAGAGATGAAAAAGAGTAATTATATTTTCAGTTGTAGGACTCTGAAAATTATGACAATTTAGAGTTTCAATTATTGTGAATCTTTAAATTTCTTAGTGTTTCTTTATAAGTATACACTTTTGTAAGTCAAGTAATTGGAAATAAATCCAACATCAACAATTTGCCATTTGAAAAACTAATTTGAAAAGTGAATTAGAAGCTGTACAATTAACATCATTAGAAAATGTGCATAATAAACAGTTCCTTTGAAAAGTAATAAGAGTCTAAAGTCTTCTAAATAATCTTCACAGATAGAGTGAGACCACTTTAAAATTTTGTTTATAGGATTTAGACTTTAGGGATGTTCAAAGCCCTAGAAAGGGACTTATCTGAAACAAAGTAATGCTGTATGATAATTACCTATAATAAAATACAATTCCAGGTGGAGAACAATTTCAAGCTTATCACTGAAGTTTTCAATTCTGCTGTACCCTAAATCCCTGAATACTGGTGAGGAAGATGACAGCAGTGGAGAGATCAGGGAGATATTCCCTAATTAACGGTAACCCCTAGGTCTGAGTCCTATTACCTTTCTCTTCTAGCCCTATTTGGCTGCTTCTATTAATGCACCGAAACTTTATGTGTAATTATGATAGATTTATACGTAAATTAAGAAAAAAATGTCAGTTTCGTTCTGTTTATATGTTCTAAATTTGTTGATGAGGATTCTTGAATGAGAGGCAGGGTTTACATTCTTACATAAAGTGCACAGATCTCAAAATTAGCCCACAGACATTCCCTGATCAGCGAGGCCTTGTCCGACCACACTTGAAAACCCACAACATTCCTCCGTGTGTGTCATCTTCTTGCCCTGCTCCGTTTTTCAGCATGCACTTAACAAGTGTTTACGTACTATAGAACGCACTTGTTTTGTTTACTGTCAGGATCTCTGCTCACTAGCAGGTGTGCTCCATGAGCACCAGGGTCTCCCTCTAGCTGGTCCCTGGAACAGTCCCTGGCACAGAGAAGGGGCTCAATGAATATCTGTGGAATGAATGACTTTATCTTTCTCTAGAAAGATGTGCAAGAGGCTTTTAAACTACTTCCTACTTGGGGCACCTGGGTGGCTCAGTCGGTTGAGCGTCCGACTTCAGCTCAGGTCATGATCTCACAGCTTGTGAGTTCGAGTCCCACGTCGGGCTCTGTGCTGACAGCTCGGAGCCTGGAGCCTGCTTCGGATTCTGTGTCTCCCTCTCTCTCTCCCCCAACCTACTCGCATTCTGTCTCTGTCTCTCTCAAAAATAAATAAACATTAAAAAAAAATGTTAACTACTTGCTCCTTGATTCTCTCCTCCAGGTTGCTGGACTACAGTGCCCCCAGGGCATGCTGGGAAGTCAAGAATTGAAAACCACCCCTCTGCTTGGCTCCCAGATGCTCAGCTTGAGGGGCTCAGCTTGAGTCAAGGAGTGCTCCTCTTACGTCCGCGCACGAACAGGACACCTGTTGAGGTTTGTGCCTGTTTGCCAGCAGCACTGTGTAGTGTGCATCTGTGAATGGCTGCATAGACAGAAGGTGTACTAGATTGGGTATGGAGGGAACCCATCTTCCAGGGGAAAGACTTACCTATTCATTCTGTTTTTACTTAGTCTATGGGTGGTAGCAGGGCCTGCAAACCCCTCAGGTATGTAGTCTTGAAAGAACACCAGGTTAAATTTGTTTATATAGTTTACGTTCTAAGAATGCTTTCTTCATCTTTCCCGAAAGCTGTTTACTTTAACTTTCATCGCCTACTACTCAATAAGTATTACTTGAAATTGATAATTTTCCAGGTTACTGTAACCACTTATTTTTCACTGGCATAATGAAGACTTGCTAAAGTTAACTGACCACTTCCCATGGGCCTGGTTCTGTGTTAAGTGCTTTACATGTATTATTTCATTTAATCCCTTCAGCAATCCTTTGAAGCGGGTACTGTTACCATTCCCATGGCAAAAATGAGCAGACAGATACGCAGGTTAAATTTCTAACAGATTACACGGCAGTTTTGAATCATAATTTGACTACAGATCCTTCTCTTTATCACCATGGCATATAGACTGTTCTGCATTTCACACCCCAGGACATTTTAATAGTTATTTTTCTCCAAATAAAGCTGGCACAGTGTACTGATCATTTTGTGGTATTTTTCAGCTGTTAATAGGGATTAGAAGCCTGTCATGCTTCAAATTTCCAGAGACTTTCCTGATTGAGTATACTTGGAAATAGTATTAGATAATATCTATGATGATCTCCTTTCTTAAATTCCCCATAAAAAGAACTACCAAAAGTGTTTTAGTTTAATAGTCAAATGAATGGCCCTTCTTTCCAAAATAGTCTGAAAAAAGTTTTTATTCTTTTGCCTTTCTTGTATATATAGGACTACAATGTTTTGTAGTTCGTTTTGTTTTTTCAAACAGTGTTTTATAGCTTTGACAAATGTGATAACATTCTGAGAACCTCTCTCTGGAGAACTAGGTTTTCAGACGGCACCTACATTCACTTCCATTTATCACCAGTGTGGCTCAATCCAGGTCCAAAAAAAAAACCCAAAAACATTCTGGGAGGCTGGATCTGAATTAAAAAGTACCCTTCATCCTCCACGTCTGTCTCAGTAGATATAATTTACCTTTGCTCTTCCCTTTATATATTTAGTTCCCTCTTTAAAACATCTCTGCATATATTTAGAACCCAGAATGATCATGCCCCTGTGGAAAAAGAACATGCGTATATCCTTACTGGCAGCGCAGAGCAGGTCTGTATTAGCACTTGAGCTGCCCTGCCTGTAAGTTTCCCTTTAAGACCATACCCTTCTTTTATAAACTACGCCTCAGATGATCGTGTGTTGTTCAGAAGCTTCCAGGGCTAGCACTGGCATGAAAGCCTGCAACATCTGCTGTTGGTTTCAAATTAGAGTATTTCTTCTTCCAGTATACTATTAAGAACATCTCTCAGGTTTTACTGTGAGTAGTTGTGCTATTAAGTATTGAAAATTCTTGGCATTTAGGTATTTCTGAAGTATTTGTGATCGCCGCCTTTCATCTCAATTTTTTTATTGTTGGATTTTGTAGTCACTCTCAATTATTTCTGACAGCACAGCATATTGCCAGAAGAAAAAGAAATGTAGTGTGTTACAAGAAAATCAGTGTCAAAGAAGAATTAGGAGTTAAGAGTGCTTTTTCAAAATGTAAGTTTTCTTAAGCAATTAAATAAATGAAATCAAATCAAAGTATAAAGTATTTGCTTGAAAAAAAAAAGCCAGAATATAATTAGTTGTGAAAAATACTATATTGTATAATAGAGTCACAAATTTCTATAATCAGGCACCACATTTGCTGACTCATTAAATATACCTTTCTGGCTTAACCCTCCCCCACCCCCCACCCCCATTTTTCTGTAAGCAGGAAAAAAAAAAAGTAAAATCATTAAAGAAATGACTGTCATAGAAATGTGATTGGCTTAAAAATTCCGTGCTTACTTTTCTACCTCCTTACTGGTTTTCGTACAGACTGAGTAGCAAGTTTCTTTTGGTTTGCCGAACATTTTCAATTTTCTTACTTTGCTGTCTGCTTTCATTCACTATTATTATCCATGTCATTATCCTCCTCATCACCGTCATCATCATCATCATCATCATCATCATCGTCACCTTCTGACAAGTCAAAATCACTGAACCCCAGGGCCATGTTGACCTTCTTCCCCCTCCTCTTAGATGTGGTTTTGGAAGAATTCTGCTTGGCTTGCATGTTTATCTGCATCCCAGAATGCAGCACAGCTCCTGCTTTGTTCATTGAGAAGATATCCCCAAAGCCCATCAGCATCATGGCCTGCAGACTTTGGTTCATGCCATGGCCCTCCCCGTTACTTGTTGCTGTGATCTGACATGACATCTCTGCACTGTTTGACTCCTCTGTCTTAGATTCAAAGTAAGACTCCTCAGACATTCTTGCAGCAAGAGGCAAGAGAAGCTATCGTGAGGGAAGAAAGGACAGAAGCAAAAAGAGAAATTAGGACCAATTTAAATAAAGGAAACAGATACCACAAAATTAGTGGGTGCTGCACAGAAGGTAAATGATTAGTGAAATAAACGAATGTAGGGAATCCTGTAAAAACGTATTTAATGGCAGGTTTGGCTCCAGCATATTTGCCATAATTTATAAATGACAGAGTAAACCACAACCAAAAGTTTGCAGAGCGCCACAGCAGGCCAGATTTCAAATGGGAAGGAAGTTGCAAGTTTTAAGCCCTCATTTCGCTTACAACAGTTTTTAGGATCTCTCTTAATTTTTTCCAATTTCACTTTCACACAGAAACGTTAAATATTAAATTAAAAAGAAATTAAGTAGAGATTAAATCTCAAGTAAAAAATGAAGGAACCTTGTACCAAAGGATCAAGTTCAGAGGAAGCATAAAGACAGTTCAGTAGTCAATACCCTTCTACAGAAATCTGGGCCATTAATCTCCTTTCTATCTAGATTATCATCTGACTCTAAATTAAAAAGTCTAGGATTCAGTAGTTTCTGCTTATTATTTATTACAACCAGATAGAAACCTAGTTACTTGACTTATGAAATAATTAATTCACTTAGTGAACAAATTCTAGATCTGTCTCTAATACTTAAGGATATAAATACATATGAAAATTTGGGGGAGAGAAAATTAGTATTAATTTAGACTGTTACCTTTTGCTCTATTCTCTAAGTGCCCTTCTTGTAGTAGAACTCTTTTTTCTAGGAATTCCCCCTCTCACAGTGGTAGAACTCTATTTTCTACCTTACATCATGATTTTGAACAACTAACCTATTCCCATAAATGCTGGTCTTATTCATTTCAGGAGTCTGTCAGGATCTGAAAAGTGTTACTGCCTCTTCTTTTGAGAAATAAGCAAATTAAGGCTTATATTTTTGGTGGTCAAATATGGGTAAATTTATGATAAATAGTGCACAAATAACATGGGATGACATTTACATCCTGGGTATAAATATGGTTTTTAGGGCCAGTTTCCTAATTTTTAAACTGAAGTTGGAGTTGAGGTTCTTTTTTTTTTTTTTTTTTTTAAGTTTTATTTTTTTAAGCAATCTCTACACCCTACACGGGGCTCAAACTCATGACCCTGAGATCAAGAGTCAGATGCTCTACTGACTGAGCCAACCAGGCGCCCCCTGGAGTTGGGCTTTTAAAAAATATCTTACTCTATTAGGAAAAGATTTCCAGAGTTGTTACATCAATAAGAACTTCACATGCTTCAGCTAAAAAATACAGTTATAAAGAAGGAAAAAATTGTGTTAGATCCTTTAACACTGGAAACAGGATATTATTTTCCTTGCAGCCAAACTTTGCAGCTTCTCAAATTTGTTTTCAATTGTTAGATTCTCTTTAGAGAGCTTTGTCCTCGCTTTCTCAACAGATGTCTCTCAAATAAGCTTTGATGTTTAAGAGAAATCAAATTTTTACATCAAGCTGCAACAATAATTAAAAAACAAACACTGTCTGTATTTCTGTATGGGAGAATTCCTCTTCCCAAATATCTTCAACTAATGTTTTAATTTCAGGAAAGTAAATGGTGTCCCTGCTTGAAATAAATCCAATAATACTATTTTTTATGAAGTTACATAAATGTTAAACTTTTATAATTAAGATGAGGCTACAGACAGAAAACCTAAACCTCCAGCCACTTCCTTTTTAAAAGGTTTATTTCATCTTTCTCTCAGAAACCTCATTTAAAGTCAACTAGAAACTGATGTGAGGATAAAAGAAAATACCCACTTAGAAAATACCTGAGCACAAACTTTCTTTCCTTCAGAAATATGAGCTCTAAGCAGAAGAGACATTAAAAGCAAGTACTGTAAGAAAGAAAACTTAGCCCTCATAGGTAAAAAAAAAAAAAAAAAAAAAAAAAAAAGAAGAAGAAGAAACTCTGAGATCATGCTTCATGCTGTCCATTGTTAGATGGTAGCCTTCAGAGTGGTTCCTTTACAGAAAGTTTTCTGGAGTTAAAACGCAAGCATACAACCTACTGAGCACTCCTACTGTTTCATTATTTATTACACAACTATGTTACTAATAGCAATAATGTGTGCAAGGCAGCCCATGATTTCTTAGCAAAACTAATGCCGATAAACCAAAGAAAGCTTCTAAAGCATACTGTAATAGGAAGTTTAAAGTTTTTTCTTACAATGCTACATTTAGAAAGAGTCAAGCCATGCAGTGCTTTATAGCTTAAGATTTCAATGTACTTTAAAAAAAAAAAACGCCTCTCAGCCTTCAGAAGACAGCCATGTGTCTGCCTCTCCTCAGCTCTGGGAGAAGCCGTGCTCCCAGCAGACCCTTAGGGTGATGCTTTCTGAGTCCGCCTGTTGATACCGATTCCACCAGACTCGACTTTCCTCTTGAGAGCCAAATGAACTTACTAAATGTAGTACCTTTGTAATGTCCCATGGCAGTCTTATGTATAGCAATTCAGTTCTTGCTTTGGAAGTCCGTGGATGGCCAGAGTCATTTTGGAAAAAGTTAAATCTGATAATAAATACTTAACTTCATTGTATTTCCCTTTTTTTGGATATCAGGTTGCTTTTCCACATAAACCGGAAAAGGAGGCAAACTATGTTATTCTTTAGACATTGGAAGATACTCTGCAACTGGGCACTGGCTGCTTAATGGAGATTAAGGCTTTTATAAATAGGAAAGCTTTTTGAAGATCACCAAGTGAAGAGCATGTAAGTATTTTTTGGGTATAATTACCGCAGCAACTATCAAAAATGAATTTAAAATACATAATTTTACTTTTAATCTTACCATTACTTGGTTTTCAAAGTGGACAAATATTGGGGCACCTGGGTGGCTCAGTTGGTTAAGCGTCCGACTTCAGCTCAGGTCATGATCTCATGGTCCATGAGTTCGAGCCCTGTGTCAGGCTCTGTGATGTTAGTTCAGAGCCTGGAGCTTGCTTCAGATTCTGTCTCTCCCTCTCTCTCTGTCCCACCCCCACTCACTCTCTGTCTCTATCAAAAAATGAATAAACGGTAGAAAAAATATATAAAGTGGACAAATTTTACCCATTAAAAAACCCAAAAAAGCCAATGATCTACTAAATTCCTGAAATGATAAACCATTCAAAATAGGGAAGAATCCTGAAATTTGGTTAGACTTTAATATATCATGTCAATGTATAAGTTAAATACAGAAATAGTGAAATCCTTATGAAGAATTTTTATCTTCCTCTAAATAAAAAGCTTGGGAAAAAAACAAGGTAGTTCTTAAGTAGTAAATATTAGAGGCTTGTCACAAGGGACATCTTTTTCCAATCTTTTGCTGCAGTGATTGTAACACTAAATGGAGCAAGGAATATTAATGCTGGTCGTTGATATGTCACCAAGTTTGTTCTCTTTTAGAAGGAAAACTTGCTTAAGTTCTGCCACATGGAGACTCTTGGACAGCGAGCTGCCTCGGCGTTCCGCTTATTAATTCCTGATGGGCTCTATGGAGTTAATCAGCCGTTAGGCACGTGTTCTGGGGATCTAACAGATGGTGCGAAAATACACTGCATTTTATTTTTGTAATTCTAATATACAAACACGCTGACAGAATAACAGTACTTAGAGAAAGGGCCAGAAATAGGCTAAGCTTTTCTTTTAAATTTCTGGCATTTTGTTAATTGAAACGAGATCCGAGCACTACTTGAGTGTAAACGCAGGCCCTTCACCGTGCAGGCATAAGGCAGGAAGTGAGGGAGGTGGCCGTGGGGGAGGGGAGGGCCGCCATGCTGCCTCTTCTAAGTTGGGGGCCGAGTCACCCATGGGGAGCACTCACCGGGGTGTTGGACTGCTCCGTCAGCTTTTGCTCCCACATCCTCAGACGTCTTTCCCGCTCTTTCAGCTCTTGCTCTTTACAGCTGAGGTCCCGTTCTAGTTTCTTCAGCCTCTCAAGAGTTGCCTCAATTTCGCACCTGCACAGGGATGACTGGTTTAAGTCTCAGCTTTGCTCAAGAGTTATTAAATGCTTAGTGGTCCATCAGAATGTGTAATGAAAGTGAAAGGCTGGGGTGCCTGGGTGGCACAGTCGTTAAGACTCTGACTCTTGATTTTGGCTCAGGTCAAGATCTCACGGTGGTGAGATCCAGCCTCACGTAGGGCTCTCCACTGATGGTGCAGAGTCTGCTTGGGGTTCTCTCCCCCAACCCCGCTTACCCTGCCCCTCCCCTGCTCACACTCTCTCTCAAAAATAAACTTAAAAGGCTAAAATAAAAGGCTGAATAAGACTGTGATTTTTGCCAGTTTTATTGAGATGTCATTGACATATATCACTGTGTAAGTTTACAGTGTACTGCATAATAGTTTGACTTACACATACTGTGAAATGATGCCCACTATAAATTTAGTTAGCATCCATCATCTCATATAGAGAAAGCAAAAAAAGAAAAAATTTTCTTGTGATGAGAACTCTCCAGATGTACTCTCTAAACAACTTTCATACATATGATACATTAGACTGTAGTCATCATGTTGCACATTATAGTCCTTGGACTTATTTATCTTGTAACTAGAAGTTTATATCTTTTTTATTTTGAGAGCGTGCATAAGCAAGTGGGGGGAGGGGCAGAGAGAGAGGGAGAGAGAGAATCCCAAGAACTGAGGAACTTGTAAGGTATGACCTGAGCGGAAACCAAGAGTCGGACCTTTAATGGACGGAGGCACCCAGTATAAGTTTATACCTTTTGGTCACCTTCCTCCTATTTGTCCCCACCACCAACTCTGGTAACCATAAATCTGATCCTTTATTTCTGTGAGTTTGGCAAAACTTGTGCTTCTAAACCAAACAGGAAACTATCAGAGAATAAGAAATCTGTCACATCCTTAAAAATCTATAGGTAGTTTCTAGTCTGGAAAAATCAGCTCAAAATACTTCCTAACAAAGTACTGAAGACCCACGAGAGTAGAGCCTAAGCTATGGAGCTGGTGTCCTGGTTTAGCTGTTTAATGAATGCTGACATTAAACTAGCCCTTTATAGTTTAGAAAGCACTATTACACAATGTCTCATCTTATTCTCATAACAGCCCCAAGAAACCAGTACTAATCCCATATATAGAGATGGGGAAAATGATATTCAAGTTGGGTGATCAACATCCTGTCCCTAGTGAATTCAGGTTAGCCTAATTTCCTGACTGGGTAACTCAATCACTTGATTAATCTGACCTAGTTTTCTCAGCTGTAGGGGGTGATGATTATCTTATACCAGGGTTCCCCAGACTGCCTGATCCTAATAACTACCTGGGCAGCTTTTTAAAAAACAAATAAATACACAACAAAACACACAGATTCCTAGGACCCTTCCTTAGAGCTTATGATTCAGTAGGGCTGGGTAGGGACTAGGAATTTCCATTATTTAATAAAAGACCCGGGGCTCCTGGGTGGCTCAGTCGGTTAAGCGTCCAACTTCGGCTTAGGTCATGATCTCACGGTTCGTGGGTTCTAGCCCCGCGTTGGGCTCTGTGCTGACAGCTCAGAGCCTGGACCCTGCTTTGGATACTGTGTCTCCCTCTCTCTCTGCTCCTCCCCCACTCACGTTCTGTCTGTCTCTCTCTCTCTCTCTCTCTCAAAACTAAATAAACATTAAAATTTTTTTTTAAAAACCCAGGTAATTTTTATAATCCGACAAATGTGGATCAGATGAACTCTAGGATTCTTTTGAAGTCTAATAATTTTTTTTAAAGTTCCCTCCTTAGTCTCTATAGGCCAATCAACCTCATTACTTAGAATATGTCCAGTTATAGAAACCTTTGTAGAAAATGAACTGTTGATGACATGGCTCAGTACAAGCCATTTTCTTCCTTCAGGCCTGTCACTGTGCTCTGAGAGCTGGAAGTTCCTTCCCTTGAGTTTCTGAAAGGCCTGGAGACAGCTGACTGGTTATTAGCTGGTAAGTGCTGCCACAGCATGGAGTCTGGTTGGGATTCTCTCTCTCTCTCTCTCTCTCTCTCTCTCTCTCTCTCAAAATAAATAAAGAAACATAAAAAAAAAAAAAAAAAGTCCTAGGTATTATTTGGCAACATCTAAGACAGGGAACAGCTACTGAGGTGGGTCTGGATTTGGGTCCAACACTGGACTTCTCTGGTTATCTGAAAAGAACCTCAGAGCCAGGGAGTTAGCAAGTTAGTGTAAAAGCACCTGCCGTCGACACTCCATTCCTCTTATTGGCGTCATTTGAAAATTATAGAACATAAGTACAGTCACACTACCTGAAGAAAGGCACCAAAATCAGCAATCTTTCAGGATTATCACTATCATCAAGTCCACATTTTATCCCTGATGTTTCTGACAAAAAGATTATGCTCATTCATAAATAAGTGTGTGTTTCTTTTTCAAATGGAGATTTGAGGGAAAAAAATCAATGTGGGAAACCTTAGGTTAAACTTTTGTAACAAAGAAAGTGAAAGTGAGCCATCTTGGGGAACTGAAGGGGTCAGAGGGTGAGGAGAGGAGGCAGCAGAGAGGGGGGCACTCAGTGGCAGGTGGTGGGGGGAGCTGGGCTGCTGTCTGTGCAGTGCCTCCAGCAGGCCACACCACACCCCTGCCGGAGAGAATGATCGCATGGATACTCTGGTCAGGGGTAAGCGGCCAGCACGTTCAATTTCACTTGTAATTTAGGCAAGGGTTCATCTCAAGTTTCAGCTCTGGGAGCCAGCTGTGAGTTTGAGCCCTTCTGGAAAACAGACCAATGGTTAAGTAAGCTGGAAGCTGTGACACAGAAAAACAAACACTGAGTAAAATCTGCTTCCTCAACCCCGGCTCCTCAGGCTCAGAACTTCCCAACACTACTACTTGCCCCAGGCGCCCGCTTCTGCAGGGAGTGTGGGAAGTTATGTACCATGAGGGACGCAACGACCCCACTCCCCATGTTGTTAATGGATTCTTTTGCATTGAGTGCATCTGTTGATGTATGTATATAACCTTCTTATTCTATAAACATAGGTGTTTTTAAAAGTTTAAGTGTTTTAGTTGATGAAAATGATGGTTTTTCTCTTAACCCAAATCCAATTAAGGTTGACTTCCACTAGTATCAATTTTTCACATGCCAAAAATAGAGAGTGAAATGTAATTATCTTTTCAAGGTCAATTTGTAAAAATAGCTATATTATATATATGATGGTAAGTAAATAATATGAATACTAGTGTTATATATTAAAGGATTTGTGCTAATATCCAGATTGCAAAGATTACATTTCCTTATCTGTTTTTTGGTTTTATTGTTTTTAATGTGTTTATGTATTTTTGAGAGACAGAGTGCTAACAGGGCCAAAGCAGAGAGGGAGGAGAGAGACAGAATCCTAAGCAGGCTCCACACTGTTAGCACAGAGCCCCATTGGGGCTCAAACCCATGAACTGTGAGATCATGACCTGAGCTGAAATTCTCAGATGCCTAACCCACTGAGCCACCCAGGTGCCCCTGTTTTTTGTTTTTATTTTATTTTATTTTATTTTATTTTATTTTATTTTATTTTATTTTATTTATTTTAATGTTTATTTTTGAGAGAGAGAGAGAGAGAGAGTGAGGAAGGGGCAGAGAGAGAGGGAGACACAGAATCCAAAGCAGGCTCCAGGCTCAGAGCTATCAGCACAGAGCCTGACATGGGGCTCGAATTCACAAACCTTGAGATCATGACCTGAGCTGAAGTCAGACGCTTAACCGACTGAGCCACCCAGATGCCCGTTTCTTGTTTTTAACAAGGTGTGCCACGGTGGGGGTATTCTAATCACGAGGGAGGAATACAATCAGCAAAGTATTCTGCCAAGAGACACAGATCTGAACATGCCTCACAGCGCCACACAGCTCACTCAGTGCCGATTACAAGGCAGTTATGTGGGGAAATGAAAATTGTAAACATGAGCAACAGGGTGACACATTTCCTGTTCTTAATGATCATGGCTGTTATTGCTAATAAATCAATAGTAGGAGAAACAAGCTGAAGATATGAACAAGGAGATATCTGACTGTAGATTTCTTTCCTATCATCTATTAGATCAAAAGAAAAAACATAGTTCACTTAAAAATTTTTTTTTAATGTTTAGAGAGACAGAGAGGGAGACACAGAATCTGAAGCAGGCTCCAGGCTCTGAGTTGTCCACACAGAGCCTGACGTGTGGCTCAAACCCACGAATTGCGAGATCATGACCTGCGCCAGAGTCATATGCTTAACCGACTGAGCCACCCAGGCACCCTGGAAAGAACATAGTTTATATGGTTTTAAATAACCTAGCTTTAAAAAGAATTTTAAGGGGCAACTGGATAGCTCATTCGGTTTAGTGTTCAGCTCCTGATATCGGCTCAGGTCATGATCTCACGGTTGTGAGATAGAGCCCCGCATCAGTCTCCATGCTGGGTGTACAGCCTGCCTAAGATTCTCTCTCTCCCTCTCTGCCCCTCCCCTAGTCTCTCTCTCTCTCAAAAAACAAAACTAAAAAATAAATACAAAATTTAGAATTGTAATAAAAATCACTTAATTTTCTAAAACAGAATGTTTCATCTGGTCTATGTGTAAGGAAGCTCTACCACAAAACAAGCATTTCCCAGAAACACAAGATTTCCTACACATGCTTCCAACAGTAGTCATGTGGTTTCAGACACAAGACAAAAGTCAGGAGAAGGAGGACAGTCTGAATGTGTTGCCCTTTGAAATATCCAGATGATGTGACAAAGCATTTGATTCTTTTTGGTATGTAGGACAGAGTGGGATGTTTTTGCCTTGATCATAACCTAGAACAATCACGCTCTCGTATTTCTCTTTGCTCAAAGGAATCAAGTGAACTCTGCATGGTCATGACCGGATGGTATGGCGCTGGCCACGGTCCGGGAGCAGCGCTGCGCAGAGCGTGCACCACAGCAGGCCTGTGGGACCAGACCTGGTACTGGTGGGTTCTGGTACTGGCTCTTAGTGCAATCTTGGGCAGGTGACCTAACATGTCCATCCATCTCATTTTGCTCTGTGACAGAAGTCAGGATTGCCGTATGGATTAAAAAAGATAATCCAGATAAAGTACGAGCATCTGGTGAGAATATAATAAATGGCAGTTGTGTGTGTTGTTACTCTGATATTATTCCCTCTGGTTTTAACCAATTGCCACGTTCAGATAAAACAGCCCTGCTACTTCTTAGACTGGTTTAAGGGTTCAGGTAAAGAAACATATTCTCTCACCAGCTCTCAGGATCAACTGGTTTCTCAAAGAGAGCCAGGGAGGAAGCCAGCTAAGCAACTGCTTGCTTTTTACTAAAACACATTAATGTATTACCAATGTTATTTCCCTCATCTTTTCATCTTCAGACATTTAAAAAAATTTATTCAACCATCCAGGTTTGTAGAAAATAAAACCGTCCAAATAGAAAACACTCTTCCCAAATTTAATTATCCACTGGTGTCACTGACCTTTTGATACTTTTAGGTACACATACCATCTAAACGTAAATGTTTATAGTACAAAAAATGCAATCATTCTAATCATACTGGACCCTAGCCTCTATTTGTAAGTCATTTATCAGATCTGTATTATCATAAATGGCTCCATCTATTCTGTATATGGAGATAGCATCAGTTGTTAAAACCATAAAAATCACAAAAAACCAAAAATCTATTGCACCTTATGCCCTTTCTAATTTACAATTCTAAATGACGCTGTGATAAGCGCATATCTGTACATTCTTGTATAGCCTTTCATTTCCTCAGGAATGGAGTGGTAGTGGTGGAGGCAGCCGATCTATACTGCCAGACTGTCCTCCAAAAAGGTAGTAGTTTCACCAGCAATGTATTAGAAAGTTTATTATGCTGGATATTTTCATAATGTAGATTTTTGCCAATCTGGCAAATGAATTATGTTCCTTATAGTTGCTTGATTGTACGTGAGGTTAAATATTTTCATATGTTTATTGGCCATTTGAGTTCTCCTTTTGTGAAATGCCTTTCATGTCCTTTAGAATGATATAATTAAAATGTTATTTTAAAGGCAGTAACTCTGTCTACCACCGTAGTCTTCCAAGTGTGATCTGGGGGCCCGTGGGAGCTTTTCAAAGGATCGAAGAGATTAAAGTGGTTTTCAGAACAACATTAAGACATGACGTGCCTTTTCTCATTCTCTCACAAGTGCACAGACCCTTCCAGAGGCTTCAGGATATGTGCCAGTGCCGCAGGCTGAGTGTGGAGACAGGATTTATTGTTACTTAAATGAATCAAGAGCTACATACTTAAATTTTTTCTCAGTTCTAATTCTGAATGTGGTAAATACTGACAGATCTAACTCACTGCAACTGAAGCTCTTTGTAGTCCTCAATAATTTTTCAGAGTGTAATGGAGTCTTGGGACCAAAAACTTCTGGAACTGCCAAGCTACTATCTAGGGGGAAAGAAGTTAGGGCAGTGTGGCATTTGTCCTGGAAGTTTATGGTGGGCACTGCTTTTGCCAAAAGGAGGTTTTTACATTTTTCTATAGAAAATTTACCAACTGTCCCCCTATTTTCTGATGTTGTTGGCATAGTTTTAGTATCATATCTCAAGGCTATTATAATACACTAATTTTAAAATCCCACTAGTCTTTTGGATAACAGATCAAACAGCATCCCCTCAGGAAATCCTTTTATTATTTCGTCAGACTAGATTTCATGGTTGCATACTCTCAGATGTCCAGTAATTCTCTGTCGTAATTCTTATCAAAGTAGTAATAATAAGTTGCTTGTGCATCTATAGTCAGTAGTTCAATGCTAGACCCCCTACTCCACATGCACTAGGGCTGTTCTGCTCATCACCATGGCACAACACAAGAGCGCCTTGCCTCAGCAGAGGTTCTGGAGTATGTGAATGAATGAATGTAAGAAACACACCTGTCAATAAATCAGCTTACGTTTTTATATTCTCTTGTATGATATCATAATGTCTTTTACTGTTGCTGCCACCATGGTGTTTCCTTCCCCAAATATTTATCGAGCAACTGCTGTGTTCAAGGCCCATTCTAGATGCTGTAGGTATAGTAATGAACAAAAGAGATTATCTGATCCTTTTACATTTCAGCCAGAGAGGTACAGATAAAACAGCAAACTACAGAATTACTTATTAATTCCAATAGCAGTAGAGGCTCTAAAGGAGATGCTCTCGGGGCACATAAAGTAGAACCTCATCTGATCTAGGGTCAGAAACACTTCCTTAAATACACGTTATTTCAGTTGCTATCTAAATGATGACTAGGAGCCAAGCTGGATGTGGGTGTCAAGGGTGGTATGCTGCCGAAAGGGACGAGTTTTATATAGAAGAAACTGCATTTGCAAGGACTCTGAACAAGGAAGAAGTATGCATCTACTGAGGGACTAAAAGCCAGAAATTAAGAGGCAGAACTATGCTCTTATGGTAAGGCTGCTGAGGTCAGAGTGCAAAGGGTCTCCTGAGTCTTGTGCAGCGTTGACCTTTATACTAGAGTAATCCCTTACGCGGATTTGAAACGAGTGATCTGATTAATTTGTGCTGGTCTCTTACTGTAGGAAACAAGTATTAACTTACATGTTTTGTTAATTATTTAAGTCCAGAACGAAACCCCCTCATACCTACATTCGAGCAGAGAGTATGACTTTTGTTTCCCTAAATAAAAACTGATTTAACTCACTGGCCTCAGATAGAGATTTCAAAAGAATAAAAACCAATAAGGTTACTGTAAAACAATCATACAGAAAGCCCAAGGAAACGTCTAAGAAAAGGAGTGAACAACTCCATGTTTCCAAGGTGCATGCAGTATTCATTGGGCATCAGCAGGTGGCGTAAGGCGTCACGTTACCGCCAAGGCTATCAGGAGCAAAGATAAGTTACTTAAATCTCTGCTGAGTCAGGGAGGAATAATGTCAGCTCCCAAACATGCTATTTATATAACTGCAGCACGTGACCTGGCTCAACTGTCTCATCCTGGGCTTGCTCCTTCCACTCACACATTACAATTCTCTCATTATTAAGTTTGCTTTCCACTTGACAAAATTTAGTAGGATTCATAACATCAATAGTTTTCTTTTGAAAGTGTTTTTATAGTCTCCCTACCTCCTCCATCAACAGATCCAGTACTCTGCAAACTCCTAGGCAAATAATATTTTTATTTCTCACTGGACAGATGCCAAGACTTCCTAATACAGAGTGTATGGTACAGAGAAATATCTGGTAACTGTCTTCAGTCTCAGGAGATATGATTTTAATAGTCTTTCCAAATACTTAGACATATGCAATGGAGGACTTACTAGATCTCCAAAAAATTTTAACATAAAAAACAAAACTCTAGAGTGTCATCAAGTTCACTGGTTTTCTTCTTCAGTGGAGCTGGACCCGATCTTTTAAAGCCAGAGGCCATGACTTGGTGCAAGGCTTACCTACCTCCACTCTGCCTTGTTGTGCAGGAATGAGTTACACTGGTCAGGAAGGCTAGTATCATTTGACATGGACTCCAGAATTGAAATGATTTGCTTGAAAGATGGCCGTTTCTGAAAAAGAGAAAATAATAAACTTGTTGGGACTTAAGAAAGTAGGTCTTTAAGAGAAAATCCACAAGCAAAACAATAAGCTTGACATACCATAACAAAATAAAATAGCATGCCATGTCCTGACTTAGTTATTACAACTGTCTGACTACTCAGGTTTAAGGGAACCATATTCCTTATTTTCAATAAATTATAAGAATAGTCTTGCCATTTTTCTATCATGTGGCCTAAGGCTGGAATAATTACAGTTTTTCTTTAGGTACGGAAAGTACGAATTCTCTTTTGGGTAGGATTAAGGAGTCCTAAAAGGGAAAAGTTAAATCCTTTAAAAATCTTTGTGATACAGCAAGTTTAGTAAAAGTTAACGGTGGAGTCTGGGTGACAGGTCTACCAGTGTTCACCATAAAATTCAATCAACTTTTCTGTATGTTTGAACATTCTTACAATGTTGGGGGAGAATCTACTTTGTTAGAACTACTAAAATTTCCCCAACCACTGGCTGATAGAAAAAGCCCCCCACTTTAAAGTCATTATGACTTCATTGTCTGCAGTGTTGACTCCACATCATAACTAGTTTGGGAAGCGGGAAGCTCTAACGCACAGTTTACTAGGAATTGAAAAAGTGGTGGTTCGGCACATTTCTTTAGCGGTAACCACACTAGTCTGTTGCCTTAGACTCTAGCCAAGGCTGAGACAAAAGGTTAAAACAAAAATGGAGAAAGATAACAAAAGGATGATGCACATTCTGTCTTCATCATGCCTCATAATTATACCATTTCTGAGCAAATTACAGTTGCAGCAATTAAAACATGCATTTTAATTTAGGAGCACAAAAACAAGAAGGAACAACGTTGAGGTGGCTTGCTCTTAGGACTTGAGTGCTTCCTACCTTAAGAAAGACAATTTTTCCACTTCTCAGGAATATAAAACTGGGCCATTCATTCCGAATTCTGCCTTCATTGTATTCTTTTAAGGGCGTGTGTGCCTGTATGTGTGTGTGTAAGAAGAGGGCCTAAGTAGCTAAGTGTCGCTGATACACAGTAAGCCTTGTAATAAGCAAAGAAGAAAATGCCTTAAGTAGGAAATTTGAAAAATACAGTCTTAACATTATTCCTATTTTCATTTCTCCTACCATGTGTCAGGCTGTAAAAGGAAAAATGTTTTAATTGTTTGCACAGGAACTAATTATATAATACAGGATTTTCATTTTGCATGGAAAAGCAGTGAGAGGCTAAGAATATTTTTCCCTACATTTAATCATTCTTGAAATAAAGTAAAACTCTTTTGTAATTAGGTGACAAGTATCCCTAGAAAAATTTTAATTTTATAGGTAGAATACACAATTAGATAGAAATTATCAAAGTGAACATTTGAAAAACAACAACAATATAGAATTTTGTGGTGATGATGGTTTATAGATATTCTGATTGCAGAATACAGTATTTGGCCCAGGCCTACGTTCCCTTTAGTATTCACGTAGGTTTTGCTTACATTAAAAAAATTACACCTAGGGCCATTTATTAAGCATTTATATACATTATTTATTATCTCCATTTTGTAGATAAGGAAAATCTCAGAAAAATATGGATTGCCCAGTGTCACATGAGAGTAAGATATTCCTATCAAACTCCGGGCTTTATTCTTTTCTTATTTAGAAATGCCAGTTTAGAACTGGAAACTACCTACCTTTACTTCTTTTTTTCTTTGATAAACTACTTTGAGCACCTGGTGTGAGCCATTGGCATGACTTGACATTTACCTAATAGCTTTCTCTTGTATTCTCTTTCACCTCCTCATTGCAAAAGAACATTTTTCTATAGGTGAGCTGAATATTTTTTTTATCTATGTCTTTAAAGCATAAAGGCTGGGAAAAAAAGGAAAGGTTTGTAACCAGTCATGGCTCTATATATGTGCACAGGAGTGGCATCAACTTCTGGCTGAATTGCTACAGACTTCTAGCCAGAAAACTAAAATGTGCCTTGGTCTGGCTACTTGAGTTAACACATTGGGCACCCACTTACTAAATGTGTGGAAGGTGCCAAAGGTAGCACTGTGCCCTCAAAGAGACAGCAGTCCATTTAGACAGAAAAGAGATTTTAAAAAATACAACAGCAAAAGGTAAGGCCTTAGCCCAGATTGTGGTTTAGGAACAGGAGTACCAAGTATGGGCTGCAGTAAACAGAACAGTCAGGGAGGGCTTGATGTTGAAGTAATCAAAGGAAGAAAGAAAACAGGAGGGCACGCCCAGGGAAGGGATGTGTGGAAGGTATGGCTGGAGATCAACCATGAGAGCTAGAAGCATGGGCCGCCGCTGGATGTACAATGAAATACAGAAGGAATGTATTAGTTGTATCAGAATAAAATGCCTTGAATGTAGGAAATAAAAATCAGTCTTAAACTTTATACCTCACCTGGCTAGAATACAAGACTCCTCTCGTGCTAAAGAAGGGTAAGCTGGCTACATGTTAAAGACATGCCAACTTGATGGCTTCACGGGGCCTGATGTCCTTCCTGTGTTAGGTGTTTACACTACCATTTCATTAATGCACCAAAATGTATATTCTTAGAATTTTAATTACTGAAGTACGGAGCTTCCGATTAAGAAATTCAAAACCTGCTTTGCATACTGAGATATAATTGCAGTTATAGAGATTTAGTTGTGTTAATCGAATTCAATGCAAATAATTTTAGGTAAAATTTTTATTTAAGTATCAGAGAGAAAAATACCACCAAAATGACTATATATGCCACAATGGACATGTAACTGGTACAGTATGGAAAAGGTGGTATGATAGCATTAAAAATATATATATGTTCTAGAGCAAACTTGCAAATAGCTGCTTACATTTTCTACTGGATTAGCTGCAAAGTGCAGGCATTTCTCTTAGTGCTTCAAAACCCCATATTCTGCGAACAGAGGCGGGGCAGACCATTCCAAACCTATACAGCTTTGTCACTGAATACTAATAAAAACAATCATAGTAAATAAAAATACTAACAGAATTTTTAAAATGTTAAATTCTTTTTTTTTAATTAATTTTTTTTTTTGGTTTTACATTTTTTATTTTTGAGAGACAGAGAGAGCACAAGTGGGGAGGGGCAGAGAGAGAAGGAGACAGAATCCGAAGCAGGCTCCAGGCTCTGAGCTGTCAGCACAGAGCCTGACACGGGGCTCAAACTCACGAACCGTGAGATCATGACCTGAGCCGAAGCTGGACACTCAACCCACTGAGCCACTCAGGTGCCCCTAAATTCGTTAATAAAAAACATTACGAAGTCAATAAAAGATTCTCCTTTCAAAAAGGGTGAAGATAGTCTGATGAACAGGAGTGAAAGCGAAGATTGAGGTTGCTGGTTACCAGGGCCAAGGGGACATGTACAAGTCAGGGAAGACCCAACCACAAACTCCTCCAAGACAAAGCACGGCCACCCAGCCACGAGGGAGCACGTGGGCGGAGGCGCCTCACAGATCTGTGTCCCCTGCTGCTCTGCAAACTGTACTTGGTGTTGAGCTGTTCTCACTTGATGGTGTGGGACGACGTGCTAGGTAACAGGTATGACTCAGCATGAATTCTGTGTTACACGAACATGTTTCTCAGACTTACCGGTGGTTTATGCATTATTCCCGCTAGAGAAACACATGCTATAGAACAGACTGTGTTACCATCATGCATTCTTCCTGGGCCAGATTGGAACGGAGTTTAAATTAAGGAAGAAATTCCATTCTTAAGTCTTAGATCTGTTTAAAAAAGTCAGTTCGCAATAAATTTCAGTGACAGTGTGGACAAATTCAAACTATAAGATTAGTTCCTTTCTTGAGTCTTTCTCTTCTGTGACGTTGTTTTACTTTCTAACTTTTTAATATGAAAAATTACAAACATATACAAACGCAGAACAACGTAACAAGCCTCCATATACCTATCACGTGGCTTCAAAAATTATCATGGCCAATCTTGTTTAATCTACACCACCATCTATTTCCTTTCACTTTATTTTGAAGCAACTCCAAGACTCGCCTATCATTTTATCTATAAATATTTCCGTATGTATGTGAGAGTCTTTTAAAATGATCTTTGCAGGGAAAGGAAATGGGCCTTCATGCTCAAATGTGATAACCACATGAAAGTCTACATTCTGGAATGTCTCCAACTCTATTGTGATAGCTTAAAAAACATCACGAATCTAGTTTCTCTAGAAGTGCTACTTTTGCCTGGTCTTTGGTTCAGACTGCTTGGGTTCCTTCTCCAGTCTCACCATGTACTAACCTGTGGCCTTGAGCATTACTTACCTTCTGTGTGCCTTGACCCTTCATCTGTAAAATGAGTGTCATAACACAACCTATTTCATAGAGGTATTCTAAGGAACAAATGAGCAAATGTGCATAAAGTGCTTGGAGCAGTGCCTGGCATATAATGAGCACTGTGTGCTAGCCATTTTTATAACATGAAAGTGCAATACTTATTATTAGAGATTAAAAACAAAGGAATGCAATTCTTTCCATTGAGTCAAGAGTGCCAGAATGCTGTAAGAAAGCCAGTAATGAGTTTCTAAGGATCAAGATGAACAAATATCAACAGAAAGCCTTTACAGTCCATCCGGGACTCACAGAAGCAGCAATGCAGCTTGCTTTGTAATGAATCTTATTACTCCAAGTTTTAGAAACTCAAAACCAAGAAAACATGTGAAATTTCAGAATTCTGAACAACAACCAAAAGAATATTTATTTATATACCTTGGCATCAGCTTCCCAACACTGACGTAACAGCTCAGCAAAACTTCTGGGGCAACTGCTTGGAATGGTTAATCTCTACCACAGAGAAAGGAAAAACAACACAAGGATTGACTCATTAAGGTAAGCAAATACTGAAAGGTCATAAAAGTTAATTTAAGAGCATAAATAAGTCATTAACTTTAAAACTTCCATTGATTGACACATGGCAAGTAAGAATTTATGTTTAGATTCATAATATCTAATCTCTAAAGACACTGATGCTACTTTTCTTCCAAAACGGTATCCAAGTGGATGGAGAAGTTGGATTCAGCACCACAAATCCAAAAACACCTAGACACAAGTCTAAAAGAAACTACAGTAGGACAGGGGCAAGGAGGAACAGAAATACACACTGTAAAGCCACAAACCTATCACCATTCTTTCATAGACAACTACGAAATCTGCAGACAGGTCGGGCAGCCAGGCAACCAGCTTGGCTCTGGCAGGAGGTGTACAACTCTGAAAGCATCTTCTGCAGAGACCGTCAAAGAGAGAATTTTAAAGAAGTGTGCCTTTTCTCATCAGCAAAGAGGATATTCTGTTTTTTCTTTTTCTTTTTTTTTTTTTTTAATGTTTATTTATTTTTGAGACAGAGAGAGACACAGCATGAATGGGGGAGGGTCAGAGAGAGGGAGACACAGAATCTGAAACAGGCTCCAGGCTCTGAGCTGTCAGCACAGAGCCCGACGCGGGGCTCGAACTCACGGACCGCGAGATCATGACCTGAGCTGAAGTTGGACGCTCAACCAACTGAGCCACCCAGGCACCCCCAAAGAGAATATTCTGAATGTATGATCCCTTACGGGTAAACCGCAGGGACTGGACACAACAGAGATTATATAATGTGAGGATCAGTCCCGTTCCAACATTTTATACAAGTGGTTCTCTAGAACTTGCGATGTCCCTGGAGGCTCTCTAGAGATCTGCAGAGGCATTTTTTGTTTGTTTTAAAGACGGGAGGGCTGCACCTGGCATGGGTCAAGAGTACTAGACATCCTTCACTGTGTTGTAAATCCCTGATTAAGTACTCCCTCATACTCCACTAACCTCCAGATGCCCCGGGTACAAACAACAGGGTTTATCATTTTCTGACCTCAGACTCTCTTGGATTTATAAACACATTTTTTGAGCAGTTTTAAAATACAATGAATTAAGAATGCAACTACTAAATAAGATAAATCAAGGGCAGATTGATCTTTGCAGTACTCATAACCCTACCGAGATGTTTGGAAAACATCACCTGCAACAGCATTGCTCATGCTGCTGGAATCACTGATACAATTCAGCTCGACTCTGCATGTGTAGATGTTGAATCCTATTTACCCGCAGGGACAAGCATCTAAAATTGTTCCACACTCTCCTCTCTTGTGGCCATGCCTGTGCATTTATACATTGCAATACCTTTTTCATTGATTTCTTCTTTATTACAGTTAGAGCATTATGTTAACTTTAAAATATAATGTGTATAATGGGTAGGTTGCACTACCTCTGAATTTCATTTCAGGGAAGTAGAGGGACCATTAACAGGGTTGTTATCAAAAGAGCGCTGGGTGTGAGTTGAGAACTGCCGCACTAAGAAGTACGGAGATTTATTCCACAGTATTGTTTACTGAAGAAGTTTTGTAAATAAAAAGCTTAAACTGAATTTATTTGGAATTGGGGAAGGTTGTGTATAAAACTAGAAAAAGAGTTGTTCTGGCAGGAAAACAGATGATCTATATTTAGAATTACAGATAACCTTAAAATCAAAATAAACCAAAATAAAACCTTATAACCAAGTTTTTTTTTTTTTTGTTTTTTTTTTTTTGTTTTTTTTGTTTTTTTTGTTTTTTTTTTTTAATTTTTGGGACAGAGAGAGACAGAGCATGAACGGGGGAGGGGCAGAGAGAGAGGGAGACACAGAATCGGAAACAGGCTCCAGGCTCCGAGCCATCAGCCCAGAGCCTGACGCGGGGCTCAAACTCACGGACCGCGAGATCGTGACCTGGCTGAAGTCGGACGCTTAACCGACTGCGCCACCCAGGCGCCCCCCTTATAACCAAGTTTTAAACAAAACAACCCTCTCCAAGTTAAAGGTATGCTAAACATCTTTTTAATTGATTACATAGAACAGAGGAGATGTAGTAACCTGCACTCTTATTTTACTGTAATATATGGTAAACCGTACTCCTATTTTACTGGAAACCTTTTGATGAAGATCAAAAGGAAAATCGGGTGTTTACTTAAAAACACACACACACACATACACACACATACATATGATGGCTGGTTGGGAGTAGCAACTAAGAAAAACGAAGTGATTGCAACTATTCCGCTGAATCCACTCCATGGCAAAAAAATTTCTCATAAAAGGTAACATTTTCAATATAACTTTCTCACATTTTTTCTAAGAACTGAAATGTGACCTGGATGAATATGGATGTTAATTTTCTGTCATCTTTTCTCACTGAAAAACTTTTTAGCTACTGAATCTTGAGACATTATGAAATAAGATATAATTATTTTAAGTTTTCTGATATGGTCAAATATCAATTAAATCTAAACTCACACGCTAATGTAAGGGATTATTTTGGTGCATCAAAAAGTACTTTAAAAAATAAAAATATAAAGTACTTTAAAAGGGAATCCAAAGCATTTAAGTCCTGATTACCTAATTGTGGGTATTCCTACTGCATTAAAACATCCTGAAATGGCCAGAATATTAGCAGTAGATTTGCAACACTTCAAAACGGCAAGATTTTAAAAGTTTCAAATTTAAATTAAAATATTTCCCAAACACTAAGTTATGCCTGACATTTTTTAAAGGTCATACTCCTTTTTGCAACATTTTCTACATAAGATGCAAAAAATTACTCTTAATAATTTATCTTTTTCTAAAGTATAGTCAACAATGGATTAAGCTTTTTGAGGATTTCTATTAAGAATAGTAGCTTTGCTACTAAGAACAAAACACATTTTATAAGAATCTAAGTACTTGTAAAGATAGAAATTATCCTGCTAGAATATTCTGAATGACCACTAATTGAGTTTTATGGAAATAACAAAGGCAAACATACATGTCTGGAAGAATTATGAAATTTACTAGCAATACCCTCCTACTTTCAGGACTTCTGTAAGGATTCACTATTTGCTTTAACAGTGCTTTATGTATCTAGTTTTAATAGGATTTAGTATCTAGTTTTAATAGGATTTAATATTAGGAAAAATTGTTTGAAGGCCTTATTTCATTATTAAGCACTTAGAAGCAAAGACCTTCAGATATTTTTAGAAAGTATTGATCTTCCTACAGATCCAAAAAGCAGTCCTAAAACGGTGAAACTAAATAAGGTCTAGAGTCTAGTTGAGAGTAATGTATCAATGTCAACTTTTTGGTTTTGGTATTGGCCTACACCTGTATCTCACCAGTGGTAGAAGCTGGGTGAAGGATACACAGAATCCCTTCTAATATTTTTGCAACTTACTGTGAGTCTATGATTATTTCAAAATAAAAGTTAAAAAGAAAAGACAATTCTAATATTTGAATATAGGTGCATTCTAGCATGAGTAGCTTACATTTAAAGTGTCTCGCTAAGTTTAAACACATCATTCTTTACTTAAATGAGGCCTGTTTCAAAAAAAAAAAACACAGCTTGCTCTTTTCAACTCAAGAACCCAAGATATTCCAAAGTAAAAATAAGTGAATTAAAATAATTAGAAGTTGAAAGGATTTTGGAAATTACATTTAAATCAAAGTCTCGATTTTATTATGAAATTAAATAAATCCTTGGCAAATTTTTTTCAAGCTTTAAGTCAAGTCCCAGGTAGTTAACATACAGTGTACTATTAGTTTCAGGTATAGGATTTAGTGATTCAACACTTAACGTAATAACACCTGGAGCTCATCACAACAAGCGCCCTCCTTAATACCCATCACCCGTGTAACCCATCCCCTCCTCCAGCAACCCTCTGTTTGTTCTCTACAAACTGCCAGTTGAGACTTGGCAATTATTTTAATGTTATGTCAGTAGAATTTGTTTTGCTAATAAGTGTCTACGTTTATGAGATGAAATGAAGACTCCTTCACGAATGATGACAATGGAATTTACAGCTAAACTTCCATATTTTTGACAAATAAATACATAGAATGAGAGTAGAGAGAAAAATATCCTCATAATACCCAGACTTCCTCAAGTTCAGTGGAAAGTTGGGAAAACTTGTGTCACCGTGGGGGGGGTTTTTCAATTTGCTATTCTATGTCCAGAATGGGAGGGATCTGAGTAGTCTCCGTCAGTTATTAGCTGGCCATCATGTACACCATGGATAAAACAGTACAACCTACTCTAGGGAATCCTTCAGGGAAAGGGGGGAGATAGCCTCTTTCGTGTACATGGTGGGGAGGTTCTGAAGATTATGGGTGATTCCCAGCCCTCAAGCCTGCTATCCAAAGGCAGTTTCTAAATTCATTTTTCTCAACAGCTTTAATAATCCTTGAGAGATACTCCAATGTTTTGAAAGTGCTTCAGATTCACACCTCTTCTGCCATCCTTTAGATGAAGTACTATTTTTAAATATTAATTCGTTTTTCTTAGACATATTTGGAGGGCCCAGTTGGCTTTTAAAAAACTTTCTTCTAGTTTATCTTGGAACAACATAGAGGGAAACAAATTACATGGAGTGTTCTGCTCCAAAGTCAACATTGGGTCAATAATTTTCTTCCCTCTCATTTGTAACCCCAGAACCAAACATCTAATCACCTCACTGGCAAAAGAAACTGAACAGAAACAAGTGGGTTCTCCTATCATGAAAATATCAGTTATTCTATGTACCAGGTCTGATTTAATAGCACACCAGGAATAACCATGACATTTAATTAAAACAGAACAGCTCCTGTGAAACACTGAGCAAGACACGTTCTTGAATATAACTCCTTTTCCTTTTTCTTAAATTGGCAGCTCTCTCCCATCAAGTTCAGCTATCATGAACATTTCATCTGTTCTCAATAGCTCAGGAGGACAAATTAATAAGGTAGCTAGATTATGTGATCTAAACTATGGAAACATGGTTTCTCTTAGTCAATAGCAGCTTTTTAGTTAATCTAGTCTGTTCCTGCACTCACATGGGGAGCAAATCAATCCAATTCTTTTAAAGCATGAAAAAAGGCGTATCTCTATACAGTCAACCTTTCTGCAAATTATTTTATGCTAAGGTTACACTCTTACCTTCTGTGGAGGGCACAGATAAGGTCTGGAAATGAAGGTTTGTGAAATAAGGTTGTTTTGCATTGCAAAGACAACTGCATGCTTCCATTACTTGATCTAAGTTCTCCTAGTACCTTGATATTGGATGCTTCATCCTTATGCTGAGGATTTCCATGCCTGTGCATTTCAGTCACAATTTTAAACCTTTCAAAATGTAGTTGCTCTCTTTGATATGAATGTACCACGTTCTCTGATGTAGGCTCATAGGTCCAACTAACTGAAAGCCTCAATTTGTGGGAAGAAGAAAAGCGAGGCTGGGGACACAGCACAAACGGTGTTTACGCCACTGAAGTTCTTTTGAAATGGAAAGGCTCTGCATGAAGAAGGGAACAGTTATGCCACTGCCTCGCCAATTCCAGTGAGGAGCTCATCTTCAATGTAGTGTTCAACGTAGGTGGCAAAACTGTAATTTTTCCCTTTTTTGAAACTATTTTTTCTTCTTTTATTTTTGAAATTCTCATCTAAGCGACAGTTTCTTGTACTATAGTGACTCCTGCTGGGAGAGGTAAGTTGAAGTAGCTGAAGGTCTCTTACAGATATATCAACTCCCGGCCAGTAAAAAAGATGTCCTAAACGCAGGAGATGGAGTTAAACTGTTCCCCTACCTTGGACGCAATGGCTTCTTTCATCACTAAGAACAAACCCCTAGGTTTTACAATTGAGACTGAGAAACTAGTACAGTACTTGTACAATTTTTGATCTACAGCATCACGACGTGAAGCTGCAACAATTAGATGTAAAGGGTCCATTCATGAGGAATAACATCACTTTGACCCTTTGTGTTAGCTCCTACTGCTAATCTTTCCATAAGCGTGAACTTACTTTCAATTTGAAGAAGATGAAAAAGTCTTTTGCAAAACCCCAATACTGTTTTCTGATCTATGTACCTGAATGGAGAATCGTAGTCTTACCTCGTTTTTTTCCACTACAAGCCAAGCTACTTGTAATCCTTCCAAACCTTTAAAGGGGACCTCCCTTGTTAGCATCTCCCAGAGAACCTGGAACAAAAAGAAAATGGAATTTTTATTCTTGTACTTTATATTTTTGGTGTTTTACTGAAACTTTATCTAACATTTAACTGTATCCAATTACCAGACAAAAACCAACCCCACCTGTAGAAACTTGTGCAAAATGTATATATTCATATATATATATACATATATATATACACACACACATTTTGTGTGTGTATATATATATATATACACACATATATATATATACACACATATACATATAAACATATACATACATTTTTTGTTCATTTTTATAAAGAAAAAAAACCTAGAAATCAGAACATTTAGAGCCAGACTTAAAATTTTATGAAACCAATGGGCCTACATAATTTATCTTGTAAGTTATGAGAATTCTCACAGATTCCCACAAATTAGATTTTACATTTTGTTGGTCAAACTCTTTCCACCTTCAATTGCCGATAAATTTCTCCATAAGATAATAACTGGGAATTCAACTGTAGTTTTAAAGGTTCAGTAATGGTCTGATAAAAGAAAAATTGAGCTCTAAATCCGAATCACTGGCTAAACCCTTCACCCCATAATAGTAGGTACTTGCAAAAACTGTAACATTTAAATTTTGTGTTTTTGGAGAAAGCGCTCTCAAAGTAAGTCGGTCTAAGGTATTAATTTTCTTCCCCCTATAACATCATTTATTATATATTCTAAAATGTAATAAATACTTTATGTTCATAAGTATAGGCTGAGTGTGTGTGTGTGTGTGTGTGTGTGTGTGTATGTGAATTTATGTGTATGTTCATCTCTCCACAATCCTTGAGATCAGCATGACTAATAAATCTGCACTGGAATGCCCAAAGAAAGCAAACTGAAGCTGGGAATGCTGAAAACTGCCAATATTTTGGGTTTCATTTAAAATACTAAGTAATGGAGATTTTTATATTCAGGTGACTTTCTCTATACAAATGAGCATCAAAATCAGTCTATCAACATTTGGTGAAGTGCAAAAACAATTACAATTTTACCCGTAAATCACCATAACCACCACTATCACTTATTGAGTGATTATGTTCCAGATGCTCTGTTGAACCCTTTACACATGTTACCATGATTAATATCAACCCCATCGAACAGATATTATCCTCATTTTACAGATGAGGAAACTAAGGCCTAAGAAAGTTAAATTAAACTTGCCGAAAGACACTCTGCTATCAATTGGCACTTGCTGCCTTGCCCTAAAGGTCAAGCTCTTAACCTGACATAACTCTAGAGAAGAGAAGGCTGCAGTATGAGAGAGAATATGACAAACCATAGTGCAGGTGTGGAGCCATGGCAGAGGTGAGAAGCAAATGAATTAGGTTTTGATTTAGATTTCTCTTGTCCCAAAAACAAAACAAAAGCCATTTCTAAATAAGAATGTTGACTGAGGACATCTATTCAAGCAGGTCCTACAAACCTTTAACTCTATATCCACTGCTTCCTCAGCCAGCGCTCGGTCATATTTGAATCAGAACGTGTTAAATGAACTCCGGCTAATACGAAGATAATTAGCAGGAAAATCAGGGAAATCGGCAGATGCTGCTCGAGCAGGAGAAAAAAAATTCGCTGCAGCCTCTTTCGGCTTTTAATCAACTGTGTAAGGTGCTTCTTTAGAAGAGCTGCTGAATAATTCTATTTGAGTCACAGAAGTGATTAGGAAAAGGTAAGGGGCATCCCGGAAGGGGATGATTCTAGTAAGCACTATAAGCAAAGGAAGCTGAGGAAGACCAGAACAGGTATGCAATCACCCCTGGGACTTCACCTGCACAGGGGAGGGGGACGAGCAGGGAATGAAGCCCCTCCATTCAGTGCACTACCACTCCCCTGATGCTAGGATTGTGGAGGGGAAGGGATATGAACAGCAAGCAAATGGAAGGATTTGGCCTTCTTCAGGAGAAAGAGTACAATGAATCGACTTCAAATAAATCAAATGGTCCAGACCCCAAATGTCGAGGTAAGTGGCCTTGCATCCCGTTTTCTGAGTGTGGCCTGCACGCACAACCCATTGCACAGGCGCACACGTGAAGGCTGACTGCATTGTATGAGGTAAAATGCAAAACCAAGAGCTTGGGAAGTAATACAGAAAAAGATTTCTGTCATTCTCTGTTCCAAAATATTCAGTTGGAAAATAGCCAAAATCTACAAAGATGTGAGTTCTATTTCTCCAAGAGTTCTAACACTGGAAACATAAGAGTTTCATTTTAGTCCCTCTCTGTATCTCAGACATGCTCCTGCAGCTGAGGGTCCCTGTGACAGCCACACACGTGTGGGATCTGGACAGGGCACCGTGAGCCGCTGGGCTCTTTAGGTGAAGTCCAGCACCAGCACCTGCCACGATACCCTGTTACTAATTCACCAGGTGTAGGCGTGTATCAAAACATAGGTGGTATGGTATAGGACAACAGCTGTTTCTACATGAAACACAATGACGTTTGGCACAAAAAAGTCCTTTGTGGAGGAAGTCATTTGGAGGTCTAAAAATATACTAAACTATGCCTGAAAATACCAGTGATGGGGATGCAGGCCAAACATTATTGTGATCTTTCCCCTTAAAAATACTTTCCAACTCATTCTATATTGAGACGTGCTCACGTTTAAATTGTGCTCACAAGGAAAATTTTCTATTTTCAGCTTGCAGAGAAACTTGGACAAGGCTGTGTACTTTTCCTGCCTTTTCTTTTACAAACAATGGAAAGCCATTACCTGAGCCGGGTTGGTTCTGGAACGGGGCTCATAGACAAGTGAGGCAGTGATGCTCCCTCTTAAGCCACTCTATTTTCAAATAGTGGTTCTGGCTCAGAAGCTTCTGAGAAGCTAATCCTGTCTGCATTGTCATCAGGAGAGCTTTGTTTCTAAAGAGTGGCGAGGCCTTGTGTTCTCAGGAAGGCTTATTCTTTCAATGATTTTTGGTTTCCTCCAGCCTTTTCTTTTTTGTGGATAACATACTACACACTCCTCTGGTTTGGTCCTTAAAGAGAAATCACCCTAAGGGGGTAGCACAATCTCCTTTCTTGTAAAATGGAGAGATTGTAAAACAATCGCCTGCCTAGCAGAGTCTGTCAGCTTAGAAGCAAGGACCACAAGATCCATTTCGGGGATTTGTGTCACATTTATTTTTAAGGCTGTACCAGGCTGGTTAGTGTTGCCATGTGCTAAGAAGCCACACAGGTTTATCAAGCTGCGGAGGGCCAGGGACTTGGACGATACTGGGGACTGTTATTATAGCAAGTCTGAAAAAAATAGAAAAATGAAAAGCAAAAACATATTAGTTTTTTTTTTTTGAGGTGGATTTCAAAAAAGGACAACTCTTTTATTATGGTCTTACTCATCTGTATGTGACTGCTATGTATGTATGTGTGTCGGGGCTCAATGACCAGGATGGATTTTCAATGAGCTATGGGAATTCTGTTCTATGCAAAGAGATACTTCAATGACAAGTGGTTCTAGCTACTCACTCATTTTTGAAAGGAGATCAAAAGTTCTAAATAACCAACCACCTTGCTTTCCTAGGTAGGTCTCTCTTTCAAAGTCTATGCATTACAAACTTTTAAAACCAACATGCCCCTACCTTAACAACCATTCGCTACTGCTCTTTCAGGTAATACCTACGTTGACCATGTAATGTTTTCTTCATTTTTTAAAAATGCTATGATTGCTTAAGCAGACAACTCTGAAGAGCATGCCTTGTACTATTTCTTTCACTAAATGGTGTTTATCAAGAACAGAATGGGAATAGGTTGGAATTAAATAAAATCTTGAATTCTCATTTATACTTAAGTTAGTGTATGTGCAATTTTCTGAATGGAATTTTGTTGATAAAGCTATGGGTAAGGATAACCAGAGTTCCAAGTAAACCTCTCTAAGATACTGTTTTAGTTTCCACCAGTCAGAAGAAGTCTCTATCATGAACGCAGAGTGGATATTCAGAAGCATGTGACTGGGGCACATGGGTTCTAAGGTGAAGCATCTGGTGTGTAAATATAGAGCAACACTGGAAATGTTCAGCGACTGGCTATCAGGCATGCTATAAATTACTTGATAGAATGATCTGTTAAGCAATTTGTTAAGTTCCTCAGAACAAAACAAAGGAAGGATCTGTAAACGAGTACACAGAAACCCTTATTCGCCAAGAGAAATGTTCAGGCCCACCTACTAAAAAAGCAGTGAGCAATCACTTGAAGGAAAAGCTTTTTAATAAAGTAAACAACATTTGCAGACTCAGAAAGGTTGATTCAAACTATGGGTAACATGAGGGGGTCAATGAGGAATGAGTGAAAGGGATTTAAAAAGATATAGGAAAAAATCCTAAGCACGGCAAACAGAAGTCACCACCATCGTTGATAGTTTGCGTGTGAAAATGAACAGATTCTTGGTTACTGGAATGGAGATTCTGTCTCAGCTCAGGAAACGCAGTGGGTGCATTTCACACAAAAGCCCCTGGCAACTGTAAGGTTTTGGAGGGAGGTGGTGTGAGATTTGTTTTCATAAATGTTTCATAATACCGAAACCAAAAATTCATTCTGTAGGTAACTCAGAGTTGTCTTTCAGAGCAAAGATTTCTGAGATAGGGAAAGTCCCAGACTTGGGAGAATTTTAAAAGTAAAAGTGCTGTACAAGAGCTTGGGGAGTGTTAAAATGAGCCTCAAAAGTCTTCTAGTTCATATAAATGTGCAAAAAGAATTTAAAAACTGTAACCACATAAACGTGTGTGTATGTCTGTATACACATGACTCTCTATGAACCATTCCGGCCGTGGTGCTCCCCTTCCCCTCCCTCCTGCTCCACAGAGGAGTCTGTGAATGAACCATGGCCTGCTGCACAATGCAGAGTGCTTTTAACATTTGTCAAAGGCTGTAAAAAACCAAAAGTATACACAGTAGAGATTATTAGTGGCCCTTAAAGTCTAAAATATTTACTATCAGGTGCTTTACAGAAAAAGTTTGCTGGCTCCTGTTCCACAGGATGAGCGACACACTGGCGAAATACAATTTAAACTACCCGACGTTAGTGCCTAGCACAGTGCCTGACGCACCAAAAAAATACATTATTGCTTAAAAACAAAGGAACAGAACTTCCTAAGAGAAAATGATCTCACAAAAAGTCTGAAATTGCAACCAATTCCCTCATTTTCAGACTCCCCAGCAGATGATTTGGAGGCTGGTCAGAATGTAATAATTTTTGACACAGGAAACCAGTTTTAGAATCTAGTGTCTTTAGGAACTTATGTTTTTTTCCTCATCTTTCACTGAGACTTATTTGGTCACTGTCTATAATAGTTTATAGCCTTCATCCTTTTTTTTAAGTTTTTTTTCTTTTAATGTTTCTTTTTGAGAGAGAGAGAGAGAGAGCACACAAGCAAACACATGGGTGGGGCAGACAGAGAGGGAGACACAGAATCCAAAGCAGGCTCCAGGTTCTGCTCTGTCAGCACAGAGGCCAATGCAGGGCCCTGAACCCATGAGCCACGAGATCATGACCTGAGCCAGTCAGACGCCTCATTGACTAAGCCATTCAGGCGACCCCTATAGCCTTCATCCTTAAAAACACCCAGAATTATAGGAAATGAGATATTTAGCCTGAAGCAACTGTTGTCTTCCAGCCTTTAAAATTCTAGCCTTTTGCCAAAAACATGTATTTCATTCTTGTAAAGACTTTTTCCAATAGCCAACAAAATTAATTTCTATTATATTAAATAAATTTGGTGTACATAAGATGTATTATAATTTAGAAAAAGCTTACCAATGAAAACAAGCCCAAAACTTAAGTAATGAAGCCAGCAGTAAATATTTAGAGACTGATGGCCTCGAAAGACAAAGGAATACATTCGACAATGCTGGTCTCCTCCTGGGCCATCAGCTGTCACTCGCAATTGAAATCATAGAAGTTTGGGAAGAAGAGCCATGTTGATATGGGCCAAAATTAGTCTGTTGCTTTTCTTATTATGAAAATGTCCTTTTAAGAGTAATAATATAAATATAAAGGCACTACAATTAGGGGTGAGACCCAAAGAGAAGGAGTTACAAATACTATTTTAGACTTTTTAAGAGATACACAGTATTGTTAGGGATTTTAAAAAAAAGCTTATCTTTAAAAAGGGGCAACAGGAGTGTGCCTGGGTGGCACAGTTGGTTGAGAGACCGACTTCGGCTCAGGTCATGATCTCACGGTTCGTGGGTCTGAGCTCCACGTAGGGCTCTGTGCTGACAGCGCAGAGTCTGCTTGGGATTCTCTTTCTCCTTCTCTCTCTGCCCCTCTCACTCACTTTCTCTCTCAAAATAAAATTAATTAAAAACAAAACAAGACAAAACAAAAACAGGCAACAAATGAATTCCTTCTACTACCAAAGAATCACCTTGCCCATCTTCGCCTCCCATCCCACCGGTCTCCCTATTTCACTTACTTCTTCCTCTCTGCTTATTCCTCAAGAATGATCCACCTCAAAACTCCTCCTCCAAAAGCTTCTGCTCCTTAAGGGATCCTTTCCTGTGGTCTCCATCCCCTGAGCATCCCCTACCCCCACATTCTATTCTCATAACTGTGCTAAGTTGTGACTTTTACACGATACCTTCGATTCATGTTTCAGAGACTCACGCTACTTTATAAGACTCGCAGCAGCCATGGGCAAGGCCATGTGCTAAAAGCTAAGTACCTTTCCTTCTATACTCTCCAGAAACTCACCAGTCAGCTTGAAGTTGACATTCAAACATCTCCTGTTAATGAAATCATGTGGCAGATCTACTGGTGTGTTCTGAGTAACTTATTACAATGAAGTCCTGTTCCAAATGACCCACGTTCCCACTGACTTACACAGACATTGCACAGTCACATGTCCAGCCCAGGACAGCACTCTTCCCAGGAGTGCGTCAGGCCCGATGTGACTTCAGGGTCCATCCAATTCGCTGTTTAGAAGCAGCACTGGTTTCTTCTCAACACAGGACACAATAAAAGTGATCACAGGAAACGTCCCCACGACTGGATCGGCCACTGCTCTAGGCATCCCACCAGGAAACAGCATCACTGCCGTAAAGGTGTGTTAAATTGCTGTATCCCCCTCTGTAGGTGTTTGCTTTTTGTATTTCCTTGGGCAACAAAAGATGAGAAATGAACTCACCACACCATAGGAATACGTGTCACAAGTTTCAGACACAGGGAGACTCTGGATAACTTCTGGGGCCATCCATGGGAAAGTTCCAACCAAGGACATGTGTGTTGTATGGTTATGGAACCGAGAGGCACCAAAATCGCATATCTGAGAAGAGAGAAACAAGTATCAACCTTCTACTACTGATGAACAAAAGAATTATCAGTCACAAAAACCTACATATGAAGTTTACAAATACTTTTGAAGAAAATTAAAAGAAACAGTCCTACCTTCAATACCCCATCAGCAGCTATAACAACTAAAAAAAAAGAAAGAAAAATTATGATAATCATCTAATTTGAGTCATCTTATACTGAAAGAAAAAACTGCCATAAACTTCTATCTTCCATATGGCATGTGAAAGGTAAAACTGAAGTATTCACTACATTGAAGATTTTGCAAAAAGCTGACATTGAAACAAAACCAAAAAACGAATTCCTTGAGCTGCTGATTAAAAAGGTTTTCAAAACATTTGTTTAAATCAAATGTCATACTGTCCAGTAAACAGGGCATGCATTAATAGTTGTAGAGAGAACCATACTTTTTACTTGGGTTCTGCCACTAGACTGCCAGCATGATATTGAGGAAGGCGTCAGCACTATCACTTCATGGTATATAGTTTTTGCTCTCAACTGAAGAGTAATTTTCTTTTTTTTTTTTTTTTTTAAAAAAAAAAAAATTTTTTTTTTTTTCAACATTTTTTATTTATTTTTGGGACAGAGAGAGACAGAGCATGAACGGGGGAGGGGCAGAGAGAGATGGAGACACAGAATCGGAAACAGGCTCCAGGCTCCGAGCCATCAGCTCAGAGCCTGACGCGGGGCTCGAACTCACAGACCGCGAGATCGTGACCTGGCTGAAGTCGGACGCTTAACCGACTGCGCCACCCAGGCGCCCCTGAAGAGTAATTTTCTTATAGGCAGGGACAAAATTCATTCATTCACCCTTTCACACATTCATTCACTTAACAAATATTTGCCGAGCACCTACTATGGGCAAGGCCATGTACTATGTTCTGGAAGAGGAAGATGAGCAAGACTGGCTTGTCTCTGCTTCTGTGGAGCTTACACTCTAATGGGAGAGACCCTGAAACCATTATCTATAATCAAGTGGGATGACACCTGAAGCTAATATAATACCATATATTAATCATGCTGGAGTTAAAAATTTTAATTTAAAATGTATATAATTAAGTGGGATAAATTCTATGATGAGAGATACACAGAGATTGCCTCAGAACCAAAGAGCAGGGGTATCTAAGTCTAAGGAAGTCGGAGAGAAGTTTTTGGAAGAAATGGTGCTTACATGAAGACCTGCAGAACAAGCTGGGATTAACCAGACAGAGGAGAGCCGCAGGGGGAAAGCACATTCTTAGAAAAAAGAGCCTTGCAGAAGGTCAGGAGCAGAGGGAAAGGCACGCAGCTTTGGAAGGCAGGGGCCTGGTCTGGAAGAGTCTTTGTGAGACGTGGAAGGCCACTGAACAATTTTAACCAGAGAACTGAAATGGTCAAATGTGCAGAGGGGAGAGCATATGAAACAACAGAACTGGAGGCAAGGAGATCACTGTGCACACAAGCGGTTGTAGGATGCCTGTACAAAGGCCGCGGCATACCACAGGAGAGACGTGGACCGAGTCAAGGCACATTTAGGAGGCAGAATCAGCTGGGCTTAAATGATGAGACGCAGGGCGGGGAGGGAGGACTCAAGGATGAAATCAAATAAAGAGGCAATACAGTACAATGGTTACAACAGGAGCTCTGCACTCAAACTGTCCCTTTTTATCTCATTTCTAGGTTAGGCAATTGGTACTGCCATTCACAGAGAAAGGGAATGCAGGAATAAGTTTTTAGTGGGTAGAGAGATGAAAAGATCAACGTGAACACAATACATGTTCGAGTCATACGAATATCTGTGCGGCCACTCCCAAAAAGCAGACAGACATGTGATTCTGAGCCTGAGGTCTATTAGGAGCATTAATACACAGATGGGACTTTCATGGCAGTGGGTGAATAAGAGTATGAGAGGCAAGGAGGCCCAAGGCAGACCTTGAAGAACTGTTCTGGTATTTCTTTTGTCAGCCACACAGAGCCCTCAACATGGTAGCTGATCAATGCTTACTAGCTGTTACTAATGACCTTGATAAGTGGGAAAAATACTCTGCATGAGATAGCCTAAGGATAAATGTGATATCATATACAAGCTATAAGTTTAAAAAATATATATATACACACATATACATATATATATACATATACATATATATATATATATATATATATATATATATAGTTAATACCACATTCAGTTACTCTTTAAAATACCTCTATTACTTTTTTCTCATAAGATTAACAAGTGCTTAATTAAAAAAAAAACAAAATTATAAAAAGGTATAACATAGAAGATAAAAGAGTCTTGTTATTCCGTTTCAGAAAAAATTGCTAAAACTTAGGTCAATATTATTGCAATGTGTATGTTGTTTTCCCATCAAGTAACTGCAAAAATTGTGACTGGTGAAAATCAGGACAGTCTCCGTTATTAGTTTCAAATCCAAAATTTAATCACTGTCATCTCATGAGATGTTCAGGATATACTGATAAAGCAGATTTAAAAAAAAAATAGAAGTCAAATAACTTGTTAGCATGAAATTCTGAGCATGAACTAAAAATCTACGGGCGTAAGACTCTGATATGTCCTACATATTGAAATGATTGAAATGATTTCCTAACAGCTTCCTGTTAGCCAACTCCTCTCAAAAGCGCTTAGCTCTAGGAAGTTTGTCTGTGAGGAGCCAAAGGATAAGAGGATAAGAGACCTAGACAAAGGAAAGAACAGTCAGGGTCAAGCCTGGGGTACAACCCGGACTACTGATGAGTGGCAGCTGCCAAGAACTTCCCTTTCTCCACCGCAACAACCCTCACAGTCCTGGAGTTCCAACAAGGGCATCTGGCCCATCCCCTGCGTCTCTTCCTCCAACTACCCATTGCAAGGATAGCCCTTGTAGCATATACCCATTTTAACTACAGTGATTTAAAGATTTTAAAAAATTAAATAGTTCTCCCTACTTAGAAGAATCATTTGGAAAGCATGTAAATAATTAATGCATGCAAATGGATTGATAGCAAGGTTTTTTCTTTTTAGTAACAAGCTCTAATGTTTACTTCAGCTGGTGTGGGCCAGCTAAATAATCCCACTCCCTGCCTTTATCCATTAGCTTCCGAGTGATGTAACAGAAGAAGCATTCTGTTACTTAAAGGTAATAATGTCTAATCCTGCCAGTCATTTTTAAATGCTCACTTTCTCTTTTTTATATTTATTTTTTTATTTTGCAGAGAGAGTCGGGGAGGGGCAGAGGGAGAGAGAGAATCTCAAGCAGCTCCTTATTGAATGTAAAGCCCGACACGGGGCTCCATCCCACAACCCTGGGATCATGACCTCAGCTGAAATCAAGAGTCTGATGCTCAACCGGCTGAACCATCCAGGTACCCCTACTCACTTTCTAAATTATAAAATATAGGATCATAAATAAACTTTGAAGAGTACAGAAGAAAAGAAGAAAAAGAAAGCCTTTGCTTTCCAAACTCTGAAATGTGTTGATCATTTTTGGGCACTACTCCAGGTAATATGACGAACATCAAAAGTTTACACCAAATAATTCAGAAGTAACAAGAACAAAACTCAAAACTGCTAGTACAGAGAACCATCTAAAAATAGAAGACTAGAAGTGTATGACTACATGCTTTGATCCAGCAACATCTCTTTTAGAAAATTATTCTAGGGAAATAATTAAGGATGTGTTGAAAATTTTTGCTGAGAAGTATCAAGCTCAACATTTTCTATCATAGAAAAAAATGTAAACAACCCCAAATGTCCACATTCTGTGCTATTCATACAATGGAATACTATGCAGCTTCTTAAAATAAAATAAAGAATTTTGATATTTACAGACACTGGAAAGATTTTCATGGTATCAGTGACGGGTTAAAACATCAGGGTACAAAAGATCTGAAAAGCATGAGCCTATCTCTATAGCAAGGTGCATGGATTTCATAATAAAATAGGCAAATAAAAACATATGGCTACATTACCATTTCTTGACTTGAGATCTCTGTGAATCACTTTGACAGGAGCCTCCATATGTAAATAGTGCATTCCTTTTCATACAAGAAGAAAGGCCCATTAATATCATTTTTCAACACTGCATCAGTATTAGCTATTTTCAAACATCAGTATGTCATATTTTTGCAGAGAATTCAACAGCAGAAACTAAATTCATGTGTTCTGTTCTTACATGATTGATAGAAACAGGGTGTATCTACATTAGGAAAATGTGTATGCTAAGGAAAGTTTATGTGCTTTAGTCTCTTAGAAGCTGGAATTTGATTGTGGGTAAAGCCAGCTTCTTACAATACCTAATAAGGAAACCTTAATTTTCTGGAGTCTGCACAAAAATAGCACAGTTACAACCGGAAGAAGTGTTCCAATGACTAAGGTATTCCACTACCAGTTGCCTTCTAAATCAGCCAAAGTTCTGACCCAGGTTTTCAGTTTTCATCTAGATTTCTGCAGCTTGATTTATTTTCTCAGTACTCACTCTAATAAGCCCCTGGGAGTACTGGTAGGGTATGGGTGGGGAGAACTGGTTTGATTCATTAGTTGTGGTTGATAAAAGATTTTATGATCCTCAGATACAGAAACTTACAGGAGTTGCAAAATATTTTATTCTTTTTACAAGGATGAATCTTCAGGATAATCTATATTTAAATGCACTCCAAAATTCTCTCCAACATATTTAGAATGTAAATCAAGTTACTTCAGTAAACTGAATGTATATATAAAAAGCATAGTTTTATTATTTTGAATAAAAAATTATACATTACTGTTTTAAATCATACTTTAAAAGATATATACTTCACAGTTATCCTCTTGGTAGTGACTCTTTTTCTGTATTTATGTACTATCTACCTTCTTAGAATAAAGAATAACCTTTTCTATTGAAATATAGTATTTCCTTTCCCTTTTCTTCACAAATTGTCTTCTAAGTAATGGATGAAACGGCTTCCCTACCACCACAATCAAACAAGCTCCTTTTGTTAATGAATTATCTATTTACACATAATAAGTAGGCTTTGGTTCTGAGTATATAGAAAATTTCAATTTTATTAAGGCTAATTTTTAAAGTAATCTATTATTTTTCTATCATTCTGATTGTTAAATATTGAAGAGTCATGCAAGAACAAAGAAAATTTAAAAATTTAAACTCCCGCATTATACAGATATTACTGAAAAGAGTCAGGGTGACAGAAGTCTCAGTAATTTAAGCGATTTTACACAAGACAGAGCTAGAATACAGGAGAGTGTTCTTCTAACATGACATTCTACATATTACAAACTAAAAATTCAACAGCTACCATTTGGATAACTTTTAATCATTTTTAGGACTGAATGTCATACCTCTTTCTCACTTTAAGAACCAAATTCAGGTAGAATCTGTTTAATTATAATTAGAGGCAGGGCTAGTTTTTATACCTGCTGACAAGTAATGATTTCAAAACACAACACAAACGCTTTAAATATAGGCATTTTCTTCCTTATGGCAGATATTTTGAGAAAAAATATTATAAATTGTTTGTGTATAATGTATAACATATATTTACAGGATACTCAGTGTGTATAAACATAGCAGTAATCACAATCATATAAAATTCTCTTTAATTTGTTTTTACAGAGCCATCCATACTTCTGCCTTATTTTTATTATGAACAATGAAGAAGGCTGAAAAACGCCATCATCAGTTTTCAGATTTGGGTTCCCAAAGAAGTGACTGGTGTCATCTGGGGGAGATTTGGAATCAGGGAGGACCATTACAAGACTGGGTCCAGGTTCACCTGTTTTAATCATTCCCTTGACACACTGGTGAGTGACCTACAGCAGTTCAGACCTACTTGCTGGTCCGCCCTCCATTTCCCTTCCCACTCAGAGAGAAGAGAGGCTTTTTTTTTGCTTTTTGGCTGTGAGGAGGTATTCTGTCAGCAGTAATGTTAAGCAATGCCTACTTCAAAATGCATGAATCAACTCTTATTTGAATAGAATTATTCATTCTTTGATTTCTCAACATCTTGTTGCTTCGAAGTCTTCGATCATGGTCAAACTGAAAGATACATGGCTGAATTTGAAACGGAATCAATAAAAATCAAGGGTTCCTTTCACTCTCCAATTTCTGTGCAGAGCTTTACCAGACAGAGCTGAAGTCATTCTGAAAGCACTGACTTCTTCTTCCTTTTATAGGCCATTTTAAATATTAAGCATTACTTGGGACTATAAATAAACAAGTTTCTTCTCTGCCTCACTCTTCTCACCTGAGGCCAAACACGTTAGAACTTGCCTTTTAGAGCAATTCGCCAGCCATGAAAACGTGATGTCATTACTCTGCAGTCTGGCATGCAGTCCCCGTCTACTCATTCCCTCCATCCCTACTCTGTCCCTGGAGTTCCAGTCTACTACTTAATTAGCCCTGCTCTTTCTCTTCTTTGTCCTTCTGACACCCAGTGCCAGCCGTCTTGAGAAAACCCAGCGATGACTGAGCTGATCTGGAGCCAAGGGACTTGCCCCTCAGACAAGGACTGTGCAGGGAAAGGGCCGGAGGGAAGAGGTTCACAGGCTGAGGGCCAGGGAAGCTTAAGTGGCACGTGCACAGCAGGAAGCGGAGTGACTGATGTCAGTTGATTTGTTTGCTGTCTATCCATCCTAAGTGCCATTAAGTAATAACATGGGTGTAATTGGCTGAGCACCCTAAACGCAAATGTCTGTAAGGTGAAGTGCTTTAAGCCAGAGACTGCCTGCATATGCATTTACATTTATGGGAGTGTGTTTCCACAATGCTTCTGGTCGTTCTCCGAAATAGCACACCACCCTGCTTACAAACAGGCGGTTCCCGTGTACTAGTGACACATACAGGAGTGACTATGATGTTACAGGAAAATGTCTTTAAGAATGCCAAAATTTAAGGCTGATTTTGAAATGCCTGATGCATGAATACACAATTAAGTTAATTAACATAGCCGAATCCTTAGGCACACCATCCTAAACACAGAGCTTGTTATTATTATAAGGTAATGAAGTATGGTTCAGCAGCAGCATTTTGCATGAAATAAAAAAAAACTTTTTTTTTCCCTTTCCCTATTTGAAGAATTTGGCAGGTGTTGATGAAACTTAAAACTGACAAGATAATTCTCCAAAGGAAAGACTATTACTTTTGGAAGTCACTGTGTGACTTCCCAGTGAAAGCAAAGTATGAGTTGCTCTCCTTACTGAGTGCTAAATATCCTTTTATTTGCTTTGTAAAGAGATGCTTATAGAGCTTAGACTAGCGAGATGCAAAGAAGTGAAGTGCCTGGGTAAAATCTGGACACCCTTACTTTCTAGGGGTTGCTAGAATACAAGTGTAACTATCAGCATTCATTATTTAGATTAAGTTGTTTCCAAAGCAACTTTGACAGTTATAAATAAAACTCAGAGACCTTCAGTTAGGAAAATGGAAAAGATAAAAATAAACGGAATTTAAATTGCTTTAGAAAGCATTAGTCCATGCAGGAATTTATGAGGGAAAAAGAACTGGGCACCTTGTTTAGGGGTTTTGGGTATTAAAAATATTTCATTTCCAAGGATGACTTCCAAGTTTACATTAAATATAAAATAAAATCTGAATTGCTTTCACATGGCAGGACAAATAAAACTTTTTTTTGAAAGTGGTTACTATTTTTAGCATATTATTATGTACACAAAATGAGTAGAACTAATCCCACAATAAATCACATTTTCTGGATACTAAGTCTGAGTGGAGTCTTGCAGAACAACAGAATTATGATCTTTCCATTTAATGTGTTGATCAAGCAAGCTGGTCAATTACAATGTCACAAAATGTGGCAAAAATGGCTGCCCTGGAGCCACGTATTTTGTTAGGACTTGGTTTTAGGGAAAGAAAGAAAGTAAAGAGAGAAAAAGAATGCAGGAGTGGAAAGGCAGGCTCTTAAAATATCTATACAAAAGGGCGGGGGGAGGGAGAGAGGGAGGGAGAGAGAGACACACAAACCAAAAATCCTGACTGTTAACTATAGAGAACAAAAAGATGGCTGCTGGGGTGGGGGGGGGGGGGTGGGTGATGGGTGAAACAGGTGAAGAGGATTAAGGAGTGCACTTGTCCTGATGAGCACTGAGTAATGTAGAGAATTGTTGAATCACTATATTGTACACCTGAAGTGAAGGTAACACTGTATGTTAAATAACTATACTTGAATTAAAATACGAAATACAATGAAAATATCTGTACAGAAAGTTGCAGAACTCCTGGTACTTTTAGTCTGAAAAAGAAACATCTAAAGACACAGAAGAACAAATCTTCTGCCTTAAGTCACCACATCAAGATGGGAAAACATGCCCCACCAATTCTGTGAGAACACAGGAAGCTTTGTTACCTTTGGCTACATCAGTGGCCCAGGTCATAATGTGATCCATGTCCATCTCTTCACTTCTGTTACTATTAATGTAATCATAGAGTGATCCCAGAGAAGCATATTCTAGTTTCAAAGGAAAGACAAGCATATAATTAAAATCCAGGTGCATTTCAGAAATAAGACTGTGTACCCATGAAAGGATTTAACAAAGGACATTAAAAGCACATAAGGACCGTTCCATGCTGAGGTTTCTTAACGTTAATACCATCCTGAAAAGAAATTTGTCAAAGACAAGACCACTGACAGAACGAATACTAGAACTTCAACTGAGGCCGAAATCAAACGCCACTTGGATGGAGCTGAGAAACACAAAGAGGTGTCGGAAGAATGGATCTGAAACAAAGGCAGGCGTGTATGTAGGTATTTCTTTTAACAACTGTCATGAGAGAGAGAGAGAGGAAGATTAAATTCATAAGAGCATCTGTGTGACAAGGTAAACAAATCAATCCCTGTTGCATCAGGATTTAGAAGAGCCCTCAAAATTTAAGCACACACACAAAAATCTTTGAGATATAAAAATGGCTTTGAGATATAAATTACCTACCATGAAGTTCGCCTGCTGTATGTGTACAATTGGGTGATTTTCGGTAAATTGACAGAGCTGGGCAACCACCAGCCAATCCAATTTTAGAACCTTTCCACCATTCCAAGGGGTTCCCTTGTGCCCCTTTGCAGTTAAGCTCCGCTCTCAGCCCCAGCCCTACATACGGTCTGATTTCTTGCTCTACAAATGTACCCTTTCTGCACATTTCATATAAATGGAACCATACAACATGTGGCCTTTTGTGTCTGACTTTTTTCTCTTAACGTGATTCCGAGGCTCATTCATGCTGTACTCTATTCCTTTTTATTGCTGAATAATAATAATCCATTGTGTGGATCTACCACAATTATTTTTATTCATTCACCAGTTAATAGATATTTGGGCTATTCCTGATTTTTGGCTATTATGAATAGTGTCCTATCAACATTTGTGTACATGCCTTTGTAAGGAAATATGTTTTCATTTCTCTTGGGTAGATTCCTAGAAGAGGAATTGCTGGGGTATATAGTAAGTTTATGTTCAACTTTTTAAGAAACTATCAAACTGCTTTCTAAAGAGGCTGTATCATTTTATACTCCCACTAGCACTCTATGAGGGTTTCAGTTTCTCCACATCCTTGTCAACACTTGGTATTGTCTGTGTTTTTAATTATAGCCATTTTAGTATATAATTCCAGTGGCATCTCATATTGTTAACTGCATCTTCCTAGTGACTAATAAAGTTGAACATCTTTTCATGTGCCTATTAGCCCCTAGTACATGATCTTAGGCAAAATGTCTATTTGAATAGTTTTCCCGCTTTAAAATTAGGTTTATTAATATTGAATTTTAGGAGTCCCTTGTTTATTCTGGAAGCAAGTCCTTTATCAGATTTATGATTTTAAACATCTTCTCCGAGTCTGTAACTTGTCTTTTCATTCCCTTAACAGCATCTTTCAAAGACCAAAAATTCTTAATTTTGATGAAGTCAAATATATCATTTTTCTCTTTTATGGATTGTGCTTTTGGTGTCATATCTCAGAACTCTGCCTAACCCAAAAGTATATAGATTTTCTCCTGTTTTTCTTCTGAGAGTTCTACAGTTTTAGCTCTTCCACTTAGGTCTATGACCCATTTTGGGTTCATTTTTGTGTGTGGTTTAAGGGGAGGATTTAAGATAATTTTTTTTGCATGTGGACTTCTAACTGTCCTGGCACAATTTGTTGAAAAGACTACCTTTAATTTTTTTTTTTTATGTTTGTTTATTTTTAAAGGAGAGAGATACAGAGCGTGAGCAGGGAGGGGCAGAGAGAGAGAGGGGGAGACACAGAATCCAAAGCAGGCTCCAGGCTCTGAGCTGTCAGCAGAGTCCAACGTGGGGCTCGAACTCACAAACCGCAAGATCATGACCTGAGGTGAAGTCAGACGCTTAACCGACTGAGCCACCCAGGCGTCCTGAAGAGACTATCTTTCACCCATTGTCTTGGCACCTTTGTTGAAAATAAATTAACAATCAATGTAGGATTTTTTCCCCTAAATTCTTAATTTTGTTACATTGGCTATATGCCTATCCTTGTGCTGATACTACACCTATTCTTGTGCTATATTGCTGATTACTACAGACTTATAGTAAGTATTGATATGGCATAGTCTAAGTCTTCAACCTTAGTTCTTTAAAAATCTAGGTCTTTTGCATTTCTTATGTGAATTTTAGAATCACCTTGTAATGTCTTATCTAAAAAAATTTGCTGGGATTTAGATATGAATCATTTTTGAATTCATAAAATCAATTTGGGGGGCACGTGGGTGGCTCAGTTGGTTAAGTGTCCAACTTTGGGTTCAGCTCATAATCTCACAGTTCTTGAGTTCTAGCCAGGCTCTGGGCTGACAGCTCAGAGCCTGGAGCCTGCTTCAGATTCTGTGTCTCCCTCTCTCTCTGCCCCTCCCCTGCTCACGCTCTCTCTCTCAAAAATTAATAAACATTAAAAAATTTTTTTAATAATAAATCAATTTGGGGGAGAATTGCCATCTTTACAATAATGAGTCTTCCAAACTATGAACATGTAATATTTCTTCTCCATATTATTTAGATCTATAGTTTCTCTCAGCAATATTTTATACTTTTCATGGTAAAAATCTTATACTTCTTTACTAAATTTATCCTCAACTATTTTATTCTTTTTGATACTGTGAATGAAATTATTTCTTTTTTCTTTTTAAGATTTTGTTTTTAAGCAATCTCTACACCCAACGCAGGGGTCAAACTTACAACCCCAAGATCAAGAGTTGTATGCTCTAACCAACTAAGCCAGCCAGGCACCCTGAATTAAATTGTTTCTTAATTTCATTTTTAGACTGTTCATTCTCGATATATAGAAATACAACTGATTTTTGTATATTAATCTTGGATCCTTGTGACCTTGCTTATGAGCTTTGGTAGATTTTGTGGATTCCTTGGGATTTTCTACACACAGGATCATGTCATATGAGACACTTTTACTTCTTCCTTTCCAGTATAGACTCCTTTTATTTTTCTTATCTAATTGTACTGGCTAGAACCTCCAGTATAATGCTGAATAGATGTGGCAAAAGTGGAACCTCACTACCCTGTCCCCAGTCTTAGGAGAAGAGCATTCAATTTCACCATTAAGCATGACATTAACTGTGGGTTTTATAGATGCTGTTTATCAGGTTGAGAAGATTCCCTTCTGTTACTGGTCTATTGAGATTTCTTACACTAAATGGGTGTTGTAGTGTGGGTGCCAAAGGGTTTTGTCTTTTTATCCTATTATCTATTATAGTGCCTTACATTAATTGATTTCAGATGTTAAACCAACTGTGCATTAATTACATTAATTGATTTCACATGTTAAACCAACTGTGCATTTTGGGGATAAATTCCATTTGGTATATAATGGTATATAATTCTTTTTACAGGTGGCTGGATTCAGTTTGCTAATACAGATCTTCCTTGACTTACAATGGGGTTACATCTCAATAAGCCCATCATAAACTGAAAATATGGTTAAGCTGAAAATGCATTTAGTACACCTAACCTACCAAACATCAATGCTTAGCCTAGCTCACCTTAAACATGCTCAGAACACTTAGATTACCCTATAGCTGGGCAAAATTATCTAACACAGAGCCTATTTTATAATAAAGAGTTGAATATCTCATGTAATTTATTGAATGCTGTACTGAAAGTGAAATGCAGAATGGCTCTATGGGCAAAGAATGCTTGTAGGTGTAGTGGTTGTTCACGCTTGTGATCGTGTATCTGAGCTCTGGTTCACTGCCACTGTTGCCCAGCATCACAACCGAGTACCGTACCACATACCACTGGGTCAAGAAAAGATCAAAATTCAAAATGTGAAGTACTGTTTCTGCTGAATGCATATTGCTTTTGTACCACTGTAAAGTCAAAAAATTGTAACTTGGACCATTGTAAGTTGGGGACCTTCTGTACGCAGTTAAGAATTTTTGCATCTATGTCCATGAGGGATATTGACCTATAGTTTTCTTATTGTGTTTTTGTCTGGCTTTGGTAGTGGGATAATACTGGCATTACGGAATGAGTTAGTAAGTGTTCCTTCTTCCTCTATTTTCTGAAACAGTATGGGAAGGATTGTTGTTATTTTTTATATAAACATTTGGTAGAATCCACCATTGAAATCATCTGGGTTTGGGCTTTTCCTTATGGAAACATTTTAAATTACTAATTCTAATTTCTTTGTTATAGGTCTGTTTAGATTTTCTGTTTCCTCTTGAGTCCATTTTGATAACTTGCATCTTTATAGGAATTTGTTTATTGTATCTAAATTACCAAATTTGTTGACATAAAGTTGGTCAACTTCAAGTTTCTGTCCAGGCCATAGTACTATCCTCTCCTTCATTTCTGATTTTGCTAATATGTACATTCTCCCTTTTCTCTTGGTCAATGTAGCTACTGGTTTGTCAGTTTCACTGATCTTTTCAAAGACCAAATTTGTAGTTTCATTGATTCTCCTCTATTATTTTTCTGTTTTCTGTTTTATCATGTTCTGCTCTCATCTTTATTACTTCCTTTCTTTGGCTTATTTTGGGTTTACTTGGTTCTTTTTTGTGGTTTCTTAAGATTGAAGTTTAGATGATCAATTTTGGGCTTTTTTTGACTTAGGTGTTTAAAGCTATAAATTTCCCTCTAAGTATTACTTTACCTGCCTCCTACGATTTTGTTATGTGCATTTTTCATTTACTCTGTCCAAAATATTTTAAAGTCCATTGTGATCTCCTCTTTGACTCACTGAGTATTTAGAAGTGTGTTGTTTAGGGGCTCCTGGGTGGCTCAGTCGGTTAAGCATCCGACTTCGGCTCAGGTCACGATCTCGCGGTTCGTGAGTTCAAGCCCCGCGTCGGGCTCTGGGCTGATGAGCCTGCTTCCGATTCTGTGTCTCCCTCTCTCTCTGCCCCTCCCCTGTTCATGCTCTGTCTCTCTCTGTCCCAAAAATAAATAAACGTTAAACAAAAAAATTAAAAAAAAAAAAAGTGTGTTGTTTAATTTCCAAATATTTGGGGGTTTTTCAGATTTCTTTCTTGTGTTGATTTCTAACTTAATTCTATTGTAGTGGAGAACATAAATTGCATTATTACAATCCTTTTAGATGTATCGAGATTTACTTCATAGCCTCACTTATGCTGTATCCTGGAGAATGTCCATGTGTACTTAAAAAGAATGTGTATTTTTTGTTAAGTGGTGTGTTCTATGTATGGTGACTTAGATAGAATTGATTGAGAGTGTTTGTCAAGTCTTCTAGATCCTTGCTATTTTCCGTCTAGCTGTCCTATAAATTATTGAGAGTAGGGTAGTGAAGTCAAATATTGTTGAATTGCCTATTTATCCTTTACATTTTGTCAGTTTTTGCTTCTTGTACTTTGTGGACCTGTTGTTAGGTGTGTATACATTTCAGGTGCTCTATCTTTCTAATGGGATGATCATTATGAAATGACCCTATTCATCTCTATTTCTTCTCTTAAGTCTATTTTGTCTGAAATTAATGTAGTTACTCCAATTCTCTCATGGTTAGTGTTTGCATGATAGGTCTTTTTCCATCCATTTACTTTCAACGTTTCTGTGTCTTTGAATCTAAAATGTGTCTCTTGTAGAGGTGCCTGAGTGGCTCAGTCAGTTAAACATCCAGCTCTCGATTTTGGCACAGGTTGTGATCTCATGGTCATGAGATCAAGCCCTGCATTGGGACCCATGCTGAGTGCAGAGCCTGCTTGGGATTTTCTCCCTCTCTCTCTGCACCAACCCCTGCTCACGCTTTCTCTCTCTTTCAAATAAACATTAAAAAATAAAATAAAATGTGTCTCTTATAGACAGCATATTGTTGGGTCTTGTTCTTTTAAATCCAGTCTGACAATCTCTGTCTTTTGACTAGAAAGTTTAGACCATTCACACTTAATGTAATTATTGATACGGCTGGATTTGATTTTGCCATATTGTTTTTTACATGTCTCCCATCCTTCTCAGTCATCTTCTCTTCCTTTACTGCCCTCTTCTATGTTAATATTTTTTATTTATAATTTAATTCCTCAGTTGATTTTTTTTCCTATATTTCACGAGTGGACTTTCTTCATGGTAGCTAAAGGGAATATAAAATACATCTTAATTTAGCACAATCTATTTCAACACTAAATTCTAGTAAAATAAACTGTTCTCTAATACAGCTCTATTCCCTCCCTCATTTTTATGCTATTACTGTAAAATATATCTATATTTTTTAAGTAAGCAAAACAGCAAAAAAATAATTTTTTAATTATTGCTTCATGCAACTTTATGTTTTTAAGGATGTTACAAGAAGAAATAAGGACAAATACATACATGGAGTGTTTTAGAGTAACCCACATATTTATCATTTCCAGTGCCCTTTATTTCTCCTTGAATTACTATCTGTTGTCATTTTCTTTTAGCTTGAAGGACTTCTTTTAGTATTTCTTGTACAGCAGAACTAATAACAAATTCTCTCATCCTTTATTCAAGCATATCTTTGCTTTGTTTTCATTTTTATTTTTTATTTATTTTTTTAAATGTTTATTTATTTTTGAGATAGAGACAGTGTGAGCAGGGGAGGGGCAGAGAGAGAGGAAGACACAGAAGCAGAAGTAGGCTCCAGGCTCTGAGCTGTTAGCACAGAGCCTGATGTGAGGTTCAAACTCACGAACCGTGAGATCATGAACTGAGCCAAAGTCGGACACTCAACTGACTGAGCCACCCAGGTGCCCCATCTTTGTTTTCATTTTTAAAGGATAATTTTTGCTGGATATAATTTTTTCTTTCAGCATTTTATTTATTTATTTTTAACGTTTATTTATTTTTGAGACAGAGAGAGACAGAGCATGAGACAGAGAGAGGGAGACACAGAATCTGAAACAGGCTCCAGGCTCTGAGCTGTCAGCACAGAGCCCGACGCGGGGCTTGAACTCATGGACCGCGAGATCATGACCTGAGCTGAAGTCGGCCGCTTAACCGACTGAGCCACCCAGGTGCCCCTTTTCTTTCAGCATTTTAAATGTCTACTGTTTCTGACCTTTATTGTTGTAGATGAGAAGTTGCCATTAATCTTATTGTTATTGCCTTAGAGGTGAGAAGTTGTTTTTATTTACTACTTCCAAGGGTTTCACTTTGTCTTTAACAATCTAGTTTGTGTCTAGGTATGGGTTCTTTTGAATCTATCCTACTTAGAGTTCATTGAGCTTCTCCAGTACATAGATGAATGCGTTTTATCAAATTCAGTTTTTCTGGCCATTATTTCTTCAACTATTTTTCTGTTTTTTTCCATTTTCTACTCCTCTTCTCTTTCTGCTACTATTAGACATTAGTACACCTGATGTCGTCCATAGGTCTCTGAGGTTCTGTTCATCCTTACACACATTTTTTCTCTTTTTCACACTGGACAGTTTCTATTGGCCCAGTTTTAAGTTCACTGATTTTTTTTCTTTGCTATCTCAAATGTGCTATTCAGTCACTCTACATTATTTTTCATTTTAATTATGGTCCTTTTCAATCCAGACTTTCCATGGGGTCCTATTAAAAAAAATTCTATTTACTTAATGAGATTCTGTTGTTTGATTCACTGTTTTAATCTTAATTCTTTAAATAGTTTCCTTTAGTTCTCTGAACATACTGATCCTTTGAAATCTTTGTATGTTAAATCCGAAATCTTAGGATACTTAGAAACTACTTCCATTCATGGCCTTTCTTCCTGAATATAGATCAAATATTTCTGTCTCTTTATAAGTCTAGTTACTTTTCTTAAAATTTGGACAGTTTAGATGATGTAGTGGAGCAACTCTGGATTCTGACTTCCCCCTTAAAAGTTGTTATTGATGTTTTTGTTTGTTTATTAACTTGCTTGGGTTAAATTTATGATATCTTTCTTTCCTACAGTATGCCCTCTGGTGATGTCTATGCTTATTTGTTGGTTTTGTTTTGTTTTGTTTTGTTTTGATCTTGTTTTTATTTCTAAGTTTGGCCTTTTACAGGGATTGTCATATATCTCCACAGGTTAATGATCAGACAATGGTTATACAGAAATTACGCTTAAATACCTTGGGCTGATGGATCTGTATGTAAGTAGGAGGACATTCAAAATTCACTGTAGCTTTTACTGTACACCAGACCTTTTTTGTCTCCGCTTTGTATTTTCATAGGCTCAGAGCCCATTAGGAGTATGTGTATAGCGTGGGCCCTCCCCAGTCTCTTTTCTGCATATGTATGGCCTCACTCAGGAATATATTTGCTCCAATCACAACCTTCTATTCAGGCTAGTAGGGCTGTGGGCCCTCCCTGTTCATGTGCCACCAGGACCATCACTGACAATGCTGCTGGGATGGAGGCATTACCCATGTTCCAATCTAGTGAGCACACTTCTACCGTGGCAAAAAAAAGCTGCCAATCCTCATGGCCGGCCCTTTGTGTGCCCTTTGTGCTGGTGTGGGGGTGGGATAAGAAGAACAAGAACAACTGTAGGCTAGAGTACTACTGATTCCCACTATTATTGTCCCAAATTCAGCAATTTTTCAAATATAAACACTTCTGAGATTGTTGTCAATTTGGTCAATTTCCAGAGCGCCAAAAATTTTGTCCAGATTCACAGATGCTTTTGGGGAGAGGATTTGCTAACTTCCTAATTCATTTGTAGCTGGCAGTCTCTCCCAGAAAATTCCACTTTATATTAAAGGCCAATTTGGAGAAAGGCTGGGCCTTATTTTGGGAGGCTGAGAATTATCCCATTCCAACTTTAATGATTTATAATAAGTATCAATATCATAATGATAGCGTCTAGAATATCAACAAATGGCTTTTTAAAATTTGTGAAGATATAAGGTAGGAACAATACTTTGAAACTAAAGTTAACTCATACAAGTAAATATATGTTATCATAAGAAATTATTCCTTGGGGCACCTGGGTGGCTCAGTCAGTTAAGCATCCGACTTTGGCTCAGGTCATGATCTCGTGGTTCACAAGTTTGAGCCCCACGTTGGGCTCTGTGCTGACAGTTCAGAGCCTGGAGCCTGCTTTGGATTCTGTGTCTCTCTCTCTGTCCCTCCCCCCCTTGTGTGCTTGTGCGCATTCACTTGCGTGCGTGCTCTCTCTCTCTCTCAAAAATAAACATTAAAAAAAAAGCCGTTAAAAAAATATATGTATTTGTCGTCTTCCTGTTTCTGAAACACAGCTCCAAAAACCCATGGAATTTTCTAAGCAATAAGAGTAATGGGAGTATCTGTTGTTATATTTGGTCTTTGTCCTTGGTTCCTCAAATAGCTCCAGAGCCATCCAGGTAAAAAGAGTGTCTTGTTATGCATAACAAACCCCTTTTCACCACATCTGAGTTTATGTTAATGAAGTGACTTTTGGAAAGCCCCTAAGGATAAAGGCTATTTGCCAGGAGAACCAACCAAGAGACTAGAATCCACCCCTCCCCTCTCCCCCAGTACACATGTACCTCTGCAGAGGGGACAGGGCTGGAGGTTGAACATCCCCAATGCCAGTGCTTTAATCAACCATGCCTGTGTAATAAAACTTATATAAAAATCCAAAAAGATGGGGTTGAGAGAGCTTCCAGATGGGTGGAGAGGAACATATCCACATTCTGGGAAGACTCACCCCAAACTCCAAAGGGACAGAAACTCCTGTACTCAGAACCCTTCTGGACTTCACTCTATGTATCTCTTCATCCGACTTTTCATTTTTACCCTTTAATATCCTTTGTAATAAATCAGTAATCTAGTAAGTAAACTGTTTTTTCCTGAGTTCCAGTATTTAATCAAATCCAAGGAGGGCATAGTAGGAACCTCCTATTTATAGCCAGAGGTCAGAAGTACAGGTGACAACCTGAATTTGAAAGTGGCATCTGTTGTGGAGGGAAGGCACTCTTGTGGGATTGACCCTAACCTGTGGTATCTGATGCTATCTCCAGGTAGATCATGTTAGAATGGAGTTAAAGTGTGGAATACCCAGCTGGTGACGCAGAATCACCTGCTGTGAAGTATAGTAACTGGGAGTGGAGGGGACATACAGCAAGGCATTTTCATCTCCAATGGGATGTACGCTGAAAACCAGGCTAAGATACTTGAAAAATGGATTCAGATAATGAAACAAACATGGATGCAGAAGATACATAATTGAAATTGTTTCATGAATGTGAGGGTGCAAGAAAGGCAGCACTATTAATCTTATTTCATATAAAATGTGATCTTTAAATATGTGGGTAAGAAGATATAATTCTTTCATCCTTTTGGTCTTCTCTTTAGAAATTAAGGGTGGGGCGCCTGGGTGGCTCAGTCGGTTAAGCGTCTGACTTCAGCTCAGGTCACGATCTCGCGGTCTGTGAGTTCGAGCCCCACGTCGGGCTCTGGGCTGATGGCTCAGAGCCTGGAGCCTGCTTCTGATTCTGTGTCTCCCTCTCTCTCTACCCCTCCCCCGTTCATGCTCTGTATCTCTCTGTCTCAAAAATAAATTAAAAAAAAAAAAAAAAAGAAATTAAGGGCTCGCCAATACACATGTGATTATAAACCACTTCACTTCTCCCTAGAACACAGTTTATTAGACTTTGGTATAAAGTATTTGTTTTAATTCTTTTTAAAAAAAAGATCATTAAGAACCATATTAAGCAAACATCTCCTTTTTATTTATTTTTTATTTTTTTCTTTTTTTAATTTAAGAGAGTGCACGCATGCAAGCAGGGGAGAGGGGCAAAGGCAAAGAGAGAGAGAATCTCAAGCAGTCTCCACGCTCAGTGTGGAGCCTAATGTGGGGCTTGATCCCACGATCCTGGGATCATGACCTGAGCAGAAACCAAGAGTCAGCCATTTAACCAACTAAGGCACCCAAGAGCTCCTCCTTTTGATTTCTAAGGTAATTTTTCCATTTTAGTTTTAATGGCAATGATAGCTAGTTCTGAAAAATGTAAACATATAGTCAGTCTTGTTAAAACAAACACCATTACCTCAAATCTCTTTGTAATAAAATATTACCAAAACCAAGCTTAGTTTGGATTATAATAGAACAAACGAATTTAGGTAAATGTCTGGAATTTGTTATAACAAAACATGACATTTGTTTCTAATTGGCTAATGAGAAAAGACCAACACAATATCAAAGCATGCAAATTAGATGTGTCTGTGCCTAAAATAAATCAAGTTCAAGTTCAAGGAAGTGAGATCAGGCACTAACAAATTAATATGTTTTCCATGGTTGAGTTTAATGAGAATTTGGGCCTGTTGAAGAATCATGTAGAACTAGTATCCTCCTCTCTCCTCTCTTCGAGTAGTAGAAGAAGTCATGTAGAATCGGTAACAAACTTAAGAGGTGACAGCAGCTCTAGACACAAAGATTTAATTCCCTAGGCCTCTGAAACCCTCAACCACCTTCCCCTGAAGTCCTGGGACCCAGTCTGCCTCCAGGTACTTTGTGCAGCTTCCTCTCCAATGTGGCTACAAAAGAACTACATGACCTAGTATCTAACAATCCCACCTTCCTCCCCAGGGGTTATCTCACCATTACACTCTGAATCATCAAGTATGTGTGTAAACACCTATCAAGAAAACAAAAATAAAAGAATGGGAGTAGTACAGAATTAAGAGGTTTCCAAAGATCAAAGAAAAGGTGACCCATTACTGTATCTTTTCTTTTGACTTTGTAGTCTGAGTTTTAGTCACTCCATTTCTTTGTAGGTCTGGGGGAAAGAGGCCCACTTCCCCTCCAAGAGAAATAAAGTGGCAGTTGCCTCTAGAATTCTTCCTCGCGTCCCCCTATAAGCAGGTTTTTTAAGTCTGTGATGAAAAGTTTCAGGACACACACACACACACACACACACACACACACACACACTCCCACCAAGAAATCATCTATTCTAGTCCCTTCATTCACATGGGAGAAAACTGAGACATAGATCATCAGAGATCCATCAATGCAGCTTTGGCAGAATCATGACAAGACCTCACATCTCCCAATTCCAATACCAGTGTCCATTCTATTCCAACACTCTGACAAATCATTCTTTCAAGTCCTCTGTATGAGTGACAACAGCTGCTTGCTGCAACAACCTTTTCTGTTAACAAACTCAAGTGGAATGGATTCAAGTTTCCCCTCTCAGAACCCCAACATCTGAGAAATCTGACAGAGTTCAAAAGAGGGGGAGCCAGCTAAGCTGGATGATCAAGGTCTATGTGCCTGTTTGTCTCTCTGTTCTCTCTTCACCTCCCCATATTAAGACTTATTTGTGCTCATTTCAAGAGGCAGAATAGTTGTTATCATCCCCAACCCATCTGATCTCCCCAACTAGGCTCAGTTGGCAAATAGCCTGCTACCCACGCACAGAACATGGCTTGATCTTTAAGCTACAGGTCATTTGAGAAGTTCACATTTATTTGGTGGATACTTGTAAACAATTAAAATTAGTATTTCTAGAAACAAAAATAATCTTATCAAATTAATACACTTTAAAACACCAAAACTTGGCTAAGAAGTGTCTTTAATAATCAACCTCACAGGTCAATAAAAGAGCCACAAATACACAATTTACTATTACCTGACAATTGTGAAATTTGTGTGGTTTTAAAGAAATGTTTAATGTTAACAGTTGCTTATTACTGGCTCTACAGAGAAACAGACATGGATCTAAAAAGAGCTAATCAATTATAACCAAAGATGTGGGGCAGGTCTAGGTATGAGCACGGAATGCTAGAGGGGTGCATGAAATAAAGGACCAGCTAGTCCATTAAAAAAAAAAAAAAACTAAATAAAATCAAACTTACTCATCCAACTCCTTGGATCCTTTCTTCCTCTTTTGGATGAGAAGACCCAAGGTAAGTATGCTGGCTAACAATGAATGTGTTTCACATCCTCCTTGGGACTCAGAATAAACTCTTGGAAAAAGGAATTCACACCATGACTCAAGTCCCTTTTTCTATTCCTCATCCTCACCTCGAGAAGCTACAAAACTTCATAAATAGTCCACTGAGTTCATTAAAGCTAATGTCTTCCACTCAAAAGTATTAAACGTCAAGGGTACAAGACAAGAAGCACAGTATCTAATCTATCTCTAATCTAATAGTATCTAATAGTACAGTATTAGCATAGTATCTAATCTAATCTCTTTGGAGTGCCATGCTTTCATCTGCTAGGTAAGAATAATTTAAGTCACAAACGAGGAACAGAAAACTGGATTCAGATTTTAAAGGTAAACCCAACTAGTTAAAAGTAAATACGATGGACTAGGGAGCGGGGAGCAATATGGTACCTGGGACAGGACAAGGTTTAACTTTAGTCAGAAATATGACGTAAGTTAAATGTGGTTTACACCCTAACACTGTAACTCATTCTTGGGTATGCAGGTTAATAGGAAAGAGCAGAAACTGCCACATTACCCCATTTTAGGCATAGACCTAAATACATATAGCTAAATAGGGATAAAATTCCCTCCATGTAAGAACTTAGGTAAAAATGCTATTTATCAGAGTAAGAGCCTGTTAAACTGCTTGCTACTCAAAGACAGAAGTTACAGAACCATATCCCTTGGATGGGAAGAACTGGTGCCCTGAGGCATCTAGAGCCCAGGCTGCGTTTAAGAAGAGGCGCTTCTGTAGAAGGTCAATCTGAGAAATTTAGTGGATCTACCACTAGCTGGATGACCTTGGGAAAGGTACTTAAGTTAGAGTTTTAGTTTCTTACTTATGAAATAGAAATTACTTTACCTATCTTATGGGATTATTGTAAGTGTTAGATGAGAGCGTTTATAAGAAAGTACTGAATCCAAACCTTTTTATTGAGGGTTATTTTGGTTATTACTTTCTGTAAAGAAAATTATAGGTGTTACCACTATAGCAGAAGAAGACAGGGTTAATCTTTTAAGGTTTCTTGTTGGTTTTGTTTTAATCAAAGAACAGCCATGATAAAGAACGTGACCAAAGTCATTTATTATAAAATTGAATGTTATACTTATTATAGACCTAAAGCTGCTTATTGGATTGTGCAAATATGAGCACAAAGTATTAAAAACATGGGTCTTTGTTTTTATATGGCAACATTTTCTGTGTGCTCCTTTCTGGAAAGGGTATTCCCATCAGTTATAAACTGCTGCTCCAAATGTGATAATTTAGATCAAGGTCATTACCAACCCAGATGACCAAACCTGAAAAATATTATTCTCACGTCAGAGACCTTGAGGAAAGAATGCTCTAAAGGGATTAAAATACCTTGCAAAGAATTACAACATGAACAGCTCAAGAAATCTTAATTTGTAAAAGGTCACGGAGTTACAAAAAACATTGCTCATTTCAGCTAATTAAATGAAATTTTAGTTAAACGGCACCTTTAAATATTGGTATTGCAGCTGCAAGTGCATTTAAATAGCATTTACGCAGATATAATTAGCACAATTAAACATGGGTAGAAGTGGAAACACCATTCTTAATTATATTGATATAATCAGTTTTATTAATGCTTTATAGCAACAGAAGTGACATCTGACAGTAGCACACAATTCATGACTGAACCTAATATTAAGCATTTTAGCATATTAAGGAATCTAAAGCTAGGTAATTGGGGAAAGAAAAGTCAAATGATTTGTGCCTACCTGTGACGATACCATAGTTGGGAGGTTCAAGAATTACTCCATAAAACTGGATGATGTTTCTGTGACTGAGGACACTGAGTATTTCTGCCTGTACAAAAATCAAATACAAAGTTACATAAAATTTCACCTTTATAAAAGTCTCATAAAATAGGTTTCCTATTCAATTTCCTTTAACATACATTTACAAAGATATATATGTGTGCTCAACAAGTATGGGATGCTGATAGAACTCTGTCTTAGCAGTTGTCTTGAAAGTTTAAGGATTTAAAAAAAGTTTGTTTTAATGTTTATTTTATTTGTGAGAGAGACACAACACACACACACACACACACACACACACACACACACGCAGAGTGTGAGCGGGGGAGGGGCAGAGAAAGAGGGAGACAGAATCTGAAGCAGGCTCCAGGCTCTGAGCTGTCAGCACAGAGCCTGACGCTGGAGCTCGAACCCATGAACCGTGAGATCATGACCTGAGCCTAAGTCGGACGCTTAACCAACTGAGCCACCCAGGTGCCCAAGTTCAAGAATTTCTATTGAAACTTCCTAAAAATGTAAAAAGGAAATGGGGTTGAAGTGGCAACAACAGAACTGCTCCCTAGCAGGCCAGCATGACTGATAGTGGAGGAGGAGGACGAAGTGGCGAAATACCATATTTATTTACAGAAAGCCCTCTTCCTAAGAGCTGAATGGGTGTTTTCTGCATCACGTCTTCTGAGAGACTCAAGACTGAACTTCTATTGGCCGGGTGAAGAATCATGACAAAATTAAGGGAGGATTTCTTAACTACTACTGAAACAGATTCAAGTAATAGCCATTTATATTATCTAATCGTTCAAATGTATTATCGCTCTTTGCTATATGCAGCAAGGTGCTGTAAAGGATGTAAGGGTGGATTCCTGACCATCAGCAGTGATTTGATAGGGAAGCCATACTTTACATTTGAAATGTATTAAATATTAGCAAACTGTACTGCAGAGTGACATCATAAAAAATAAATTTTATTTATTAAACTTAATTTTAATGAAAAAACAGAGCTACTTCTGCTAATGTCTGTAGAAGAACATTTTCTAAATTAACTAAATCACATGGAGTTACCAGATTTATGGAGATAAAATATTGCTAATCAGGAATTATAATACAGTTAGATATAAAATCACTTAAGTACAAAAACATTTAATATTTTTAAATGAAAAGCATATTATTGGCAGTAAGTAAATAGGAGATTTATAATTCCCCATGCCAGAAAGGGTATCATCAAGAATGTAAGCAATTAATTGGGGCACCTGGGTGGCTCAGTCGATCTGGCTTCAGCTTAGGTCATGATCTCATGGTCTGTGAGTTCGAGCCCCACATCGGGCTCTGTGCTGACAGCTCAGAGCCTAGAGCCTGCTTTGGATTCTGTGTCTCCCTCTCTCTCTCTGCTCCTTCCCTGCTCACAGTCTCACTCTCTCGAAAAACAAACATTAAAAAAATAAAAAAGAATGTAAGCAATTAAGGAAAAATGGACAAGGGTTGGTTAGAAAGAGGACTCCCCTTTGGGAATCTGCACAATGTAAGTTAGTGTTATTTGTTATAAATTTCTGGCATAGGATAAGAATTGAGATTTCATTAAAATCAGAACTTGGCACAAAAGAGAAATTTAAGGGCTGCCATGAGGTGAATATGGAATCAAGAGAAGGGAAAATTATTATCAACTGGTTGAGACATTTATCAAGGTTTCTTTGACAATGTTTTTCTTTCAGTGATACAGGTGCTGAAGGGGGCTATCAAAACATTTCTCTCACACTGAGTGCCTACTGTGTGCAGAGGTTCTGTGTTCATCAAACAACCTGCTTCTCATAGTTTAGTTTTCCAAATAGAAGGAAAATTCATTAATTGGGCAAGATAATTATTCATCTATATGGCAATCCTATTTCTTATTAAGAAACAATAAACGAGGGGCGCCTGGGTGGCTCAGTCAGTTAAGTGTCCAACTTCAGCTCAGGTCATGATCTCATGGTTTGTGAGTTCAAGCCCCGAGTCGGGCTCTGTGTGGACAGCTCAGAGCCTGGAGCCTGCTTCGGATTCTGTGTCTCCCTCTCTCTCTGCCCCTCCCCCTGCTCACACTCTGTTTCTCTCTCTCTCTCTCTCTCTCTCTCTCTCTCTCTCTCTCTCAAAAATAAATAAACATTTTAAAAAAGAAAGAAACAATAAATGAACTTTGTTATTAAACAGAGTTCATGTGAAGTTTGGAAAACATAAGCCCCTTTATGTTTTTTTTTTTTTTTAAGTTTATTTATTTATTTTGAGAGAGAGAGCACGTGCACGGGGAGGGGTAGAGATAGAGTGAGAGAGGGAGGGAGAGGGAGGAAGAGGGAGGGAGAGAGAGGAAGAGAGAGGAAGAGAATCCTAAGCAGGCTCTGTGCTCAGCACAAAGAACCATGTGGGGCCTGATCTCACAGAACTGCGAGATCAAGACCTGAGCTGAAACCAAGAGTCAGACACTCAACCAACTGAACCACCCAGGTGCCCCTAAGCCCCCACTATTTTTAAGGCAGATCAACTCTTTCCAAGTGAAGCATTAGAATTCAATGTGAGTAAAGCATTAACGTTTGGACTAGTATTTGTCAAAATAGGGGAGTGTTTATCCTTTGGTATGTTTTGGTATATTCTTGGGGTATCTAAATTCTGTGACCATCAAAAATGTTTATACCTGGCTAGATCAGTGGGTAAAGCATGTGACTCTTGATCTCGGGGTTGTAAGTAGAGCCCCACATTGAGTGTAGAGCTTACTTAAAAAAATAAAATCTTGGGGCGCCTGGGTGGCTCAGTCGGTTGGGCGGCCGACTTCGGCTCAGGTCATGATCTCGCGGTCTGTGAGTTCGAGCCCCGCGTCGGGCTCTGTGCTGACAGCTCAGAGCCTGGAGCTTGTTTCAGATTCTGTGTCTCCCTCTCTCTGACCCTCCCCTGTTCATGCTCTGTCTCTCCCTGTCTCAAAAATAAAAATAAAACATTAAATAAAATAAAATCTTTACAAAAATGTTTGTATTAAGAAAGAATAAATACAAGAATATTCTAAGGGGTGCCTGGCTGGCTCAGTCATTAAAGCATTTGATTACTGATCTCAAGATCTCTTGATCTCAGGGTCATGAGTTCAAGCTCTATGTTGAGCCTACTTAAAAAAGCTTTAAGAGCCTACTTAAAAAAAAAAGTATATTCTAAATCCATGGATGATCATTTTATAATTCAGCACTACATGGCATTTTCAATATTCCAGCTAATTTTCAAGTTTACATTTAAGATATTGCCAAGTGATGTCTTGGAAAAATAGAATTTATCAAGTGCTGGTAAGATATGCTAATGTTCAACTAACGACCACCTTGTGTGCCACTATCATGTTCATTTAATTTTTTTTAGTTAAGAAAAACTAAATTCTTGTGGTATAATTAGTAAGTAAAAGACATTTTCACATTATAAGACTTAGGTTCTAATTTAATAAACTAAGAATTTGATTTAACATCATGAAAACAACATACTACTTTAGAGTGCTATACTAGTTCTACGATAATGAATTTATTTATAATCAACACAGACTACATAAATAAGTGGTATTTACAATAAAGGAAGGTCAAGTAATATGAAGTTACCAATTCAAGCAAGTTCCAACAGAAATAACTGCAGGATTAGCCAAATAAAACCTGTGCTGTAGCAGTCAGTATCTGATATCAAGTGGATGTATTCTGTGGATTTGTCTTTACAAGAACCTGCTTGCCAACCATTCATTGGTGAAACTGTTGTAGTAACAAAAAAACTTCTCCTTAAATTGTTGTTTTCCAGATTTATATTCTGGAATACTCTAGCAAATAGACTGCCCATCAAAATAATGGATTAGTGGTCTAAAACAAGCTCATTGTTATAAATGAAACATAATAACGATGGCTAAAATAATGTTCCATTGTGCCAAAAAATTTATCTTTTTATACTATCAACATCAGCAAAACCCATTTATTTTCAGTAAATGTAATTGATGAAAATTGTTCACTTTAGCTATACTGATTTTATAGTTTTATTTTTACTTAACTGGAAAATTGGTTTGATTTTATGAGCTGTAAGTATAAGGAGTTCTGGGGTGTCTGGCTGGCTCAGTCAGTAGAGCATGTGACTCTTGACATTGGGGTTTTGAGTCTGAGTCCCATGTTGGGAATAGAGATTACTTAAAAATAAAACCTTTTTTTTTTTTTTAAAGCACAAGTAGTTCTTAGTGTTATTTTATGTATGTTTTTTAAAAATTTTTTAATGTTTATTTATTTTTGAGAGAGAGAGAGTGCATGAACAGGAAAGGGGCAGAGAGAGAGGGAGACACAGAACTCAAAGCAGGCTTCAGGCTCTGAGCTGTCAGCACAGAGCCTGATGTGGGGCTTGAACTCATGATCTGTGAGATCATGACCTGAGCTGAAGTCAGACGCTTAACCGACTGAGCCACCCAGGAACCCCTATTCTGTGTATACTTAAGTTACCCTGAAATAATAATTTTAATCAACTTTGGAAATACAGATGAGCTAATATTTCTACGTACAGAATCTATGTATTTCCCAGTTTGCAAAATGCCATTCTAGGAACTCAAATATGTGTATGCCAAAGCTCACTGCAGCATTACTCAAAATAATCAAAAGGTAGAAGCAACCCAAATACAATCAACTGATGAATAAATAAAACATGATTTATAAATACAATGGAATATTAATTTAACCATAAAAAGGGATTAAGTTCTGATGTATGTTACAACACAGATGAACCTTGAACACATCCTGCTAAGTGAATCTGCCAGACATAAAACAACAAATATCGCATGATCCTGCTTTCATGACCTATCTTGAATTGGAAAATTCAGAGATAAGGAAAGACAATTGGAGGTTACACTAATGTGGGGGAGGAGAGGATGGGGAGTCGCTGTTTAATGTGTAGAGTTTCTGCTTGGATTTAAGAAAAGATTTGGAAACAGACAGTAGTGATGTTTGTACGACACTGTGAATGTAACTAATGCCACTGAACTGTACACTTAAATATGGCTAAAATGGCAAATTTCATGCTATGTATATTTTACCACAATAAAAAAAAAGTTTAAAAAAATTCTATTCTAGACTTCCGCGGAGATGATGATATTCTCTCTATTTATATGCATATATGTACCCACATACACGTACACACACAGAGTAATCATCTCAAAGTTACACAGTTCAAGGTCTAGATATCCTTAGGTAAAGAAGCAGTTTTCCAGATTAGGATTTAAGGAAGTAAGGAAACTCTGTGACAGACAACAATTTTACCTCTGGCTCAAAGACACTGCATAAAACAAAGAGTCCCAATCTGATACAGAAGTGAGGTAGCCACTGTCTGTCCATAAAAACGTCTTTATGGGAGTACAAAAATGTCCGAACCCATCTGCGCTTACAGTAAGCTACGTGACTGTTACTACTGTTTCCAGCTGGCTGATTTCTTCCTCTACCTCCCCCCTTTCCTCCTTTGCCCCTTCCCTACTTCTTCTTCCTTTATGGGAAGGGTTACAGAGGAGTTGTAGTTTGTTAACAGAGCTGGGGAGGAGGTATTCTGTTAGTTTTAATTTATCTGGCCTTTCTATATCTTTATATGGGGAGATGAGTCAGCCATTAGCTCAGTCTGCCATGGTTTCAGAAGTTGACTAACACACAGGGTCCAAATGGCTGACTCAGAGAGATTAAGAGAAGTAAAGTATCATAATTTAAATTAAATTTAGCTAAATATCATAATTTAAATACATTTAAGGGAATTTAAGTTTTAATTTTCTTCCTTTAAAATACTTTTAACAGTCTTAAAATAACATTTTAAATTAATAGCTTCATCTTCAGAGCAATCCCTTTCCCTTGATTCAAAACGTATTTTTATTTTGACAAAATTGCCTTCTTGAAAAAAATTGAGTTATGATTGACATATAACATTAGTTTCAGATATAAAACATGAAGATTCAATATTTATATGCACTGCAAACTAGTCACAGTAAGTCTAACTAACATCCATCACCAGCACAGTGACAAGTTCTTTTTTCTTGTGATAAGAACTCTTAAGACCTACTCCATTAGCAACTTTCAAATATACAACACAGTATTATTAACTGCAGTCACCATGCTGTATATTATATCCCCATGGCTTATAACTAAAAGTTTTTCAACCTAATCCCAAATTTAAATATGTTTAATATTTGAGAGCTGTCATAAAATCCTTAAAGATTCTGTTTTTAAAGCCTGTTTTACATTTTTTACATTCCACTGATACAGTCTCTATGTATTTATGTGACATATTATTAATAAAAGTGAGTTCGCTTCCTTTTTGAAAGAAAGTAAAGATACTGACACCACTCTATTGATCTATACAAACAACACTCTCTAATGAAAGAAATAGTTGATGAAGACCCACATCAGTAGGCTGGCAGGCTCCATTTACACCTTAGGAACAGGAACAGGTTCTTCTCCCTGGCTATCAACAGCTATGACCCCCCATGTAACAGCAGGACTGTGTCACACAGGGTCCCTCTCTCTGCCTGTGATGTGACACTGACAACAAAGACAGTAGGTATAAAAAAGTCCAAGGTACATGTCTACTGTCCGTGTCAACTGCTCCTTCTTGCCCTCTGGTGCATGTGACATTTAAAACATTCCAGGGACCTGATCTCGGAGGTCCTCACCAATTCCAAGATTCCAGAGAATCCATCAAAGTATGATAGTAAAAAAAAAAAAAGCAAGTAGCTCATTCAATCATTCAAAGGAAGTAGTGTCCTTCACACTGTGCATTCAAAGTCAAAGGCTTTCAGAGGTGGGGCCAACAAGGTGGAGCAGCATGGAAGTTTTCTGCTTCTCTCATCCTTGAAATGCAGCTAGATCAGTACCAAACCATCTTGCACACCTAGAAAACTGATCTGAGGATTAACACAACAATCTGCATAACTTGAGTCACAGAACTCAGCAGGAACATGGCACGGAGGGATGAACTGGGGAAGAGAGAAGCTTCAGAGGGCAGGGAGCTATCTTTGCTTGCAGAGAGAGGATGGAGACAGAGGGAGAATATGGGAAACACATTCCTCCAAAAGCAGCTGGAGAGAAACAGTGGAAACACCCATAAGGGACTGAACAAGAAAGGGAGAAAGGAGAAAGGGCAGGGTTTAAATACCATTAGGATTCTATAAACAAGGGAGTGCAGAGTCTGAAACTCTGCAGCTGGATACCCGGCAGAGCTCTGATGGGAAGGGTGAATCCTCAGGAGCAGACAGTGAGGTCCAAGGGGTCCTCGGGCCACACAGGGAGAGATGGTTACCCTGAGAAGTCATTTGGTAGAGGCTGTGTGGCTTCCCTACAGGCAGAGGTCCCAGCAGACCCCAAAGAACAAACACGTTTTCTGGTGTTGGAATAAGGACGTTAGGGAGCAGTGAAGCCTGGTGCCAGATGTGTGTAGTGATTTACCACAATCCCTGAAACGCTGCTGCTACATGATCCCACAAACTTTCTGGGGCAGGCTGGCAGTCTCTGGACTGCAGCAGTGCAGTCACACAAATGTTCATGGGGGTGGGCTGGCACCAGCCATTGCTCCGCAAGCCTCTCAAACGGTCAGAGCAGGTCAAAGCTACAGGGCCCTCAGAAGTGAGGGGTTTGGAAACACAGCCCCATGTGAGATAAAACTCAGGAGGGAGGTACTGCCTGGCAGGCTGACAGCTTGGTTGCAGACAGCATATAAGTGGGGAGTGGATGAAAGCTGGAGACAGAGGAGGGGTGCTTGATTGCTGGTTGGTGAGAGCACAGAGTTCTTTTTTTTTTTAATTTTTTAAATGTTTATTTATTTTTGAAAGAGAGACAGAGTGTGAGTGGTGGAGAGGCAGAGAGAGAGAGGGAGACACAGAATCAGAAGCTTGCTCCAGGCTCCGAGCTGTCAGCACAGAGCCCAGTGTGGGGCTTGAACTCACAAACTGTGAAATCATGACCTGAGCTGAATTCAGATGCTTAACCTACCGAGCCACCCAGGCGCCCCGAGAGCACAGAGTTCTGATGCTAGAGACCAGGTAGCTGGGTGACACCGTTTTCACCTCTCCCAAACATGCACATGCAGGCATACATGTACCACAACAATCCACCCTAGTGAGCTAAGCAGCGCCATCTAATGGAGAATGGAGCTGTTGCACCAAGCCCCATCCAACTGTGCTCTAGAGGAACACTACATGTCTCTCTGCTTACTTAGTTTACAGACTATAAAGTGCTTCATAGTTTAACTTCTAGGGGAAACTGGATGTAATTTCATGTGTATTTCATTCTGTTCACTGGTCCATCTATTCATTTTTTTTTCTTTTTGTTTATTTTTGAATACCAAAAGAGAAAAAAAAGTATTTTTATTTCTGTTCTTCTAAAAAAGATTTTTGGTTTTTTCTACTATATTTTTTATTTTTTGTAACTTTTTAATTCTATTCTACTTTAATCATTTCATTTTAGTCTATTTTACTGTATTCATTTTTTCTTAATTTTCAAACATTTTCTTTTTCTTTTCTTTCCCTTTTTTTCTCTACCAAGCTTCTTTCAACAGCCAGACCAAAACACACCTAGAATCTAGCATCTTTTATTTGATTTTTTTGTGTTGGTTTTAATTTTTTAACTTTCTTCCCCCAAAATGATGAAATGAAGGAATTCACCCCAAAAGAAAGAACAGGAAGAAATGACAGCCAGTGACTTAATTAACATAGATACAAGCAAGATGTCTGAACCAGAATTTAGAATCACAATAATAAGAATACTAGCTGGGGTTGAAAATAGATTAGAATCCCTTTCTGCAGAAATAAAAGAAGTAAAAGCTAGTCAGGATGAAATAAAAAATGCTATAACTGAGCTGCAATCTAGAATGGATGCCACGGCAGCAAGGACAGATGAAGCAGAGCAGCGAATCAGCGATATAGAGAACAAACTTATGGAGAACAATGAAGCAGGAAAAAAGAGGGAGATTAAGGCAAAAGAGCACGATGTAAGAATTAGAGCACTCAGTGACTCATTAAAAAGGAATAACATCCAAATGAGAGGAGTCCCCAGAAGATGAAGAGAGAGAAAAAGGGGTAAAAGGTTTATGTGAGCAATTCAAAGCAGAAAACTTACCTAACCTGGAGAAAGGCACAGACATCAAAATCCAGGAAGCACAGAGAACTCCCATTAGATTCAACAAAAACCGACCCTCAACAAGGCATATCATAGTCAAATTCACAAAATACTCAGGCAAGGAAAGAATCATGAAAGCAGCAAGAGAAAAAAAGTCCTTAACTTACAAGGGAAGACAGATCAGGTTCACAGCAGACCTATCCACAGAAACTTGGCAGGCCAGAAAGGAGTGACAGGATATATTCAACATGCTGAATCAGAAAAATATGCAGCTGAGAATTCTTTATTCAGTAAGGCTGTTATTCAAAATAGAAGGAAAGATACAGTGTTTCCCAGACAAACAAAAACTAAAGGAGTTCATGACCACTAAACCACCCCTGCAAGAAATTTTAAGGGGCACTCTTTGAGGGGAGAAAAGATGAAAGAAAGAAAAAAAAAGACTAAAGCAACAAAGACTAGAAAAGACCAGAGACCATCACCAGAAACTCCAACTCTACAGGCCACACAATGGCAATAAGTTCATATCTTTCAGTACTCACTCTAAATGTCCATGTACTAAACACTCCAATCAAAAGATATATGGTAACAGAATGGATAAGGAAACAAGATCCATCTATATGCTGTTTACAAGAGACTCATTTTAGGCCTAAAGACACATTCAGATTGAAAGTAGGGGATGGAGAACAACCTATCATGCTGATCGCCACCAAAAGAAAGCCAGAGTAGCCATACTTATATCAGAAAATCTAGATTTTAAAATAAAGATGTAGGGGCTCCTGGGTGGCTCAGTCAATTGAGCATCCAACTTCGGCTCAGGTCATGATCTCACAGCTTGTGAGTTTGAGCCCCGCGTCGGGCTCTGTGCTGACAGCTCAGAGCCTAGAGCCTGCTTCTGCTTCTGTGTCTCCCTCTCTCTCTGCCCCAACCCACTCGCATTCTGTCTCTGTCTCTCTCAAAAAAAAAAAATAAACATTAGAAAAAAATCTAAAAAAATAAAGATGTAACAAGAGATGAAGAAGGGCATTATATCATAATTAAGGGGTCTATCCACCAAGAATATTTAACAACTGTAAACATTAATGCTCCAAACGTGAAAGCACCTAAATACATAAATCAATTAATCACAAACATACAGAAACTCATTGATAAAAATACTGTAATAGTGGAGACTTCAACACTCCATTTACAGCAATAGATCATCTAAACAGAAAATCAACACGGAAATAATGGCTTTGAATGACACACTGGACCAAATGGACTTAACAGATATATTCCGAACATTTCAGCCTAAAGCAGAATACACATTCTTCTGGAGTGCACACGCAACATTCTGCAGAATAGATCACATACAGAGACATAAATCAGCCCTCAATAAGTACAAAAAGATTGAGATCATACTGTGCATATTTTCAAGCCACCACACTATGAAATTCAAAATTAATCACAAGAAAAAATTTGGAAAGATAACAAATATTTGGAGACAAAAGAACATCCTACTAAAGAATGAATGGGCTAACCAAGAAGTTAAAGAGGAAATTAAAAGGTACATGGAAGCCAACGAAAATGACAACACCACAGCCCAAAACCTCTGGAACGCAGCAAAAGTACTATATACTCCCCATAAGAGGGAAGTATATAGTAATCCAGGCCTTCTTAAAGAAGGAAGAAAGGTCAGAGCACCGGGGTGGCTCAGTCAGTTGAGCATCCAACTTCGGTTCAGGTCATGATCTTGTGGTTTGTGGGTTCAAGCCCCACATTGGGCTCTGTGCTGACAGCTCAGAGCCTGGAACCTGGTTCAGATTCTGTGTCTCCTTCTCTCTCTGCCCCTCCCCAACTTGTGCTTTGTCTCTCTCTCTAAAATAAAAAAAATATTTTAAAAAATTTAAAAAAAAAAGAAGGAAGAAAGGTCTCAGATATACAACCTAACCTTATACCTTAAAGAGCTGGAAAAAAAAACAGCAAATAAAACCCCAAAGAGAAGATGGGAAATAATAAGGATTAGAGCAGAAATCAATGCTATAGAAATCAAAGTCAAAAGACTTTCTCCAAAGACTGCTTTGTCTCCAGAGTACCAATATGATCCAGGATCAGTATATTCCCTCAAAGTTCAAGAAGATAGGAGATTATCCCACACTTTTTAAAAACAGAAATTGTTGGGGCGCCTGGGTGGCTCAGTCGGTTGAGCGTCCGACTGGCTCAGGTCATGATCTCACAGTCTGTGAGTTTGAGCCCCGCGTCAGGTTCTGTGCTGACAGCTCAGAGCCTGGAGCCTGCTTCCGATTCTGTGTCTCCCTCTCTCTATGCCCCTCCCCCACTCATGCTCTGTCTCTCTCTGTCTCAGAAATAAACATAAAAAAAATTTTTTTAATAAATAAAAACAGAAATTGTATATATATGAGAGACTGAGAAGAAATGAAATATTGATTATGGTTATATCTAGGTAGCAAAAAGACTCATAAATAATTTTAACTTTTTAGGTATTTGCAAAATTTTTACAATGAGCTCATATAATTTTTTAATCACAAAAAAGCAATATATGCATGTAATATATATGACCAGAAAATATAAATATAAAATAAAAATATTTATTTGCATGGAAATTTTTATTTTCTCTAGGACTGGATCAGGAAGAAGTAAAACTCTTTCCCTACTTTCCTAGAACTACCCTAGACATATAAAAACTAGGTAGTTAGCCTGTAAGCTGTGAGTGTCTCCTGACATCGGTCTGGAACAAATCAGTGTTCACTTTTTTTTTAATTTTTTAAAAATGTTTATTTATTTTTGAAAGACAAAATGCAAGTTGGGGAGGGGCAGAGAGAGAGGGGCACACAGAATCCGAAGCAGGCTCCAGGCTCTGAGCTCTTCAGCCCAGAGCCCGATACAGGGCTTGAACCCTGAGATCATGACCTGAGCTGAAGTCAGATGCTTAATTGACTGAGCCACCCAGGTGCCCCTTTAATTTATTTTTTAATGTTTATTTTTGAGAGAGAGAAAGAGAACATGAGCAGAATCCAAAGCAGGCTCTAGGCTCCGAGCTGTCAGCACAGAGCCTGACGCACGGCTTGAGCTCGAATTCACGAACTGTGAGGTCATGACCTGAGCCGAAGTCAGACGCTTAACCCACTGAGCCACCCAGGCGCCCCTCACCTAGGGTATTCTTGAAAAAGGCCACAGATTCAGAGAGGCCATGAGACCACAGATGTGAGTACTGAAAACCTAAATCTAGATTGATTTCAACCTACTCAGTATCTGCACTTTTATTAAATGATCTCCTCGCACAGTTTACATCTGCTTCTGTGGCCCCTTAGGGAAGCCTTTCCTACATTGCTCATCCTCTACAATGTCTGGCATAACACCATATGAGAAAGGTCGAATACTTTATATATATAAGCAGCATTCAATCTTACCTGAAGAACATATAGTATCTGATGATAATGATACTTAGTGTGTTGAAATGACTGCTGTGGAGAGTCTGCATTAGTAAATGTTTACTCTGAGCCGCAAAGTGGAAGAGTAAGATGCCAGAGGGTGCAGATCTGCTTCAGGATGCACTCTGTTTTCTCACATGTACAAGGGCTATTACTAAGGCTACTATTTCATAGGAATGACAGTCAATCAGTTACAGAACCACAGCAAAAGCCCCATCTGAAATTTATGCTCACTAGTTCATTATTGATTTAAACTTTCAAAATGAAGACTTGTACTTAGCCTCTTGCAGGTTCTGCAGTCCAATGCAATCCCATGAACACACTTCCTTGAGAGTCCTTTCCTGCTTTGTTATTCCCTACGCATGCCCTTGCTTTGACATTGCACTTTTTCAGAATGAGAATGTAAAGCCTTGCTGGGTCTTAAATCCTCCATTTCTAGTATTCTACCCAATACATTTACCATATACAGTTGACCAGATTTAAACTGTATGGGTCCACTTATAGGTAGATTTTTTTATATATATAAATACAGTCCAGTACTCTAAATGTATTTTCTCTTCTTTATGATTTTCTTAATAACATTTTCTTTTCTCTAGCTTACTTTATTGTAAGAATATGATGTATAATACGTATACAAAATATGTGTAAGTCAACTGTTTACATTATTGGTAAGATTTCCAGACAACAGTAGGCTTTTAGTAAGTAAGTTTTGGGGGAGCCAAAAGCTATACACTGATTTCTGACTGTGCTTGGGGAGGAAGGTGATTGGCATCTCTAACCCCCAATTGTTCAAGGATCGACTCTATTTCCAAAATCACCTCTGAAAGCCAGCCTTTTGTCAAGTCCACACATTTTCCGTACCTACTATTCTCCCTGAGCACTGTGGTATAGACGCTCCCTGCTATAGACTGAATGTCTGTATTCCCCAGAAATTCATATGTTGAAGTCTAATCTCCAGTGTCATGGTATTTGAAGGTGGGGCCTCTGGGAGATGACGAGGTTATAAGGGTAGAGCCCTCATGAAAGGGACTGTGCCCTTATAAAAGAGAAACCAGAGAGTGCCCTCTCCCCTTCCACCATGTGAGAACACAGCAAGAAGATGGCCATCTATGAACCAGGAAGCAGGTACTCACCAGAAGTCAAATCTGCTAATACATCCTGATTTCAGACTTCCTAGCCTCCAGAACTATGAGAAATCAATGTTTGCTATTTATAAGTCACCCTGTCTTTAGTGATCTGTTAAAGCAGCCAGCTTGGGCCAGTGTCATAAAAGTCCACAGCAATTCAGCCAGGTCTCTTAATGAACAGGATGGATTTGACTCGGCCACCAGTCTTGTCAGTACAGCATAACTCTCTTCTTTAGCACTGCAGGGCCCATAACCATTGTACTTATTAGCAGCAGAAGGTAAGGGACAAAGTAAAGTTTTTGAGTTAAAATGTCCTAAAACAGTATTTACAAGTCTATAAGGTCAAAACACCTAGCTCTCACAGGCAAGACACAGGTGGAAAGAACTTCCCTTCTACTTCAGGCTCTGATTATAAAGATAATGGAGGCAGAGCGCTCAATCTCAGTAATCAAAGGATTTCCATGCATCAGACCACAAAAACCAGGGTCAAAAACAAGAAAATGCTGTTTAATTAATTGCATTTTTTCCCCAAGAGTATCATGGCTAGGCGCATTTTCCTAAAATAAAAGCTTGATTTCTTTTATGTTTGGCAAGACGGAAAACCAGCCCCTCTGCTCCTAAAAATGCTATGCCACAAGAACAACTTACAAAGTAGGCTCAGATGACTTTCAATCCCATACTTCATCGCCAGAGTGTCATCCACAGGTCAAGCTCTCTGACTCACTTTAGGCTTAATGAGTCCCATTCAATAACACAGTCACGTGACAAGCAGCAACCCTCACAGTTCTGTGGGTTCTCGTTCAAATGCTGCCCATTAGGTATTCAGGGAAATAAAAAAGGATAAATGAATTCAGCTTCCATAATATCATACAGCCTATATTTCTAATGATGTTGACATCAGAAAGACTTCTCTCTGGAAGGAACATGGATAGAAACACTAAGAAGAAAAAATAAGCGAATCATTCTACCCACTGGCCATGGTCCCAAGATGGAGCCATGTGGGATTTATTACAAACATCACCAGTGCTGGGAAGCCGGTGGTTTTCCCAGTAGGTTGCAGCAGCCTCCACGTGCAACCATTCAAGACAGCAGCCTGGGCTCCTATCCAGGGATCAGGCGGCTCTCTAGTTAAGGACACATTCCCAACTAAGGGCAGGCTAACCTGGCAGGATGGAAAGGCAGCTAAAACTGAATGAGACAAATAATGAAGATTCAAGAGCAGGGATTTAAGAGATCTTCCCAAATCATAAAACGGCTAAGAGATTTTACATTCTTCATGCTCACAAGAGAATGTCACTGTGATGGCATGAAAAAGTCCAAAACATTGTAGGCAATCTGCATTCGGTTTGGGTGACAAAACTACTTACAAGCACCCTGCTTTCCACAAAACACCCCGTGCAACTCGGTCACAGAGACCACTTGGTGTTAAAATTACATAGAACCTCTTCCCGCCCATCCTGCCTCCAAAGAAAGCCCTTGAATAAGCCTTGAAGTATGAACTAATGAAGGATTAGGTTTTTAAAAGACTGAGTAGCAATATAATTTAATCAAACACGGGACAGGTGAGTGGAATTTAAATTCTAATTCCAAAATGGATGGCCCTAAAGCTGCCTTGGTCACCATGGGCCTTGTTCTCTTCCTAGAAAATGACTTTGCTCGACAAAATTATCTTTCAAATTCCTTTATGCTTTAAATTTCTATCCATTTCTATAAAAAAAAAACCTGATGTATTATTAATAGTGCTTTATACAGAGTGGGTACTCAATAAATATTTGATAAACTGAATTAACCACAGCATATTAGGACATCCTCTAGAGACCAACAGGCTTGAGTATGAATAGTGGCTCTGCCACTTATAAACGAGGAAGTTATTTAACCGTCTGGGCCTCAGTCTCCTCATTTGCAAGATGGGGACAGTAATCCTATCTCAGTGCACAGCAAATGCCAGGTGTTCAACCAATGCTAATTCCTTTCTCTGACATCCTCTTTCTTGATAATCAATTCATCCTCAGACTCAAGTCAACCTTCTGAGCAAATTCAAATCTCTTCCAGCAGTGATGCTCCTGTCATATTCTGCTTGTTTTAATTAGCTTCATTTATTTTATTATATGTGATTTTCCATGTTTAGGTAAGAATATTTCCATGTTTTTACCTAAATGCAGTACTATAACATTTTCAAAACGCTTTTCTTATTTGACCCTCACAAATAAGTTTGCTATTTTATTGTGTTTAAGAGTGAAGAAAACTGGGTCTTTGATTTGATTTGTGTAAGCTCACTTCAGGAGCCGGGTCAAAGTCTAATAAAATTTGAATCTAGATATCTTACACCTCTATATATTTTTCATATTTTTAATTAATATATTTTATATATTTTTATGTATTTCCTCCCTCTCTCCAAAAAAAAAATGCAGTCCAATAAAAATAGGAGTCCTTTCACCTAAATATTTTTTTTTAAGTTTACTTATCTATTTAAGTAATATCTATACCCAACATGTGGCTCCAACTCACAACCCCAAGATCAAGAGTTGCATGCCCTTTCAAATGAGCCAGCCAGGTCCCCCCATCTAAACATCTTTTATTGTAAGCTGCCCTTGCTCAAAGACATTCCAATTTGCAGACACAAATAAGCTCCACAATAAGAGCTACCATTTATTGAGTGCCTACTATGAGCCAGGCCAAGCATGTCACGTTGACTGAACCTTCAAATCCTCACAGCACATCATGAGCCTCGGGCCTACTACTATTGCCCTTACACAGTGGAAGAAATCTAGGCACAAGGAAATTTTAAAATTTGCCCAAGGGCACAATAAATGGCAAAGCCAGGTTTTTGAACACAGGTAGTTTGACATCAAAGCCCTACTTACAATCACTAAACCATCCCATTTTGCTTTATAAGCTTTATTTGAATACAGGATGGAATGTTAGTTTATAGAACATCCAAAAATGACAACAGGCCTAGACAATTTCAAAGCTCTCTTTAGTTACAGAGGTGTGAGAAACAACTCTTCACTGACTCCCTCTTAGGGCCTCCGCCCCCACTACAAATTTCCATGCCTTCCTGACACTTGACCACGCAGTAACACGTCAAAAACCAAGATCCAATTCTCCACAGGCACTAGCCCGTCAGGCCAGCTAGCAACAACCAAATTTATAGCTAATAAAACCAGTTAATTGCACAGCATGAAGTACCCTCTCTCTATGCAAAAATTACATGGTTAGAAATTTTGAGCGACTCTCACAATCTGATTAGTTAAGTGCTTTATAATATTACTCTACAGTGCAACAGAGTTTGATTATTTACATCCCATAAGAGAAATGTTTGCCACATTTATTATGGAAATCTGCAAAATCATTTAGAAGAATTCAGACAAATTTAATTTTAAAATAGTCTGAAAAGTCCTTTAATACCTTAGACCCCACTTAGACAGTATCTTGAATACCTGGATTCTTCAGCTAAATTAATGATTTCACTATTTCTGGGTTCTGTCAGCACACTCAAAACAACTTAATGACAAAGGCATGTATGTGACACCTGCCAGATGATTTTTTTTAAATATCAAACCCTAACAAATATAGAGTAAAAATAATCTGTATTCAGACTCTGAAGAATGGAAGGGATCTGCAGTGTTCCAGGCTTTTCTTTCACTGTACCCAACTACAAGCCCCACCTTGAAGCAATTCCACTATTAAAGGCAAAAGATCATTCTCCTCTCAAGGTTTGATGAAAAGAGCCTCCCGTTCCTAATAACCATCACCACCAACCACGATAACCTTTCTTTTTACTAATCTTCTTGCTGAAATCTAAGTGATTTGTGCTCAGTAGAGGCGGTGAAAGATAACATCCGAAAGCTAATCTTTTACATTATCGTTTCCCCTAAGCCTAACAATTCTAATTCTTACCAATTTTCTTGACGTGTCTTATTTTCCAGTCTTTTGGTTATTTACCTATATCTATGCAAAGACAGTCATGCTGAAAACACAGATAACTGGCATTGGGCAGAGCCACCCAACTGAACATACTCACTTTTTACCCTGATGTTGGGGTATAGTGTCAACTTGTTTATTGTGGCTCTCCCCAAAACTGTCTTCATATTCTCCTCCCATTTGAAAGAAAATATTTGATGTTATTATTTAATCCAATCATGCAAAGTTATAATTCAAGCAAAATAGGCTTAATAAAAGAAATATTTCTAATTTTCCTGAACTGACTTGTTTTTATCCCACTGCTCCTGTGATTTTGTAACAACCTGTCATGTTACGTTTTTCAAGCTGACTGCTAGAAAAGCTTATATCCAAATTTGCTGCCCACATCTAACAATACAGAGAACCTCATGGGGGTGTTTTTGTGTTAGCTTCCTTCCCACTTCAATTTTGTTTCTCACCATATTTGTTCTCTCCCTCATTTTCATATTTTTAAATTTTTTAATCTTATAATTTGTATCTTCATTTTTTTAAGACCTTATTTTTAAGTAATCTCTACACCCACTTTGGGGCCTGAACCCACAGCTCCAAGATCAGGAGGGACACGCTCCACTGACTGAGCCACCAGGTGCCCCACAATTTGTATCTTTATTAGTTGCTTTAAATAATTTTGGCAAGCACCTTTTGGGATGAGCACTGGGTGTTGTATGAAAACCAATTTGACAGTAAATTTCATATATTAAAAAATAAAAAATAAATAAATAAATAAATAAATAAATAAATAATTTTGGCAAGAAAGCCATATAATATTATTCAGTAGTGCATCTCAAATTAGAGTCCTTAAGATTCCAGATCTACAGATAGATCCTTGGTGGCCCATGAAATCAAATTCAAAGAAACACTGGTCTAATTGAAGGGCAAACTCTTGTTGACCGATCTACATATAGAAATAACTGTTTATTTGACTTTCTCTTCTCTAGGAGACTTCAATAGCATTCTACTTTAGCAACCTATGACCATCCCTTAGACTTTTTCATTTCCCACCCATCTCAAACTTAGAAACCCCTCTCTGACCTCAACATCTTATCCTGATTCCCAATATCTGCTTTTTCGTTGACCCATTGAGGTCTCTTATTCTTTAATTCCTTTTGGTTTTCCTTTCTAACCAACTGAGGTCTCCTGAAAGAAACAGAGATCCAAAATAACAGCAGTTTAAACAAGATAGTTTATATTGTCTCAAAATAAGAAGGCCGCAGGAAGCTCAATATGGTTGCTGCACAACTATACTCTTCTACCATCATTAGCACTGGCTTGCATCCTCGAGGTCACCTAATAGTTACAATATAAAACTCCTGGGGTTCCAAGCCATTACCTTCACGTTCCAGGAAGCAGGAGGGAGGGAACCGCGTAACAGTTTCCTCCTACATCAGCCTCCTTTAAAGAGCTTTCTCAGAAATCTCATCTTACTTTCAGGAAAGATGGAGAATATAGTTTTATGCTGCGGGAGCACATCTAACAATACATGAATCCTAAGGAAGACAAGGAGAATATATATTGGGTAAACAACTAATAGTTAATGCCGTATGTACCATGCTATTTGTGATCAAGATTCTGTCTAATAAAAGGATCTTCAGGATACTACACACTACTTTGCACTCCTTGGTCGAATACTGCCCATACTCTATAGAGCTCTAATTCTCATCCTACCCATTTCTAAGTATGGAGAAATCCAATAATTACCTTTCTATACTTCTCAGTGCTTTTAGACAAGCTCTTATGACAGAAATGTCCTGAGAGAATTAACATGGTGTATTTACAGTCTGTACACTTACTGAAAGCTAAAAGATGACAGCAATGATTTTGAGTATCTTCAACTGGCTCCCCTTTTCATCCTCCATTCGTCCAACACATATTGTCTATGTGCCAGGTACAATTTCTTGGTGCTGAGAATAGTGATGAACAGGATAGCAAAACCCTTGCCTTCATGGAGTTTACAGTCTACTGGGGGAAGATAGACAATGTCGATATCGAGAAATAAATAATTTTCCTGAGCCAAGTCTAACATCCTTTTGCTGTTCTAACCCTTGTCATCCTCAGATTACTAGGAATACTCTTACACTGGGGAAACAGGCAGAGCTGTCTTCCGCTTTCCTACATTACACTTACTGTCTTCCTTTCTGTCTCAGAGAAAAAGATACCCTTCCTTTCCCCTAGACCTTACCCTGACACCTGTGTTCTTTATGTCTCCCTTTCTTCCCTCAGGATATTCTGCACCATCAATTATGTCCTTTCTGGAATCTTTCATCTCTCTCTAAGTGGTCATCTAGGTTTTAAAAAATGCTTGAGTTTCACCTCTCCAAGAAACAATTTTCCTTGACTCTCATCTTCTTCTCAAACTACATTCCTAAACATCAAAACTTCTTGAAATAATACTTCACCCTAAATTCTCTTTCTTCACTTTCTATTCACCCCTTAAATCCCATTATATCTGGCTGGATTTTTATTCTATTGTTAAAATTTCCCTAATATCTGAATTCTGATCTTTTAAATATCCTACACAGTTTCTATTCTGAGTTTTCAAGTTCAACATAACCATGCTTCCCCTTAACATTCTGATATTATCTTTAGCTTCTATACTTGTGCTATATCCGGGTATGAATGAAAACAAGGATGGGACAGGCATTGTAAGTCAAATGAAAATAAATAAACCACTACTGTCAAGGGCTTACACAACATCAAAGGGAAAATAAAAGTGTATAATAACAAGATGCAACACAACCACCAGAAGAATAAAGTGCAATGGAGGATCCATGGGGACACTTGGTGAAGGTGAGGGGTACTGGAAAGCTTCAACTAGACCATGAATAATGGTTTCGATTTGGATTAGTAGCTAGGAAAGGCTTGTCCTTCCAAGCAGAAGACATAGCAAGAGATTTGGTGGAGAGGCAGCATGGGGCAGCAAGTCTGAGGAACAGCAGTAGCACCTCTGTTTGGTTGGGAATGTACAAGATACGCAGGAGAAGAGAAGTAGGCAATGGAATTGCTACCACACAGCAATAGGACAATATGCCAAGCTGATTTTCAGGTCGCATTTCACTAGAAGCAACTCCTATAAAGTAAAAACAAAAACAAAACAAAACAGAACAAGAACATATTAGTTACCTCAAAGAGACCTTTCAGAATCAGTGAGGTGTACAGAGGTGAAAGAGTTATTAATTTCCTACCATGTAGAACTTAAAGGTCACCTGTTCCAACTGTTCTCTTCATAAAGTTATCCCTTGAGGTATATTCCAAGAAATAGTCACCCCACCTGTGATTGATCGCTCCCAATGACAGGTTAACACCAGGTGATGCTTTGTTAGGAATTGAGAAATGATTGATCTAAATGGGTGACACTGGTGACAGGCCGAGTGACCCTAAAATGAAAGATCATTCCAGGTCAGGAAGACAGGAAATAACTTCATTGAAAGTATTAAGATATTTTATAGAGTACTGTGTGTGCATGTGTACATGCACATGTGTGTATTTGGTGACAGTGAGACATGGTCAGCCATAATGGCCCAGAAAACAGAGAGATAATAAGGGAGGGAGGGAGAAGAGATGTAGGGGAGGGGTTAAGGAATAATAACTTCCCCAGTGAGAAGGGTCCTCCTGTCGAAGGGTAGATAAATCAGATTATCAGCAGAATGTAGTAGTATTAGAATAGATTCAATTCCCATTACTAACTCCTCCTGCTCTAAATCCATACTCACGAAGCAAGGTCTTTGTGAGTTTGTTTCCCACATAACTCACCTACAAATAGAAAAGTTTTTAAATCAGCAAGTTGATTTTATTCTTCAGTCACAGTCAAATATGTGAGAGTGATTTAGCGTCCTGAGTCCACTACACTCTGAACTCTTAAGATGAAATTTCTGAACACATAAAACAAAAGCTACCTTAGTAGGGGTCTATTTGGGCAGCTTTGCCCAGGAGGTACCTTCACTATATCCTTGGGAGCCGTAAGATCTCCTCTAGCAGGAAACTACTTTTCATGATCGCCCATTCTAATCATTTCAAATTACTAGAGCTGACTTATGTAACTTCCTGTGTTCCTGAACTGAACTGGCTTGCTATATCCATTGCAGCTCAGATTTTTATCTCCTTTCCAAACACCACTTCACTCCAAATTCTGATTTTTCTCTTTGCTTGAAGAATCAGTTGTTGTCCTTAATCTGACTGTGACTCTACTTAATACCTTAATACCTCTGAGCAGAAAGGAAGAAAAAGAGTTCCTCTAAAGGCATTTGATAAATGGTACTTAAGGACACTGTAAATGGATCCATTCTTCCATGCCAGTTGACAGCGTTGTGTAACGGATCAGGGACAGGCCTCAGTTTATATTTTGAGTTCTCTAGGTGGAACTTTTCTCATGTAAAAGACTTCATCATGAAAAGTCCCAGAGAAAATAATTCAAGATTTTCTTTATGATACTATGTATCAACTACTTATGATTCTCAAGAAACAAGAACTCTTTTGCATGTAAATAAATATAAACTTGGAGGTGATTGATGCCAATTCCAACCTGCATCAGAGCAACATTTCTGGCAGCCCGAGGCATTTAGCAAAACACAGAAAGTCATAGCTAAACATGGCTGAGATGTTAATAGTGGGCCCAGAGATAAAGAAGAAAATATTTTAGAACAGCAGCATGTTTTTCATAAGACAGAAGACTGTGAACTATAAAGCATGAGCGTGTAGACCCTGATAAGGGCCTCCAGGAAGCTACACAAACATCTTTAAGGCTGAGAGAAAGGGATTTCATACAGATGAACCACATCACATAAGTACTATCACCATTATAATTCTTCTCTAGTCAATGAATGCAAAAACTATGGAGTTCCAGAAGCTGTAAGCTGAATACACCCTTATTCATACATTACTCTACCTAATACTTATGGAAAGCTTCCTGTGTATCAACACCATCTCATCACATTAGATCCACTGACTCATTTAATCCATGAAGTAAGTACTATTGCTATCTCCAGGTTATCTCTAAGAAACCAAAGAAGAGAGAGTTTGGGTAACCTGCCCGTGGGCACATAGCTAAGAAGCAGTTAAGCCAAGATTCAAACCAGGCAGTCTGACTGGAAAGCCTATGATTTCAACCATGATGCAATACTGCCTCTCTTACAAATGAATATTAATTCTCAAAATCACATAGATGTACACGCCTATACATGTATACAGATGAACGTGCACACACATTTCTAGATAGTACATGTGGATAAATAAACTCACCTATGACTACACTTGTGCCTCTGACTTTGTACACAGTAAATACTCTAACATATTTATTTGACCTGAGTATGGAGAGAACTCTAGAATCAAATCACGAGATCGGCATTTTAGTCTTGGTTCTGACACCTGTGATAGCTGTGCAAGTAGGGGTCTCAGTTTACCTACTGATAAAATGCCAAAATGTGGAGGTAAAAAACACAGAAATGAATGATCTAAAGTCCCTTCACCTCTAACATTGTGACTTAAATCTGATTTCATTGGTATGGGGTAGGGCGCAGGCATGGGTGCTTCTTAGAAGCTGAGGTGAGTCTAACAGGCAGCCAGGATTTAGACCCTCTGACCTAGAGGGTGGTTCTGGGGCAAGCTGAACGGTAGCCTGGTTACTCTGGAGTCAGAAAACTCTGGGACTGAATACCAGTTCTATCATGTATGAGCATGTATTTATACATACATGTATCATGTATGTGCAGCCCTTCAAGTCTCTCCATGTCCCTGAGCTTGGTCTTCAGCTGTAAAATTAAAATGAAGCCACTTAAAATGGCTGTGAGGACCCAAGTTACATGGAAAGTACAAGCTAGGCACATGGTTTTCCTCAATAAATGTTAGCCGCTAGGAATTGTACCTAGAGTGAGCAAAAAAAAAAAAAATTTTTTTTTTAAGGATACACAGAACTGAACTCAGATATATACAACACCAGCTGGAACTATGAACCGCTGGAAAATAGATCCAAAGACTGACAGCAACGGCACAGTGAAACTCATAAAAGAAAGAGGCCAAAACACAGGTCCGGGCAAGGCACTGAGCACGAACCAGAGAGTCCAGTGAATACAGCACAGGAAAAGAGTAAAGGCACACGTCATCCTGCATCCTCAAGTAATACCACACCTGGTAGAAGAACCTCTGTTTCAAAGACCAAAATATAGAAAGACGACCAAAGGTGTTAGAGCTTCAAGACAAATCTCTTATAGTCCCCTACTATTTTAAAAAATAAAGTGCCGAGCCGAAAGAAACGGAACATCCCTTCTCTTTGCCACTCCCAGGGTAAGGAATGAGGCTTAGACGGCATCCCTAGCCTCACTATCGCTCCACCTACAGAATGAACCTGAATCTGAATCTGATGGGGCAGTGCTTGTGTTTCTATTTTCTGCCCCTCCTCAGGTTTCTGTGTCAGAGGTCAGAGAAGACCACACGATACCATCATTCTTTTCCCAAACACCTGTCACCCTTCATCACAGTGAGGTTTCTATTGTATTGGTTTAATAATGAACCCCAAAATATGTACTACATTCTCCATTCAAACATGGAAGGGCCCCCGGCTCGAAGTCAAAGGCAGACATATTTTTGAGTTATTTCTCCAGTAGTGAACAGATCGTAATGATCTATTAGTTGTAAAATGAGGATATCATCTGCGGGGACGATGACATGGGAAGCAGTGTATTCTTACTGAGGCAGCAATGAATACAGGCACTGAGCTGGGGATATAAGCCAGGGGTTCCAGGGCCCGGTTTCCCCACTTCCCCATGTCTAGCACATCAAGTTACCTAGCCTTTCAAACAGCAGAAATCTGTGGAATAGGGGTTGATGAAAACTTAAAAAAAATTTTTTTTTTAATAAACTTTGGATTCTGGAGTGATTTTTAGATTCAGAGAAAAGCTGTGTTTTAGACTGGGTTTCGATTAAGAGAAAAAGAGACTCCATGGATAGTCCTCCCTCAGTTAACACCTTCTGTTTCTAGTAATAGTACATTACCACTAACTAAGCAGACTTTGTCTGGACTTCACCAGGTTCTCCATCAATGTCCTCCATGTGTTCTGGGATCCAGTCCAGGGCGCCACCTCACATTCAGTTGTTATGTCTCCCTACTCTCTTCTGGCCGCACATCACAGGGTTTCAATAAGAATCAAATACATGTGAAAACCCTTTGTAAAATGAAGAGGAGCATTAGAATATAATTTATTACTGTTACACATTAAATGAATCCATGCATGTAAAGCACCAAGAAAACTGCCTGGAATGTATTGATCTCCAAATCTTGGTTATGAGCATTATCATGATAGACATTTAGACCTATCCATCTACACTGTGATCAATTCCACGTCTTCAACAGGTGCTTAGGGTTCAGAACTCCTCGACCATTTCAGATTTTATTTTCTAGGAAGTCAGCTTTATAGAGTTAGCCCTTGACCAAATCTTCAAAAACCTCTCGCTCTAACCAACTGAGTTAGCACACGCAGCTCAATCTAGAAGAGCAGGACAGGCAAGAAGAGACAGAGTGAATGCGGAGGCATGGGCGGAACCTCAGAAGTCACTTGGGCTTCGTTTCATCATCAAACATCAGTCATGCACCCCAGAGAAACACAACCAAAGAAGCTATGAAATTCAAGAGGGGACATTTCACCATTCCATAGAAACCAGCAAGGTTACAAATGCTTACTCATTTCCTGTTAAACAGTCTACACACAGCTTCCAAACACCATTAGGAAGTAAGAGATGATGGCCCGTGGTGAACGGGAGGCAGGGAAGTGATACTTTCCTTCATCCTCAGCACACCGAACTTGTTAAACTTGCCCGGGAGAAAGCTCCTCATACAACTCATCCTACTGATACCAGGAAATTGTGAATAAATTCCAAGTTGTTTTAGAAAAATAAAAGGAAGGAAAAGCTCTAGAGCAGAGCAGAGCTGGTACTGAAGGAGACTAAACATCTTGCCTCTCACAGCATACCATTTTACCAAGAAGTGTTCAGAAGCTTCTATGACCCAACATACAGGGAGAATACTGGGTTGTTTTTTAGTGCAGAGGCCAGCATGTTCACTTAACAGTATGCATGTCAAACCCATTAAATATAATGTAACGTTAGCAAACAAACACTCCAATGTGTGGGTGGAGGGGAGGGGAGAGAGAGAAAAAAGGGAGAAAGGCTGAGATAGGGATGGTGGACAAATAGCTGAGTGGAGGTGTAAGAAAGAGTAAAGTAAATTGTTTGGTTGTAATAAATAGCAATCCTTTTCAGCTTTCAGCATTACCTTCAGGAAAACCATATTAACAAATAAAATTCAGAGAACATTTTTTTTTTTTAGATTTTTTGAGAGAGAGAGCAAGCAAGTGAGTGAGTGAGCATGAGCAGGGGACAGGCAGAGAGAGAGAGGGAGACAGAGAGAACCCCAAGCAGGCTCCATGCTATCAGCACAGAGCCTGAGATGGGGCTCGATATCAGGAAACATGAGATCATGACCTGAGCCAAAATCAAGAGTCCAAAGCTTAACCAACTGAGTTACCCAGGTGCCCCCAGAAACTTTTCTTCATATCTTTTTTGAAGCCAGTTATAGAATGCTTCTTGATCAAATTCATATTTCAGAGCCTCATGAAGTTTGGTGGTATACTATTTTGAGTCAAAAGCAAAAACAGCATATGCTGTGGCATCTGCTGCTTGCATTTTATTTTGTTTAAGGTAGCAATGCCCCCTACCAAAGTGTCACCTCCCAACCCTCTTGTAACTAAACATGACCATATAGTGCAATTCTAGCTAAAAGATATAAGAAGTTACGATTCATGTACAAAAAATAAAGTTGGACTCCCTTCCTCATAACCATACACAAAAATTAACTCAAAATGGATCGTAAACATAAGCAATGAGCTAAAACTATAAAACATTTAGAAGAAAATATAGGAGCAAATCTTTGTGACCCTGGGTTAGGCAAAGCCTTCTAAGATATGACACTGAAAATACAAGCAACAAAAGAAAGGATATATTGAACTTTATAAAAATTAAAAACACTGGTGCTTCAACAGATATCACAAAGAAAATGAAAAAAGAAACCTCACAGGATGAAAGAATACATGCGGGGGCACCTGGGTGGCTCAGTCAGTTTAGTGTCTGACGTTAGCTCAGGTCATGATCTCACGGTTCATGAGTTTGAGCCCCTCGTGGGGCTTGGTGCTGACAGCTCAGAGCCTGGAGCCTGCTTCAGATTCCGTGTCTCCTCTCTCTCTGCCCCTCCATTGCTCACATTTTGTCTCTCTTTCTCTCTCTCTCTCAAAAATAAATAAATATTAAAAGAAAAAAGAATACATGTGTAAATTATATATCTGATAATCTGTATTTAGAATATATAAAAATTCTTTATGTATTTAAAATATTAGAAAAGAATATTACGTATTTATGTATTTAGAATATAAACAATTATTACAATTCAATAATAAAAAGACAAATAACCCAATTAAAAATAAGTAAAGAATGGGCTCCTGGGTGGCTCAGTCGGTTGAGCGTCCGACTTCAGCCCAGGTCATGATCTCGCGGTCCGTGGGTTTAAGCCCCACATCGGGCTCTGTGCTGACAGCTCGGAGCCCGGAGCCTGTTTCGGATCCTGTGTCTCCCTCTCTCTCAGACCCTCCCCTGTTCATGCTCTGTCTCTCTCTGTCTCAAAAATAAAAAAAAAATGAGCATTAAAATCAGCTGAAGAGCTTTAAAAAAAAAAAATAAGTAAAGAATTTGAATAGCAGTAAACAAAAAAAGATATACAAATGACGAATAAGCACAAGAAAAGATGCTCGTCACCATTATTTACTGGAAAATACAAATCAAAACCACAATGTAATTCCATTTCATATCCACTAGGATGGCTATAATAACAAAAAGCAGTGAGAATAACAAGTGTTGATAAAGATTTCTCCAGAAATTAGAACTTTATACCCTTCTAGTAGGAATGTAGAACAGTACAGCCACTTGGGAAAACAGTCTGACAATTACCCAAACAATAAACACAGAGTTACCATGTGACTCAGCCAATTCTACTCCAGGAATAATGGCAAGAAAATTAAAAACATGTCTGTACACAAATGTTCATATTAATGAGCATTATTCCTAATAGCCAGAAAGTAGAAACAATTAAAATGTCTATCATCTGATGAACAGATAAATAAAATGTGGTATATCCATACAATGGAATATTATTTAGTAATAAAAAGGGATAAAGTATGTGATACTATGATTTATAATACCTATATATTTTGTCTTTGTCCCCATTTCTGGCATAGCGCTCTTAAAACCCTTGGAATTTCCTAACTGATGAGGGAGAAAAGTGGTCTTTTGTTATGTTAATGAGGTGACTTTTGGCAGGCACCTAAGGCTGGGGACTGGTTGCCTGGACAACCGACCAAGTGACTGATCAGTGGCTTACAACTTTCCCTCCCATCCCCCTGACCCCCAGGGAGGGGAGAGGGGCTGGAGGGGGATTCAATCGCCCGTAGCCAATGATTTAACCAATCATGCCTATGTAATGAAGCCTCCACAAAAACACAGAAGGACAGGGTTCTGACAGCTTCCAGGTTGGGGAACACATCGAGGTGCTGGGAGAGCCCACGCCTGAGGAGGGCAGGGGAGACACACCCCTTCCCCACAGCCTTGCCTTAAGCATCTCTTCCATCTGGCTGTTCCTGAATTATATCCTTCTATAATGAATAGATGATTCAGTAAGTAAAAATGTTTTTCTGAGTTCTATTAGATGTTCTAACAAACTAACTGAACCCAAGAAGGGGGTCATGGAAACTTCTAACTTACAGCCAGTTAGTCAGAAGTACCCGTAACAACCTGGGCTTAACCTGTGTTAGCTGATGCTTATCTCCAAGTAGATTGATTTCAGAATTGAGTTGAACTGTAGGATACCCTACTGGTGTCCAAGAATTGCTTGTTGTGTGTGGGGGGAAAAAACCCTCCCTACACTGGAATTGGGTCCAGGAACCCACTTAAGTAGATACATGCTGTAATATGGATAAGCCTTAAAAACATGCTAAGTCAAAGAAGCCAGTCACAATAGAATTATATAATTCTATTCATATGAAATATCCAGAAAAGGCAAATCTATAGAAAAAGAAAGATTAGTGGTTGCTTAGGGCTGGGTTGTGGGGGAGTCTAGGGGATATGGATTTCCTTTGGGGGTGATGAAAATACTTCATAAATGATTGTGGTGATAAATGCATCACTGTGAAAGTACTAAAAACCATTTAATTGTACACTTTAAATGCATGGATTATATGGTATGTGAATTACATTTAATTTCATATTCAATTTTACATATATGAATATACATGCACATATTTATTTATATGAAATTATCGACTAATGCTTTGGGAGAAGCCCTTTAAAAGGCAACAGATTTGGTTGGCTTGTTCCTTTGCCTTTTATTTTATTTTATTTTTTTAATGTTTTTTATTCATTTTTGAGACAGAGAGAGACAGAGCATGAGCAGGGGAGGGGCAGAGAAAGAGGGAGACACAGAATCCACAGCAGGCTCCAGGCTCTGAGCTGTCAGCACAGAGCCCAACGCGGGGCTCGAACTCACAGACTGCGAGATCATGACCTGAGCTGAAGCCGGACACTTAACGGACTGAGCCACCCAGGCGCCCCTCCTTTGCCTTTTAAAAAAAAGAACTGAACTTCATTTTTTAACTAAGGTAAAATTTATGTATCATAAAATCAACAGATCCTAAATGAATAATGTAAAGAGTTTTGATACAGGTAGGCATTTGTGTTTCATCCCAATCAGGAAATAGACTATTTCTGTCTTGCCATGTACCGTCTTATCAATACCATCCTCATAGGCACTGTTCTCCTTTCTAGCACCATAGATTAGTTTTGCCTTTTCTTGAAATTCACATCAACGGAATCATACCATATATATGATTTTTTACTGAACATTATGTTTTTGAGATTCATCTACATTGTTGCATTTATCAGCAGTTCATTCTTTTTATTGCTAATTATAATTCTATTTTATCAATATAATATGGCTTACCCATTTTCCTGTTAATGAGCATTTGGGTTATTCCCAATTTTGAGCTATTATGAATAAAGATACTATAAATATTCTTACACTAGTCTTTTTGAACATATGTTTTCATTCCACTTGGGTAAATAGCTCTAAGTTGAACTACCAGATCATAGGGTAGGTATTTAATTTTTTTTTAATGAAATTTATTGTCAAATTGGTTTCCATATAACACCCAGTGCTCATCCTAACAGATGCCCTCCTCAATGCCCATCACCCACTTTCCCCTCCCTCTCACCCCCCCATCAACCCTCAGTTTATTCTGTTTTTAAGAGTCTCTTATGGTTTGGCTCCCTCCCTCTCTAGCTTTTTTTTTTCTTTCCCCTCCCCCATGGTCTTCTGTTAAGTTTCTCAGGATCCACATAAGATTGAAAACATACGGTATCTGTCTTTCTCTGTATGGCTTATTTCACTTAGCCTAACACTCTCCAGTTCCATCCACGTTGCTACAAAAGGCCATATTTCATTCTTTCTCACTGCCACATAGTACTCCATTGTGTATACAAACCACAATTTCTTTATCCATTCATCAGTTGATGGACATTTAGGCTCTTTCCATAATTTGGCTATTGTTGAAAGTGCTGCTATAAACATTGAGGTACAAGTGCCCCTTGGTGCTGGGTAAATTGGTGCTTGGGTAAATTCCTAGCAATGCCATTGCTGGGTCATAGGGTGGGTCTATTTTTAATTTTTTGAGGAACCTCCACACTGTTTTCCAGAGTGGCTGCACCAGTTTGCATTCCCACCAAGAGTGCAAGAGGGTTCCCGTTTGGGTAGGTAATTTTTGAAGAAACAGGCAAAAAACACCCCAAAGTGGTCATACCATTTGACACTCCCCTAAACAACAATATGACAAGGTGCTAATCTACATTCTCACCAACATTGCTGTTGCTGGTTTTAAAAATTCAGCTATTCTAGTGGGTGTGAAATGGATCTCACTGTGGTTTTCATTGCATTTCCCTAATGACTAATACTACTGAGCACTTTCACACACACTTGCTGATTATCCACATATGACTGACCCTTGAACAACACCGGGGTCAGGAAACTGACCCCCTGTGCAGTCGAAAATCTTTTGATTCCTCCCAAAACTTAACTACTAATAGCCTACTGTTGACCGGAGGCCTTACTGATAACATAACCTGTCAATTAACACATATTTTGTATATTATATACTACATTCTTATAATAAAGCTAGAGAAAAGAAAATGTTACTGAGAAAATCATAAAAGAAAATACATTTACAGTACTGCACTGAATTTATAAAAAAAAAAAAAATCCACGTATTAGTGGGCCTGCATTCAGACCCCTATTGTTCAAGAGTCAACTGCGTATCTTTTGTGGAATGACTGTTAAAATCTTCTATTTTAAAATTTTCTTATTTATCTTTTTAATACTGATTTGTAGGAGTTTTAAAATATTCTGGATCCAAGTAAGTCCTTTGTGAGATACACCTATTATGAATATTTTTCCCAGTCTGTGGCCTGCTTCTTTATTTTTTAAACTGTTGTTTTTATGAACAGAAATTTTAAATTTGATGAAGCTCTAGTCATCAATTTTTACTTTTATTATTAGCATTTTTTGTGGTTTATCTAAGAAATATTTGGCTACCATAAGATTGTAAAATATTCCTTGTTCTCTTATAGAAGCTTTAGGGTTTTAACTTTTATATTTTGGTTTCAAATGGATCTTGAAATAATTTTTGTGTATGGTGTAAAGTAGGAGTTACGGTTAAGTTTGTTAAATATGTATACCTACTACTCCAGAAATATTTATTAAAAATAGTTTCCTTTCTGCATTTAATTGCATTGTCATGTTTATTAAAATTCAACTGACTTTAATATGTGGGGGGCTAAATCTGAAATTCTTCTGCTGCACTGATCTACGTTTCTGACTGCACCAATACCGCACTGTCTCAATTACTGGGCCTCTGCAGTAAGTCTTGAAATCAAGAAGTGTGAATCCTCCAACTATGTTCTTCTTGTACAAACCAATTTTTAGGGAAAAGTGCCATCTGAACAACAGTGTGTCTTACAATCCATGGGCATGATCTCTCTCTCCATTATTTAGGTAACCTTTTTCTTAGCAATGTTTTGTAGTTTTTAGCATGGAAGTTTTTCTTACCTTCCATTAAATTTACTTCCCAGTATTTTTAAATTGATGCTTGTAAATAAAACCGTTCTCTAAATTTTGTCTTTTGAATTACTTGCTCCAAGTACATAGAAATATAATCAACTTGTTTCCTGTACTTTACTAAATTAATCCATCACTTCTAATAGTTGTTTTGAACACTTAAGATTTTCTATGTAAATAATGGTTTCATCTGCAAATAAAGGCAGATTTATTTCTTCCTTTCCAATCTTTACAGCCTTTTGCTTCTTTTTCTTGTCTTACTGCTCTAACACGTCCAGTACAACACTGAACACAAATGGTGAAAGTAGGCAAAATGATTTATCCTGCTTAGGATCTGATGAACTTTTTGGACCTATATGTTTTTCATCAAAGTTGGGAAATTTTAAGTCATTATTTCTTCAATTTTTTTTTTCTGTCCATCCTCTCTCTCCTTTCCTTCTGGAACTCCAATTATATGTATTAGACTGATTGATATTGCCTCATATTACTGAGTGTTCAATTTTTTAAGTCTTTTTTCTCTTGTGTTCTTCAGATTTGATAAATTCTAATAATCTGTCTTCCTATATATTGATTCTTCCTTTTACCTCCCTCAATCTGCTATTAAGCCCCATCTAATAAAATTTACATTTCAAAGACTGCAGTTTTCCATGTCTAGAATTTTTAGTTTCCATCTTTCTGCTCAATTTCCCATTCTGTTCTTTATTACAGCCATGTTCTCCTTTAAGTTCTTGAACATGTTAATAAAAGCTTCTTAAAGTCTTTGTCTGCTAATTACAACATCTAGGTCATCTCACAGTTTCCAGTGAAACATATTCATATTTCTTCACATGTCTAGTAATTTTTTATTATACATTGGTCAAAAATACAATTTACTATAATAAGTACGGGTAAATAAATATTAAACACAAAATATAAATGCTATTAAAAGAAATGAGATAGCTCTATTTATACTCACATAGTACCTCAACATACTAACTTAAAAACCCAAGTTTCAGAACAGTATATACATATAACAGCATGATCCAAGTTTTTAACCTTTTGAGATAACTATAGATTCACATGTAGCTGTAAAATCCCATGTATTCTTTACCCAGTTTGTATCTTGCATAACTGCAGTACAATATCATAATCAGGAAACTGACATTGATATAATCCACACACCTTATTCAGATTTCACCAGTTTTATATGCACTTGTGTTTGTGTTTAGTTCTAGACGATTTTAACATACATATATTCAAGTGATCACCACCACAGTCAAGATACAGACAGTTCCAACACATATTTCCCTCATGCTACCCTTTTCATGTGATCCATTTTATGAGGGGGGGGGAATATTATTATAGTTATAAATGCAAAGAAAAATATCAACCTGGAAAGTTGTTCATAAACTGGTAAGTTTTAGAGTAGAGGATTGCCAGGAGGAGAAAAGTTTTACTTCTTTATGTTATGGACTGCTCTAATGCTTGATTTTATTTTAGAATGAACATGCTCATTTTTTGATATAAAAATAAAATTTGGAAAATATAACGTGGAAATATCTGGTTGTAAGGATAACAGTGAACAAATAGATAAAAATGGAAAATTAAAAAAGAAGCATGATACTCAAGTGTATCAAATAATATATAATATTTAGGAATCTATTTTTCTATTATTAGTATACTATATCCAAATTACAGTCCTTTACATAAGACCTGGTCACTTTTAATACTAGGAAGAGATTCTGAAAAGAAAAAAAAAAAACCTGAAAAATTTCACGGAAAACTAAAAAGCCACAATAAGTGGAGTTATAGTACTTATCGATAAGGTAAGAATTAGGGGATGATTAGACACTTAATAAATGTCACTTGGTAAGAGTTTCCTGAGTATAATCTTAACGTTCTTTTTAAAAATCACATTACAGTATTACATTATTCCTTTCATGCTTGGCCAAAGATGTACTGTTGGCACATGGCATAGACTCAGAATAATCTGGAGAAGAGGGTTCTGATGGTCAGTTTTCCAAAGACGAAATGGATTGTCCCAGGAGGTTAACGAGTTCTCCATCATTAGTAATCAGAATTCAAATAGAAGCTAAATGCTTACTTGTAGCAGAAATGTTGCACAGGAGATTCAGGCATCAGAAATATGGTCGATAAAGGCCTTTCCCAAAGCTAAGATTCCATCAAGGGTAAAAGCTGTGGGTCCAGTGCCAGAGAACCCAAGATGAAGTCCTGTTTTCTCCAGTATAATTTGGGAATCATACTAATCCCATTCCATCAGTTATAAAGGAAATGATAAAAGTAGCAGTACTTTGTAAATAGTAAAGGCAGTAGCTGAATACGATTATCATTTGAGGATAATGCAAGGGGTACTGGGTTAAAACCTTAACACGAGTTATCTAAGCCAGTCATTAAGGTAAGGACTATAGAACTCATTTTTCTAGAGAGGTTACAGAATTTTGACAAGAGATATATAATTCAATATCTGTGATGATTTAGATATAATCTTGATCTAGAACAAGAAGCTGCATTCTGATTTATGTGGTACTATTTCCCTAGCTGCTGGAAACACTGTGAAGAAGAAAAACAAAATGACCTTTTACTGCTAATGCTAAAGTGTTATCAAATGCCTGTCATTCAAGCATATTTAACCTTGTTTCTTACGACAAGCATAGAGTAGGCAGTTGAATGTCATTCGAAATCTAACACACACAGTAGGAACCTGACAGCGTGCTCCTGACAAAAGCTCCAAACTGGCAAACCAAAGACCTGGGCCCTGCAACTGAATTTATTGTTACCCAACATAACTGTGCTGCACTTCAAATCACTGATTTTTAAAATGGCAGTTTGGGATTGTTGAAGTAAAATAGCCATTAAAATTTCAGTGTGAGTATTGTATTAGATTTCTAAGATAACAGACCTTTTCACAAGTAGGTGCAAACCCACCACAGTATCAACCCTTCATCACCTTTCAAATTCCCTTTCTCTTATTATATTGATATGACTATACACAAAATAGCCAAATCTTGACCCATCCATCATCAGTTCACAACACACAGAAGAGGAAAAAGTCTCACAGTTCAATCATGAACACTTTTAGATTTTAAATATCTAAAATTACAAATATTTATTAATTTACCTGGAATAAATGAGGACTGTTAAAGTAGAAAGAAACGGCTGGGTAATTGTTTAAATAAATTTTTGTAGGTTGATTGAAGAGCACTTTATTTTTACATAATCTTTGCTGCCCAAGAGCCAACAGTCCTAGTATTAGAAAATTCTGTGTGGGTTACAATTTAAGTCACTACTGTACTTTAAACACTAGACAAAATAAAATTTCCTTCTGTTTCTGTTCATGGACTCCTGTTAGTTTCTTAGGACCCACAAAATTTCAACAGAATAAAAAATACAGTAATAGCAACATACTTGTTCGCTGAAAAGAGACAAAAAAAAAAAAAAACCCACACACAATTCTTTCTTACTGCTATATATGATTACTAGACAATCTCCCTTACACATGAAATTAGTCACCCAGAAAAAGATCTTCGCAAGTTGACATTTTAATTAAAATGGATGCTTCTGTCTTCTTGTGCCTGTCTCCCCAAACAGAGAACTTAGGATATTTATAATTCTCTTCTTTATACACCTGCACCAAACTGTGTGCCTCAATAACAAGGTGACTATCAAAATACAAAAGATTTAATATCGCCATAATCACTATTATTCTTTAGGCCAAGTGTTTTGGCAGATTCCTACTCTAGATTCTGATAGTAAATGGGGAATTCTGCACATGAATTTTATGGTAAATCATAATTACATTTAAAATATTAAAAAAATGTAATGAAGAGCTTAATAAAACCTGGCAGTTTAATACTCCCTAGCAACAAACACAGGAAATCATATTTTCCCCATGCAAAGTGCACAAACACAGCCATGGGTCCTTTTTAGGATGAGAGAGGCATTGGGAAGACCAATCTTCCGAATATTTTCATAGCTACTGCTCCTGAAAAGTGGTGCCTCTTGCGAGAAGAGGAGAGAACAAAGATCTTAATGTTGCAGGTCTGAAAGATATCCACATCAAAACCAGGTACAGTGGTCCTAGCCTAAGCAGCTGGCAAACCACAGGATGGATGTGGGCACTCTTCTGCCTAATAAAATCTGAATCAAACACTTTGCATCTGATTCTCCATGTGAGCTTTTATGCAAACTTCTAAAGTGCAAGGAATCCTGGGGTGGAAGAGCTATTCTGAGAGATTTCACATAGTTCATGTAATTAGGGAAACCACTTCCTTTGATTGTAAGTGTTCAAAACAGCTGAATTTCTCCTATCAAAGGCACTCTGTGATTTGGGTCACCTCTTTTACTTTCTCTTTCATGTTTCTCAGGATAAGAGGTGAAGCTGGAGAGCACATTATTTAGGGGAAAAAAAGATCTTGCTTTTTGTTTTAGGGATTGAACTTACACTAGTCAAAAGACTGTCATTTAGAATCTTCCTTTCTTTCTCACCCTCTTTTTCCTTCTCCACTGAGGCTCTTCAGTAGTTACACAGGACACAATCCAAAATGCCAATTTAAGGCTAATGGAAAATGGTCATATTGCGTGTAGAAGGATTCTAATTTTCATGTTTGGGTTTAAAACATAATTAGAAAGAACTGTAATCTGCAGGATCTTTATCTCCATATTATGAATTTTTGTTGTTGTAACAGTGGAATAAGAGAGAAAGAGAGACAAACAGAGACAGGGACACAGAGACAAAACCGGAAAAAGGAACCCTTTCCCTCCACTCCCCCCCCCCACCCCCAATAAAAAGCACAAGTCACCAGCAGCAAAGAGTGTAAGAGAAACTACCATCCTGTTCTTTTCCTATATTCCCGGAGTATCCTTTTCTCCCAAAAGGAGAACACAGGCTTATTCAGTGAGGTGTTTCATGCTGCTTTTGCTATAGCTAATCTTAGCACTGATGCTGTTAGGTATTTAGTTCAACCTATTTGAAAGCACCTTGGTCAGGTTTGTCAGTGAATATACAAACTAAAAGAGGCAAAAATATAATTCACCATCTACCAATCACTGATGCCCATATTTCTACTGAATGTGAAGCAAGATGAACAATAATGTATGTGCTATAATCTCTTAGATTTTAGTTCATTTAAATTTCAGTTAATTACAATTCTGGATGGTTAATAAAAACTAGGGATGTCAGTCATATCAAAGATAAAGGGTTTTGAATAAAACGTGACAGAATTCTCTAAAGCGGCAAAAACACCACTTGCATTCATTATATTTGATCTTGACAATTCAAGGGAAATATAACTAAGCAGGAATTACCCCCATTTTAGAGATGAAGAAACTAAGTTCTAGAAAGTGAGCTGACTTGCCCTACGTCCAGGTCAGTGTGAACCCCAAGTAGAAGCAGCTCTAGAACTTTAAACGGGAAGAACAGGGCACAGTCTCCACTCCTCAGGACCCTCCATTTTGCCTATCACAGTCTGAAAATCACATTAGCTTCTCTGGCAAATATATCATGCTTTAACTCATAATAAGCCACATATAAACTGTCTTTCTGTTAAGCCGTATCTTCCTCATCATCTACTCACACTCAGCCTTCCAGAGTCTATGTGGTTTCATTCCCATCTACTGGCTCACTGCTGTAATGTGAACTCGTCTCCTGTTCTTGATCTTAATTGTGCCTTTTAGCATGTCAGTATGTTTCCCACTATCATATTAAGTGAGTCAGGTGCTACCTAAATTATTAAGTGTTGAATAGGGCATGGGTAAAATTATTTAATTCCACAAGGATTAAGTGTTCTTTAAGTACTTGTAAGAGTGTGTACACATTCACCTAATTTGTGCATGGAAACTTTATCTCATTTTTATTTCAGTACCAGATAAACTTTGCCATCCACATAGTAATCCACCTTCTTGTTCCTATCACTATTAAAACCCTTAGCATATTTTTTAGCCAAAACGCATTGAGCACTTAACGTATTCCAAGCATTGCACTGAAAACCTCTAATTCTACCCCCCCCCCCCCACCACCACCAGGTTCTCTGAGGTAGGTCCTGTTAGTGTCCCTTACTTCCTTTAGATATGAGGAAATAGGGCACAAAGACTATGCTAGCCAAGTGGCTGAGCTAGGGATTCCAACACGGGTCTGACTCCAGAACTCACATTTCAATCCACTGCCACTGTATGGAAAGTATTCGTCTGTAAGTTTCTCTCTCCCGGTTCTATTGCAAGATGGACCTGTGTGTCCTCCAAAATCCAGCACAGTTCTGGTATATATTAAGTCCTTAATAAATGGCCTCTGAGGTAAGTTGAAATCACAACACAATAAGGATGGAGAGGGCACTACAGCCTAAATAAAAGAAGGTTTCAAATGGGCATCATAGCAGTCTCCAAATACCTGAGGGCTGCCAGAAGGAGGATGTATCAGACCCAATTTATGTGGCTCTAGCAGATAGCACTGGAATCAATGGACAGGGTTAAAGGGTAGCAAATTCTAACTAAAACCAACTAAGGTTTTTAAAAGAGAGCAATACAAAAGGAAAAAAAAGGTGTCTTACTATAAAGTTCCTATTATCAGCAGTATTTCAAGCATCTGGATGACCGGATGATGGAGAAAATAACCCCATACTTAGAATCTCTGGTTAGAGTAGACCAGTGGTTCCTAAACGCCAGTCCATGGACCTGCTACATCGGGGTAAATGTTTCTTAAACACATGCACGCACACACACAGGTGCCTTGGCTCTATTGTGGAATTGCGAAATCTGAATCCCCAGAAGTAGGACCAAGCTATGTGTATGTTAACAAGCCCACCAGGTCACCGTGATATGCAGTCAAAAGTAGGAAGACCGGACTTGTGAGGCTCCTTTCAACTTTAAGCTTCTATAATTTTATGAAGATGTGCTTTCACTTGTCTCTTCACTTTATCATTATCATGTTTAAACTTCTCAAGCACTACAGACATACGGTCCCTGACTGACCCTCATTCTCTACATCAAACTCTGGCCTCACCTCCCCTTTCACTTTGCCCCTTCTGTTACAGTTATTATGAGTGAGCTTCTTCCAGGAAGTTAGCGTCCACTTGGAGTTTCCCAATTGCATGCCATCTTTCTACATGTTACCCAATCTGTTTTCAGGTCATACCACTTTTATGACCATGGATAAAAACAATGACATCAGCTCTACGCGCAAAGGACTCCTAAAAGTATACATTGCTTTGCTATTATACTGTCTTCTAAAATTCTCATGAACTGTGGGATCGAGCCCTGCATCAGAGAGCACAAAGCCTGCTTGGGATTCTCCGTGTCCTCCCTCACCTCTCTCTCTGATCCTCCCTCCACTCACTCTGTCTCAAAATAAATAAACATTAAAATGTTTTAAAAATGAAATTTAGAAGTTACATAAGAATACATAAAATATGTATTCTTCACCATACTTCTCCCCTCTTAAAATACACAAATATTTAGGCAAGGCATTCAAAAATAATGTTCCCTAAATTTTACATAATATCATTACCTGCATACTAAAAACTTACTGAGGACTCTATAGAAATGAGCCATAGTTTTTAATCAATAAATGTTTTTGAGTGCCTACTATATGTAAAGTGCCACTGGGAGCTGGGTAATGGAAGAGATAAAAAGTTACAGTGCATATTCCTAACATTTGTTTAATGCTTACTATGTGCTAGACACTGTGCTAAATGCCCCCTGTGCATTCTCTTTCAATTCCTTTAACAAGCCCGTGAGAGCTACTGATGTTCTCTACAGCTTGCAAAGGAAGAAAGTGAGACTTAGTGGTTAAGTAACTTGCCCTGGGTCACTAAGCTGGCAGGTGGAACAGCAGATAGACTCAAATCCAGGACAACCACTTCCAAGCCTGTATTTCCAGCCGCTGCACTATGCGGAGTAGGTACTTCTAACCACTCCACTCCACATCCTGACAAGGGAAGGGGAACGTCTTACAAAAGCAACCTAAGACTAGGGCTCCATAGTAGAGGTGTAAACAGAGTTCTATGAAAACACAGAGGGCACACTGAACTCCACTGTCGGGGGAGGAAAGAGGGCCAGAAGAGCTTTTAAGGACGAGTATTTTAAGGACATCAGGCTCCTGACAGCCTAGGAGTGGTAGAGAAACACTGTGGCTGGAGGCAGGAAGGCACACTGCTCATCCGAGGAACGTTCTGTCCTCTCTTGAAGCTGAAACACAGCCTGAAGGAGGGGAAGGTAGCAGGAGAGGGTTGCAATTTTTTTAGAGGGCCTAATGTCACATTAAGGAGTTAGAATTTATTCTATGGGTAATGGGAAAGAAGCTGAAATGACAAGATCTGTTTCTCTCTCTCTCTCTCTCTCTCTCTCTCTCTCTTTTTTTTAATTTGGTGCCCATATGGAAGATGGATCAGAAAGGGAAAATAGCCAGATGCTGGAAGGAGAGATAATAATGACGTGAGTTAAAAGAAGCAGAGATGGAGATAAGGGAGGACCAATTCCAAAAAAAAAAAAATATATTTCTGTTGTCAACAAAACAGAAACATTTCCTCAGGACTGTTTTGGAACCCATTTGATTAGAGATGTGAACTCCATTGGTTGGGGGTGAGCTTGGGCCATCTCCAGGAAACAGAGGAATTAGAAACAATCTTGGTTGCAAACTACTCTCAGACATGGAGGAAGACATGAAATTACGCCAAACCAGTTAGCTGCCGCCCTTACTACTGCTCCCATAGTCTTATTCATTATTAAAACTTGCTTCTTTCCCAAATGGTTGTTTTGCAATAAATCCAGAGGTTAACCAGAGGGTCCACAATACCGAGCGTGTTGGAGCAGACCCTCAGATGGACTTGCCTCCTCCTGGCCTACTGCCATCATTCTGCACTTCTACACTTGAGTTTTTAATTTTATTTATCTTTGATTAATATATCTTCTATTGGGGCACCTGGGAGCTCAGTTATGCCTCTGTTGATTTTGGCTCAGGTCATGATCTCGTGGTTCATGGGATCAAGCCCCATGTGGGGCTCTGTGCTGACAGCATGGAGCCTTCTTGGGTTTCTCTCTCTCTCTCTCTCTCTCTCTCTCTCTGCCCCTCCCCTACTCATGTGCACATGATTTCTCTCTAAATAAATAAATAAACATTTAAAAATCATTTCTTCTGTTAAGAATATCTAAATGCCACATCATTTCCTAGCTGAAATGATGAATGCTACCTGGCTATGGTGGTCATTAATTGATACTCATTTTGAAACATGTTTTCCTTTTCATTGACAATTTTAAAAACAGCTATTTGTATATGTGACTGGTTTAATGGTTCCCATCTCTGGATGGTTTATTTTTCACTCCACTTCAAAATGAAATTGTTGAATTCCTAAGCAACTCTTTCCCCATCTCCATCACACTGGGTATCCATGGCAACATGTCCTGGAGAACTGGTACACTGTGGCATTTCATTGTTTAATGGAGCACCTAATGTCAATTACTATACTTGTAACTTTATATGTGTGTGTATTACTTAATCTCCTTTATATTCTGTAAGGCAAATAGGATAGTCTCTGAATTCTCTGGAGACAATGCATTATCCTCTCTAGCGAGTAAAAGCCAGAGCAGAAAAAACAAAATGAGTGTATGCACAAGGATGATTTAAGATCTTTGGGCTGCCACTGGTTCTGCTATTTTCAGCAAGTTAGAAGACACAGCCAAGGGTTTCATCCAGGCAGACAAAAACTCTGCACAAATGCCACTACCATGTGAAGTAATCATAATCCCCAAGAAACTGTATGCACACTGTTTTCAAAGGTGCTGATAGAAAGTCAAAATCTGGGGCGCCTAGGTGGCTCAGTCGGTTGAGCATCCGACTTCAGCTCAAGTCATGATCTCACACTCTGTGAGTTCGAGCCCCGCGTTGGGATCTGTGCTGACAGCTCAGAGCCTGGAGCCCGCTTCAGATTTGGTGTCTCCCCCTCTCTCTGTCCCTCCCCTGCTCATTATCTCTCTCTGTCTCAAAAATAAATAAAAACATTTAAAAAATTAAAAAAAAAAAGAAAGTCAAAATCTGTTAAAGCATTTTGTTTTAGTCATTGCCACATTTCAACAGAATTTTGGTAGGTTCTAAAATCTTGTCAAACTCTGAATTCTGGTACAGTTAAAAGTTTTTGTTTTCTACTGCTATAATGATACTCCAGTAGCAGTAACAATCATCAGCCTGACTACCCGTCTCTCTCATCGCTAATCTCATTTCATCTACAAGACCGTCTGGGACAGGCAAAGCCCGCATCCCACAGAGCACTTTCCTAGCTAGGTGTCCACCGCCCATCCCAGTCCCATCACACCCTGACCAGGCACCTCTCGGCCAACCAGCACACTTTGGATGGGATCCAGCATATTCTCCTGTCATATGCAATTCTGCTCTCTCAAGCAGGTGTATTTAAATTTTGCAACTGGAAAGACTCTCATCATTCTCACCATTCCATTTTTTAACCCTATCATTTTACAGAGCAGGGAACCAGAATGGTAAAGGGACTCCTATCAGAATCTAGGATAAAAATGTGAATGCCACTTTCTCCATGACAGCACAGAAATACTAAGGTAGTCTCATGACTTTTTTGTGCTTTTTTTTGTCATAGTGACAGAAATTAAGTGGATATCATCTCAAAACAGTTCTTTATTAAGCAACTGTATATGTCTATAAGCTGCTTTCTTAAAAAAAAAAAAAAGGGGGTATCCTATGGACATTTTTCCGTGTCAATATATATGGATCGGGATCATTGTTTTCACCTCAAAATACTTCCAAATCCTTTAATGAAAGCATCTGTGAAAGCACGACGGTAATGGTTACGAACATAAACCCACAGTCAGAGACCTGGGATCCAATCCCAGCACCATCACCCATCACCTAGTGATCTGAGACAATTTATTTCATCCTCTGTGTCTCAGTTTCGTCATGTGTAAAACTAGGAATAATGTTAGATTTCATTTACTCTAACATGTACCTTTATTTTTCCAGGGATCACTAGCATTAAGGTGGTATTACAACAAGCAGCCCCTTACAACCTTCATGGGCAGCCTTTGTTCTTTTGTAGTGGTGCATATAATTAATAACGGCTCATTTTCAACCAGAAACATCTTAGATTTGATGAGATAGGGTAGGACCAGCCTCACAGGGTTGTGATCAGAATGACATGAAACGTGGCATCTATGAGCCTAGCCTCATAAACACTCCAGGAATGTTACCAGTAATTGACATAGTGTTACGTGTTTCCATAATTTTGTTTTTAATGTTTAAGACTTCTAAAATTGAGCTGAAGAATTTCTTTTAGTTCCTTGAATCATATTTTATTGTCCAAACAGTTGACCATCTTTCATTTTAAAATTATTACAGATAAAACAGGTGCTAGTTTAGTGCAAGTTACAGGAAGTTCTATTTGAGCAGGAATTCATCTATTATTTTGCACTTTTAGGAAAGAATCAGCTCAATAATATCCTAAAATCATGATCTCAAACAAGGTTTCCAAATAACTATGGGAAGAAATAATGCAAAGAACAGTGTGGGAACTTTTAACTAAAGTCAACGTAACCACAATGTTTTCCATCTGCTGTTCTGTCACAAGATCTTTTGCAGATGCACAAACCCACATGGCTGCTTCTCCGGAATTACCAGTAGAAAACTAGCAGGAGAAATACTGGGGAGGGCATCAAGCAGGAGTGGGAGACAAACCTAGTATCACAGGGGAAACTTTCTCTTGTTCTGTCAATAATTTTCATGAATTTTTCACCACAAAATTAATTCGTTGTACCTGTCTTGTTAGAGTCAAAAAGAAACATATAACTAAGTGTGGGAAGGCTTCAGCTAACAGAGGTACAGTTGAATACGGGGGCCAAGAGGGTCTGGGTTCAAATTACAGATCTACCCCTCACTATGTGTCTCTGGGCATGTAAGTTCGCTTCTCTCTGCTTCTTTACCTGCATATTGCTAACAACACCTAACTTACTAGTGGTTTACCATGCACACAGAGTGCTGGCATACAGGAAACGCTTAATCAAGAATTGAAAGTATTAATACTAGTTGTTATGTGCAAATTATGGGGCTTCTGACTTCATCTCTTACTTCTTTTGCCCTAATTTAGGATAAATTTTATGAACATTGTATTCCTAATCAATATATACATTTCTGGGGTCAGAACCTTCCTCCCCATCCCCATCTCTTTTAGGAATTAGGCAATTTTTTAAAAAGCTTCCCAAGAAAGAGGGTCTGGTTTGTTTAATGAAAGTGTACATTTTAGCTTTTTCTCCTATTCCTATCAACTTTTATCATTTTTCTTCCCCATCAAAAACTCTTCAAAACATAAACATGCTTATTTTCAGCTGGGGTCCTAAATTTGAAAGATGCTAATTCTAAAGGTCACCTTTTTTTTTTAATAATTTGTAATTTTATTAACTTTCACTGACTTTTTAAAAAAAATTTTTTTTTAATGTTTATTTATTTTTGAGACAGAGAGAGACAGAGCATGAACGGGGGAGGGGCAGAGAGAGAGGGAGACACAGAATCGGAAGCAGGCTCCAGGCTCCGAGCCATCAGCCCAGAGCCCGACGCGGGGCTCGAACTCACGAACCGTGAGATCGTGATCTGAGCTGAAGTCGGACGCTTAACCGACTGAGCCACCCAGGCGCCCCTAAAGGTCACCTTTTTAATGGAATCCTCAGAAAAGTAAAATTTCTACTTCTAAACAAATTGTTTACAAAAGTATTTTTCTTTTCTCTCCCCCATTTTGAACAGCAGAGCAAGTCTTAAAAAAAAAAGAGTGGGGCACTAGGCTGGTGAGTGGAGTGTTGAACTCTTGATTTCCGGGTCATGAGTTGAAGCCCCACAGTGGGTGCAGAGATTACTTAAAAAAATAAAAACAACAAACAAACTAACAAAAAAAAAAGAAAGAAAGAAAGACAGGGTGAGAGAGTAGTAAATGATTAAATTATTTAACTATGAATAGAATGTTTAAATGAGGTTAGAAATGGAATGCAAGAATGAGAGTTTAGAAGCAGCATATGTCCACCCATCCACCTTTCCGTTCTTTTTTAGGCTCACTGATGTAATCCGAGGGAAATGACCACTGGGTGGTCCTCTGCAATGGAAATTTGCTTTCTTACTCCTTGTTTTATTTGTTTTGCAATCAAAATCCTGGTGTTTATGGAGTGATCACAATGCTAGTCCCTACTTCCTGTTCCTGGGCTGGTTGGGGGGGTGGGGGGGCGGAGCGGACCACAAAACCAACCCAGATAGGATTGCGGTTTGGCAAGAAAATAAATGTCCCTTTCAAAACCACATGGCTGTCACATAAGTGAACGCTACTTGCAGGCTCCATTTCATTTTCTAAAATCCAGAAAACGCCAATCTCCTACTCACCGTAGTGGCCAGCATCAGAGTTAAACGTGTGAATGCTGTCTATCTGAATATAAACCCCCACACTGTCCGAGGTAGAGTCTGTGAGAGCACTCTGCCATTGGGGTGCCCACTCTCCTTCTGGACAGCAGAAACAGGAAATGAATACTCTCTTCGTAAGGAAGCAGGCTCTGTCACTTTGGGCACCACTGGAACCCCGGAGCATCATCTCTATCTTGTCCTACAGGTCATTCTTTCCCTTCCCCAGCCAGATAGTACAAAACCCAAAACCCTATACTCTCATTTCTACAAATCCTATGGAAGTGCCAGAGGCAAATACGTCACACAAAGCGCTTTTAGAATACACGTAGAGACAACGTCTCATTCTTTAGATTAAACATATTAAAGTTCCATAAAGAAACTTGATTATATTGCTTTAATCATGTGTTTTTAATCATTCTAGTGGTATAATTTTCAGCTCATTTATAACGTACACTGCACTGCATAATATATACATGGTACTGTAGAACATACTGTGAAATGGAATTGAAAATATACATCCCTCGATTTAGAAAATTAAAAGGAAATAAAGAAAGCCTTTTGAGAAAACCCCTCTCTGTGAAATGCATCTTCTGTTCTCCAGTGCACTGATATTTTTAGTCTTAGACCGAAAAACAGGAGTGTATTCAATAATGTAAGGTTCTATTTTCAATTAACATTTCTGAAATTTAACTTTCTTTTCTATTTTCAAACTGTGAGGTGGAGGCTTCTAGGCAGAAAAACATAACTCACAGAGGCTGCTACAAAAGCAATCTGAGAACTTTGTTTTACTGAGATGAGAGCTCTCACCCAGCTAAAAAGCCGTAAAACAATGTGTGTTCTTTAGTTATAGTCCCAGAACTAATGAGTATATTAATGATCTGAAGCCTGAAATACATGGGTAAGAATTTATTGAGAAAGTGCTTTCTTTTAAGAGGTAACATATATGAGATTCTACAAGGGATCTATTTAAACATGAACGAAACACGCACAACTTCCACACAATATATAACCCAATGACTAGGCCGTTGATTTTCAATGTAGGAAGAAAAAACTGTATTATCCATTTCTTCTCAAAATGATCCTGTACTTTATAAATATGTGCCAGGTATGAACTGACTCCCTCTCAGTTCTGCACCTACACTTTGCCTTCCTTTGTAACGCCAGAGCTAAACCCTGTAAACGGTTCTCCTGAGTCAGTGGGTGTAATTTTAGGCTTTGTTAATGCAGGCACTGGAGGGTCACTGCAAGGCAAATCAGAGGAAGGCGCTTCTCCTTCCTGCTCCTGGGTGCTCACTCTGACAGCATGGCTGACAGCAGTGTGCAGGAGATCCAGGGGTGCTCAGTCCGCAGCAGTTTTCTCTGGCTCCCCAGCAGCAAGATTCTTTAGAAAGAGCTCTGGCACGTTACACCCTGGCGGGCAGCTTCCTGCCTGCCAGCTCTGGCCACTGGCGCCCAAGTAGGTGGCTCCACGCTCACCAGCTCTGGCCCACAGGTAACCCAGAGAGTGGCTGCTTGTGGAACAACTCGAACCTATGGTACTACGTCAAACTTAACCCAGCACCCCGACAGGCAGCTTCTCGGGAACGGACTCCAGCCCACAGAGCGGCAGTAAACTCCGCCATCATCCTTTCACAGATACAGGCCCTCCAACAGGTCTCAGTCACAGCCTGGGCGATGCACACTCTTCCAAATGTGTTTCTTCCTTGAATATTCTCCTTCAGCTCCAGGGAGCAGGAGCATTCGTTATTCCTGTGTTCCTGAGTCTCTTTTACCCCATTTAGTAGTTAGCCATCTTTTACTAGTTAATAATTCTCTATACTAATTTTCCTGACTAATATAGAATTGGTACTGGGTGTGGTTCCAGGCTACGGACCCTCAAAAACAGGATTTTAGGATTAGTTTGGTCATGAGTTTGCACCAGAATGAAGGACACAGGTTCCTGTCAGTGGGAAATGGGAGGTTAGTAATCCACAGCCTAAAGTGGCATCAAAATCAATCATGCTATCATGATTCCATGATAATTCCAACTGAAATCAGGCCTGAAAGTCAAGGTTGCTGCTGCCCTTGACCGTTATGGCAGTAATGATGAACAGAAGGATTATAGGGAGGGACGGATTCTTTTGAGATCAAGGAGATATTTTTACCAAAAGAAAATGACAAACTCAGGTCCTTTGATCCTCAGCCCAAGTCATGGTCTAAGAACCACAAAAACTTCCATGGCCAATCTAGAAGAATTTTTTTAATTTTTTAATGTTTATTTATTTTTGAGAGCGAGACAGAGTGCGAGTGGGGGAGGGGCAGAGAGAGAGGGAGACACAGAACTCAAAGCAGGCTCCAGGCTCTGAGCTGTCAGCACGGAGGCCGATGTGGGGATTGACCTCATGAGCCGTGAGATCATGACCTGAGCCTAAGTCGGACACTTAACTGACTGAGCCACGCAGGTGCCCCCGAAAGAATCTTTTTTAACTGTAGTCGCAGGGCTAATATTTCCAGAAGTCAAAAACAAAACTTATTGTGTGTGTTCCTGAATTACAACGTGAGCTGAATTCACAACCTCACCAAGTTCCTCACATGAACGTTAGCATACTGATTGGGGAAGAATGGAACCGGACACTTGGAAAGGGAAACATCTGCCTGGATTCAAGATGAAACTGATAATTCCAAACCTCAAAGTCTTTCTGAGGCTCCCTTGCCTCTGGAAGTAGCTTACCCTCCTGTGTCTCAAGAGACTAGCTTTCTTTTGTTGGAAAGCCTCACCTGAAGTGGACACTTTGCAAAGGGACACTCGTTCCCCTCAAGATCTGCCATAACCACATATTATTCTCAAATCTTAACATGCTCCAGGGGGTCAGGTACACAGTACTACCCAGAAGAAAACAACTTAACAGCCAAAATAACTGCAAGATTTTTGTTAATATATATTAGAAAACCCCAGGGAATGAGTGGGGGAGTAAATATCAAAAGTGTTAGAAAAGGGTGGGAATATACAGATCAGGCTGATTTCATGGATATGGATGCATTTTTTTTAGAGATTCCAGATTAATGTATTAGCTCATGAAGCCACAAGTGTCTTAAAAGCTTACTTAGTTGGTTGACAGAAACTTGAGCACAGGGATAGTCTTATTACTTACATGTAATAAGGTTGGGATGCCAGACCTTCCCTGGCATGATATGGAGAAAGGAAACTAAAGGCTTAGGAAGAAAGGAAAGTTGGAGTGGATTTATCACGTATAACTGCATATCCACCCACCTATCCCAACTACACCTCCTGAGAAGGCCCAGAGATTCTCCTTCCACTAAGACACTGAAAAATAAATCAGTAAGAAATACAGCATCTCTGAAAAACTCTGTGCCATTCTTATTTGTAGACCAGGTATGACCATAGGAGATGCTACCACTGAGAAAGGTTTTCTGGTTTCCTAAGGGATGAAGGGATTACAGGAGTGGCAGAGAGCCCAAGTGGCAGCACTTAATGCCAAAGACAAGATTGGTGCATTTATCACAAAAGGCAGCAGGGACATACTGATAGTCAGAATGCTTTTCCCAGAGAAATGTCTGGTAGTAATTTGTCTTGGTATCCCTAGGAATGAAATCGGCATGGAAACTATTAAAATATTATGTGATCTATAAAACAGAAGAAAATTCTAGATCTGGTGGCCATTAAATCACCACCAGGCAGAGTCCCAGCTCCATATCCAGTTTCCAGGCCTAGGACAGTTTATAGACCCACAACCCGTTGATGAAGGGAAGGCCAGGTTTCCTTAAGGAAAAACCCTGCAGTTTGGCCACAAGTATAGAAAGTCCTAGCGGCGCCTGGGTGGCTCAGTCAGTTAAGCGTCCGACTCTGGCTCAGGTCATGATCTCACAGTTTGTGAGTTCGAGCCCCATGTCGGGCTCTGTGCTGACAGCTCGGAGCCTGAAGCCTGCTTCAGATTCTGTGTCTCCCTCTCTCTCTGCCTCTCCCCCACTCATTCTCTCTTTCTGTCTCTCAAAAAATAAATAAAGGTTAAAAAAATTAAAAAAAAAAAAAAAAGAAAGTCCTCCTCCAAGAATCCATCAAAGGGACCTGCCGCCATTTATTAGCTGGACAGTACACTGGGGAAAAAGAAATACCCAGTGGTTTCAGGGATGACTAAACACTAGCTCTGAATTGATCCTAAGTTCCCAATAACAAGTTGACTGAGAAAGAAAAAACATGAGCTCAATTTATAAATGGTTCTGTGACATACATTAGTAGTACCGACTAAAACTAGATGTCTGCAGCCCCAGTCAGGGGTGATCCCCAAAGAACAGCTTTTAAGGAAAATCCTCTCAGGAGGCAGAACTTGGGCAGTACATTTAGTGACCCACTCTATCTGGAATGAGAGCTGGCCAGAAGTGTGGATTTACACTAATTCATGGATGACTGTGTACAGTTTGGCTGGACGATCAGGGACTTGAAAGGAGTTAAGACTGCAAGACTGATGACAAAGAATTTGGGGAAGAAATATGTGGCTGGACCTCTCAGATGGGGCACAGACTGTCCCATGTGAATGCTCATCAGTGGGCATCCACTGCAGAGGAAGTACTCAATAATCACATGAACAAAATTCTCTCTCTTCCATAGGTGTCATTCAGACTCTTTCCCAACCACCACAATGCTGGCTCAAGTGGCCATGATGACGGTGGTGGAACCCACGTGTGGGCCCAGCAACACGGACTTCCCCTCATCAGAGCTGAGCAGCAGTAATACCTGGAATGTTTCTGACAGAATCTTCCTCAGCTGCCCCATGGCATTCCTTCTTCACCATTATTCCATTCAGTACATTCCATCGCTTCTGATGGAAGAAACCATTTCATGGCAAAGGAAGTGTAGCAATGGGCTCAAACCCATAGGATTAACCGGCCTCACCTTATACCCATTCACTCAGAAGCAGCTAGCCTAACAGAAAGGTGGAATCACTTAGGTCGTCTCAGGTACATCGTCGAGTTGAGAGACAACATCCTAAAAGCATTTCTGATTTAGAGGATGAAATGTATGCTTTGAATCAGAGGCCACTGGATCTGGGAATCAGTGGGTTCCTGTCATTATTATTTGCTCCCCATCCCAACAACTTTGAGCTCTGCTGGTTTGGAAGGTCTTAGCCCCCACTGATGGAATTTTTCCACCAGAGGACACAACAATGATTCCAGTGAATTGAAATACGATACTATCACTTGGCTATTTTCACTTTGTATGCCACTGGACCAACAAGCAAAAAAAAAAAAAAAAAAGAGGTTCCTCTATTGACCAAAGAGATGGTTCCTAATTACCAAAGAAAAATTGGGTTGTTGCCAAACAGTGGTGGCAAGGAAGTCTATGTCTGAAACTCAGGAGATTCTATGCGGTGATTCCTAGTACTTTTATGCCCAAGAATAAAAGTTAATGAAACACTAGGACAACCAATAATAAGCAGGACTAGTGAAGATTTGGAACCTTCCGGAATGAAAGTTCAGGTCACTCCAGCAGGGAAAGACTCCCAGCCAGCTGAGGTTTTGGCTGCAGGGAAAATAAAATATAAAATGAGCAGTGTTAGAAGGATGCCAGAGATAATGACTAATTACAGAAATGAGGACTATAAATAAGGATGGTAATAGATTTGTATATTTTCCCTTTGCCTGATATCTGTATATCTATTTCTAAATATGTGGGGTGCCTGGGTGGCTCCGTCGGTTGAACGTCTAACTCTTGATTTTGGCACAGGTCCAAGGTCACGATTCCAAGGTCATGGGATCAAGCCCCAACTCTGGCTCTACCCGGAGGCTGGAACCTGCTTAAGATTCTCTCTCTCCCTTTGCCTCTCTCCCCCACTCACATGCTCTCTCTAAAAAAATAAATATATATACACTTATTTGTGTATGTCAACTATTTCTTCTTTTTCTTCCCCTTATTTTATCTTCTTCTTAGCTTTACTGAAGTATGATTGACAAAAATTGCATATATTTAAGATATACAACATGATGGTTCGCTATACATACACATTGTGAAATTATCACAATCATGCAAATTAACACAGTTGTCACCTCACATAGTTACCTTTTGCATATGTGTGATGAGAGGTCTCGAGATCTACTCTTAATAAATTTCACATCAGTATTAACTATCATCGCCATGTTGTATATTCGGTCTCAAGGATTTATCTTACAAATGAAAGTTTGTACCTTACAAACCATATTTTCTTTATTTGTATTTTTACAAATGTATCTTTATTTTTATTTGTATGTCTTCTTTGGAAAAATGACTATTTCCTCCATATTTTATGGACAAGTTGTTTGAGGTTAACTTTATGATTGAGATTTTAGGTAATAAAGTATTCAGTGGGACTACGATGGAATTTGAGGAGAAACTAATGAAGCACGCAATGGATACAATGACCATTGGGACCCTATGTCTCCTTATTTTGGGGAATGGTAAGAACTTCACTTATACGAAGGACAGCTGATCTTGTCTGGTAAAAGCATAGTTGCTTCATAATTATATGGAAGTTCAAGTGTGTATAAAGGGTATACATAGCAGCTGAGTAGCCAAAGGCATGAATTGTGCCAGTTGATAATCTGCTGCCTCTCAGCACCGTATCTATTGCTTTTTGTTCTGCCTTGTGATACTAGAGCTACACCCTACAAACATTTTCCCTTTCCCAGCTGGTGCAACGTTAGGCTGTGTCAATAAAGGACACTGAAGGGACACTGCAAGGCACAGAAGAGGAGGAGACTTCTCTTCCTGATTCCTGTGTGATTTTTTCCCCAGTAGTTGTGGTAGCCAGTGGTAAGTGTGAGATCCAATGTTACTCACCCTCAAGTGTTTTATTAGTACCTCGGCTTTAAGATTCTTGTGGGCCACCTACAGCCTACCAGCTCCCCAGCAGATGGCTTCCCACACACACACAGCACCAGCGTATGGCACCCCTGAGAATTTCAGTAGAATTGCAGCAGATGGCTACTTGTCACCCAGCTCCAGCCTGTGACACCACAGCAAGCCCCTCCATCATCCAATAGGCTACAGCTACGTGCTCTCCAATGAGGTATACGTTTCAGCCCCGGGTGGGGGTGGGAAGGACTCTTCTAAGGCTGTTCCTTCCTTTGGTATTCCCCCTAAGAGCTGATAGCTACCCCTGTATTTGCTATTCCTGTAGCTTTTACTAGTTAATAGTGGCTTTTACTAGTTAATAGTGGTTGACTTTTTGCTAGTTAGTAATTTTAGTATTAAGTTTTCACTGTTCAAATGACAGGTGTGGTTTCTGTCTCTTTACTGGATCCTGACTGATAGAATGTCCTGTTCTGTACTGACGCATCTCCTCGATCATGGTATTCCCCACTGGGCTGGATTTACTAACTGTACAAACTGCACACTTTTAAAACTTACACACTTCTACAACTACTTCTAAAGCCGCTATTTTGATAATGTTTTTAACTAAATGACAGGAAGTTATAATTTCTGGAATCAAAGAAGATAGTTTGAAATCAAGTCCCATATTCCATGATGATGTAGATGCAAACAATGGAGATGAACTGGCATAATGACTACCAACTTCTAAGTCAAGCCTTTCCATTAAGGGCTCTCTCTCCTTCAAGGAATCTAGCAAGTCTCTTTGTCAAATATATTCTCCATTCCCTACTTTACACTAGGAAATCGCTGGATCCAGAACAGAGTCTTGTAAAAATCTTAGGGGGAAGTGTGTGGGTGTGTTTGTGTATATACACATATGCTTGTGGCTCCTCAGTGTTCATGGCCACAAGGATCAAATTTAGACGCATAGGCAACCCAAGTAACCAACACATGAAATAGTCACATGTTACATCTTTTACTTGCTGCTTGTCTAAATTTGCTCCCCACCACAAACCCAACAATTTGGAAGTCATTTCAAAAAACTGAGAGGTCCATAAAACTGTGTGGTTAGTTCTTGCTCCCCCAACTAGATCATTAGGTTACTAACTTCAGATCTCACTCTTTCAGGTACATCTATTAAAGGAAATATTTTTATCTCCTTAAATGTAAACAATACAATAAACTAAGAAATATGCTGACTTCAAGGAAAGTGGACTTATAAAGAGAAAAGAGATGGAACATAATTAATCTGAAGGTCTACTAAATGGCTAGGTATCTCCATTTGTAAAACAATGGAAGCAAAAATAGCTGGCCTCAGATAATATGCTTTCAGGTCCAAAATGTTCTGATTATAATTGCGTAAGAACAGAAAACCCCTTAAGACAAGTCCCCTGCCATTGCAGAGACTTAGATCTGTATTTTTGTCACAGCTCTCCATTTACCACTCTCCCAAGCACCTGCCATCTCTTCCCCTGTCTTTACCTTGACGAACAGCAGGTGTATCTCGCTCTAGCTAAACAGGGAAGACCTTTATATAACTTAGGTGTTTTTCTAACATACCTTAGGGGAAAAGAGGACAATGTCTCAGTATTAAGTGCCACAAGAGATTAATAAAAATTTCTGTAGTCCAAAATGATTTATGTCAGTTTGCCTCCTTTGGATGCATTTCCTAGATGAGCACTCCTCTAGACTATCCTAATATTTGTTCTGTACTGTATAATCTTGCAAATTACTAACCAATTTTTCTATATAATTAAGGGTATTAAGGTTATAATCTAAAAAGTGAAATTTTGTTAAGAAAATAAATAGCAAAATAGATGATTCAAAGGCCTTGGTATTATTTTCATGTAAGGGTAAATCATCAAGCAACCAAGTCATATAAAATTTCATCTTTTTATTATTACAAATTTCATCATTTTTTAAAACTCTTCGATTAAGCAAAACATTAAATATACCAGTGCATTTAACACTCCTTATATTTTTGAAAAAAACCCTAAAAGGGATGTGTGGGTTGGAGAAGCCTTTAAATGGAATGGAAATGTCTGCTAATATTCTTCTATGTATAAAAAGCATTATGTGTTTTATTTCTTTTGCTATCATAGATGCAAAATCAGTAAAAAATAAACAAATAAATAAGAGGAATATGCCCAGTCTGATCATTCCAGAATTTTCAAAGAAAGATTTCCTTTTTTAGAGGAGCTTTCTTCACAGAGATAACGGAGGACAGAAGAGAGAGCTTTGTGTGGAAAAATAAAATGGAAAAGAGTGATTTTTCATTATCACTGTTCCTGGTATTTGTCTCATTCTTTTATTACCACTATAGACCTGGGACAAAGAGTCACTGCATTAACCCTTTACCACATAAAAATAATCACCGTGTCTGTAGTTTGGGAAAATGAATAAAGTGAAAGGAAGACACTGCTGTCACATCAGAAAGAATTCAGGAAACGTGGACGTGGTGTTTGTAGTTCTCAGAAAGCTGCTCTTGCTGAAACATACATTTCAGCTCCTGGTTTTTACATTTTGCATTTTTGCATTGGCACTTGAAATTTCTGTGCTACCATAAATCCCAAGAATAAATTTCAGTATGTTTTATTAAGAAAAAAAATGAACGAGGAAGTTTAAAAGTTTACAAGAACATACCCTTACTTCATATAAAGAACTCTTTTGGGGGGCATTCTGAAAAGATTCAGCTTAACAGTCCTTAGTCTTTCAGCTATCCTTCACAGATAAATAGTTTCAAAGACCAATTCTTTTATTTTATTGGTTGCATTATTAAATGCTAATGAAAATTGCATCTCATTATGATTCAGTTATAAAATTATAGTACTGAGATTCACTAATCTTTTAGAACTGACACTTCCAAACGAGCCTTGCCCTCATCATTGAAGTCAACAACAGTGTCACCACTCAACAACATAGATCCAGTTTGCTTCTTTTTCAAGGAAGCCAGAAATCTGGATTTTCACGTAAAATCATCTAAGTTTTAAACGTTCATAATGAGTTTTGAAAAATTAGACTTCTGTGCGGACCAAACACAACATATCTGCAGGACAGATGCCCCCATGAGCTACCAATCTGGACCACGTTCTGAACGACAACCCTGAGAGACTAGCACGCAGCTACACAGCGCAGAGGCCACCCTCTCGGCTTCCCCAGCTCCCGCACCTCCCACCGTGTGATGTCTGGCCGACCTCACACCCTTAGATTACTGTATGAGGACTCTGGAGTTTGCAGCCCTGAAAGTACAGACCCTGCAATTCTATTAGTTGGGTTCCTCGGTGTTGTAAATATTTGTCCTCTGATGGTAGGTGTATTAATTTTTGGCACAGCCAAAAGCTGTTAGACCTGAATCTGTGAACAGATATGTTAACATTCATTTGCATATTAAGAAAATAACGGGCACCTGGGTGGCTCAGTCAGTTAAGCGACCAAGTTCGGCTCAGATCATGATCTTGCAGTTCATGGGTTCAAGCCCCGCATCGGGCTCCGTGCTGACAGCTCAGAGCCTGGAGCCTGCTTCGGATTCGGCGTGTGTGTGTCTCTCTCTGTCCCTCCCCTGCTCGCACTCTCTCTCTCTCTCAAAAATAATAAACACTAACAAAATTAAAAAAAAAAATACACACTGTTCAAAGTGATGCACAGATACACAAAGCCACTGTCTTTGTCTTCAAGGAGTGGAAGGTCAAGGAGATGAGACAAAAGGGATTTAATAGGATTAAGAGGTGAGCACCGAAATGAGTACATGGTGGGAAACATGCAAGCTTGGAGCAACTGAATCCAAAAGGGGGAATATAGTCAATAATATGGTAAAACTTTGTATGGTGACAGATGGTAACTACACTTACTGTGGTGAGCATGTTGTAACGTATATAAATGTCAAATAATGATGCTGGACACCTGAGACTAATGTAATGTTCTATGTCAACTCTCCTTCAATTAAAAACAGATTTAAAAAGGGGGTGGGAGCAGAATTTGAAGAATACAGGCTGGAGGTCATGATAAGGGTAAAGAAAGGCAGGGTTGTTGGAAGACTGGGTAAGACGAATTGCGGGCAGAGAGGGGAAGCTAAGGCCTGCTATTTTCAAGGTGGAGTAGTTCTAAGTTGAGATGTTGAAGGTTGTACCCCTAAGTGGCTGCAGGGAAGTGGAGCTGAAAGACAAAGTGGTAGTAGTGACAGAAGCGGGCAGTCGACTCAGAGGGCCTTCAAGTGGGTACCAAATTCACTCAGGATGACGGGCAAAGACAGGGCAGAATCATTAACCAAGGTAGGCACTGAAACCAAGTAAGGTTGGAACATCTGCGAGAGAAAGTGGTTTAAGTGGTTGTATGGAAAGACACTCGGTGATGAGAGGTGGTAGCAAATGGAAAGACAGACTAATTTTCTCACACGGCTTATGAACTGATTCAGTCAGAGATGACACCACTTTGTTTTGATTTCAAAGTTGTATAAAAAAGGACTCTCTTTTTAAAGTTAAAAAGCTATTATTAGGTCTTACTTATTACAAAATTGAATGAACAGTATCTTAAAAGAGGATCATCAAACATTCCTTTAGAGGAGACAATATAGATCATGCCCCACCCTCCAACAAGATTTCCTAAAATACTAGGAGAGAGATTTGTATCAAATGGAGACCAAAACTGAAAGGCAGTTTTCAGTAAGGAAAAAATTCTGAATCCTAAAGTGTATGTCTGAAAATGTATTATAGAAGTATCTCATGAACATAGACAATTCAGCTAGGTGAGCTGAAAGACGGGCTCAAACAGAGAAATAAGAAATTTAGGAAAGGTTTTCATGCGTAGCCACAAATGGTGGGCCCCTCCACTTGGTTCTGAGTGCTCTAATCCAAAGCTCACGAGATCACAGGACACTCTGCCTCTTTTCTAAACTCCTCTCTCAATGGAAGAGTTAAGGCAGAACTTATCTCCCCCTTTGCGCAGGCCCCGCTAAGATAAACAGGTGTGAAATGTTTCTCTCTGTTTATATACAGTTCTTAAAAAGGAAAATTTCTTCCTAACTCATCCTGACAAATGGCTGTGGGTAAACATTCCAGAACCTTTATGAGTTTGCTAGAACAAAAAGAGGGGGGAAAAATCCACCATAATAAAGGGAAAGGCATATTTCTAATGCCACCCAAGTACTGGGCTACTTGTTCTTTACACATTTGCACCCACAGAGCAAATACAGATTTCTCCCCTTTATAATTACCAGATCGGGAGCAAGCTGGAAATATAGGCAAAATTCTAAAGCCTTACTGGTTAGTAACCAAACGTTCTATTTGTATTCCTGGTCACTAGTACCAAGTGACCAGATAAATGCAAATTACATTTAACTTAAAGTGTCTGCAGTGTTTCTCCAACTATCAAGTAAGACCGAGAAACTCTTAAGAAGAATCCATGTTTACTTTATACCATATGTATGCAGAGCTTCAGGACAGCAAAGAAATTGGGGACGGCGGGGGAAAGGAAGATAAATAAGGAGATTAAAATTCTGGGTCATCAATGATATTCTTCTAGGAGAGGTGAAGCAGAAAATATTTCAAAACATATGAAGGGCGCCTGGGTGGCTGAGTCGGCTAAGAGTCCGACTTCAGCTCAGGTTATGATCTCATGGTTCGTGAGTTCTAGCCCCGCATCAGATCCTCTGTCCCCCTCTCTCTCTGCCCCTCCCCTGCTCATGCTCTCTCAAAAATAAATGAACATTAAAAAAAAAGGATTAAGGAAACATATGCGTAAACTTTCAAGGTACTTTGCATGATTCAACACTAAACAGGAGGTTTAGTTTAGTACACAGAGGCCTCCTGTGTACAGAACAGACCAATTATAAAGATATTTCCCGTCTCCATGCTATAAGATTCCGTGCATTTGGTCAGCTTTTTTTTTTTTTTTTTTTTATGTTTGTATTTATTTTTGAGACAGAGAGAGACAGAGCATGAGCAGGGGAGGGGCAGAGAGAGAGGGAGACACAGAATCCAAAGCAGGCTCCAGGTTCCAAGCTGTCAGCACAGACCCCAACATAGGGCTCGAACTCACGGACTGTGAGATCATGACCTGAGCCAAAGCTGGACGCTCAACTGACTGAGCCACCCAGGTGCCCCAGCTTTATTTTTTTTTTTAATTATAAAAGTAGCACATGCTGCTTCCCATTTTTCATGGCCATACACAGCTCTGAATACAACTGCATGTGCATTTTTCCAACTATTCCCTTAGAACAAATTCTTAAAAGTGAGGGTGATGGGTCAAATGACATTTTAAGACTTTTGAGAATCTCTTAAACTGCCCTCTGAAGGCTCTGCCCCTTTGGACGTCCACAGCAAGTTTAAACTTCTCTGAACTTTGCCTCACCTTCTCTGACAGGAGCTGGGCTCTCCTCTGTAGGCCTCTCAATGGCAGCTAGGTGGTCTCTTTCAGCATCTGCTCCACTCGGCCTGGAGGCAAGCAAGGTGTCCACCTTGCTCCTCATTACCAGTTCCAGACAGCTCTCCGTGCCCCCCACCGCCCCACCGCCAAAGGCGGAATGTTAGGTCATTAGTCTGCATCATCCATCATCCTTCACTGTTGCCAACATATACCAAGGGACTACGGTGCCCATTATGCCATGCCCTCACCAGCACTAAGTGCCATCAGTTCTTTTCACTTCTACCGGTCTTGTGTGTGGGAAGATACCTCCAAATTGTTCTATGACGCCGTCATAAGGACCCTAGGTGACAATGATTCTCCAGTAGGGGGTGGGGAGGGGAGGAAGATACCAACTTTTGGAGGACAGGGAAAGCAGAAGTATAAAAAGTATAGTTTTTTTTTTTTAAGTTAAAACATTCTACTTAATAACACAAATATATATCAAGTAAATGATAAAATATTGTTGGCTCGTAAGAAAATGAAAAACAACAGGATGAGAAAGCATCACAGAAGATGTGGATTTTAAAAGTCTGGGAAACATTATACTGTAAGGTAATGTAAGTAACTAAGCTGTCCACAGCTCTTAAAAAAGAAAGCTATGCTTAAATATGTTCGGCAAGCCACAGAGGACAGTATGAACACTGAGTATGTTCTGACTGTAAGCTGCCGAACGAACAGTAATAGCAACAGTCACGAATGCTGAAGCGGACCAGGCGCCGGGAAGCAAGCTAGGCGTGCTCAACATGGATGACCTCGGCTGGCCCTCGTCATAACCTTGTGAAGCAGGCCCCTATTATTATCTACATTTTACAGAAGAGAAAACTGAGATCTGCTTAAGTAATGAGGAGTGCGGCCAGGATTTGAATCTCCACTGTCTGACTCTGGAGTGCAGGCTCTTAAAACACGTAGCTATCCAGCTTCCTAGGAATTAATGCCTCCATCTTCAACAAAAGACAGACAACTTGGTTTAAGACATGCCAATGAAAATTCATTCTATAGTCTTCGTAAACATTTTGACTGCTATCTCAGCCAGTGGACTGACTCCCCATTAAGCACATGCTGCTGGAAAGAAGTTTTTCCTGGTTACTCTAGAATGGCCTTGTTATCAGTTATCTCCTCAGAGAGCCACTGACAAATTCCAGAGAACGCTTATCACACAACCTGAAATTAAAGAAAATCCCTTCTGTTGTTAACCAGATTTTCATAGTCAATATACTCCTTCCCAGGTCTGTCATGCCCAATTCCGAAGGCCAGGGGAGCCCTAACATCTACTCCCTCCTACCTCCACAGCCTGGCCACCACTTTCCGACATACGAACTTCAGGACTCACCTCACTGTGCCCATGATCCCTGATTATGTCTTTGCCACAAGACGACCCAAGCCCCAGGTGCCCATCCCCCATCTCCCAAGTGCCAATCCCTATATGACTGCACATATTCCGGCTAGACCCTATTTTCCAGTTTTCTCCTGCTCCCGAAACCCTTCCACGGTGCCCTCATGCCCCACAAGCAACCAGACCCCCTCTATCCTGAACCTCTTCCTTAAACTTTCCTTCTTTTCTCTGACAGACGCTGGGCTCTTCTCTGTGGGCCTCTCAATGGCAGCCAATCCCTCTCTCAGCATTTGCTCCAGTAGGTCTGGAGGTGAGCAAAGTGTTCTCCTTGCTCACCTCCTTATGCTCTCATTATCAGTTCCAGACAGCTCTCCCCCGCCCTAAATGCTGGATCTTAGGTCACTAGATCGCATCATCCATCATCCTTCATTGTTGCCAACATATACCAACAATTCCAAATAGCTCCCCTTCATTTCTTGATGATTTTAGCTCCTGGCTCACTGTCATTTTCTCCAATTACTATTCTTGTCTCATAGTGTGGGAATGTTCACATGCACATAAATGAGCCTCTGGCACTTGTCCTCTCAAGTCCTTGAACTCCCCTGCAATAACCTAATCCTTCACCACACCTCATCCACACATTCCTTTGGTCACACCCTAGACCCTGCATTACCATTAAACTGTACCCCTCCACAATCCAAACCCATCCATCCCACTTCCTAGATTCTGTTTAAGTACCTGGGCTCCAATGGTCCCGTGACCTATAGTCACCCGTTCCTACACCTTTTCAGTGCCACTTCCTTCCCAGAGGTCTTCTCTTCCTTCCTAACTTAAATTTCCTTTGCAAATCCAGAACCCTTCCTTTGCATCCATCCTCAACTCCCTTCTTGTGCTTTTACTTCATTATACTCAGGAAAACCACAACCCTGAAAAAAACCCAATTCTCTGTCTACTCCACTCCTGTACCTGTTGAGCTGACTATGGCTGATGAAAACACACACCATTATCAATGCTCATAGCCCTGTTACATTTCCTTAGTCCAGTGGTTCTCAGTTTTTGGCATATGGGCACTAACTGATTCAGTACCATTTGTTGACAAGATTATCCTTTCCTTACTGAACTGTCCTGGTACCTTTGTCGAAATTCTATTGACCAAATATGGATCTATTTCTGGACTGTGTTCTGTTCCACTGGTCCATCTATAACACGAATACCACACAATCTTGGTAACTGTAACTTTACAGTAAGTAACAAAATAAGGTAGTATATTATGTAAGTCCTCCAACATCATTCTTTTTCAAAACTGTTTTGGTTACTCCAGATCCTTTTCATTTCCATATAGATTTTACAGTCTGCTGATTAATTTTTACCAAAAATTGGCTGATGTTATAATTGGGATTGTATTGAAGCTACAAATCAGTTTCAGGAGAACGGATGGACATCTTAATAGCATATATCTGATCTATGAACAGAGTAGATCTCTCCACTTACTAATGCCTTCTTTTATTTCTCTCAGCAGCGTTTTATAGTTTTCAATGTAAAGATCCTGCACAGTGCTTTTGTTAAATTTATCCTTTAATATTTTGTATTGTTTTTTAGAAACAGAACTCTATATTTTAGTTGTGGTACATAAAAGATCATTTTTTTTAAAAATTATTTATTTATTGTAGAAATAGAGGGAGAGAAAGGGAGAGAGAGAGAGAGCACACATGCAAGCAGGGGAGAGGCGGGGGGGGGGGGGGGGGGGGGGGGGGGAGAGAGAGAGAGAGAGAATATCCCAAGCAGGCTTCGCACTGTCAGCCCAGAGCCCAACATGGGGCTCAATCTCACAAACTGTGAGATCATGACCTGAGCCAAAACCAAGAGTCAGACACTTAACTGACTCAGCCACCCAGGCACCCCATAAAATATCATTTTAAGTGTATGAGACATTAAATGCATTCACATGTTGCACAACCATCACTATTCATTTCCAGAATGTGTTCAACACCCCAAATAGAAACTCTGTACCAATGAAACTCCCTATTCCCCGTGGCACCTGGGAACCACTATTCTACCTTCTGCATCTGAATTGGCCTATTCTAGGTACCTCGCAGAAGTAAAATCATACAATATTTGTCTTTTTGTATTTGGCTTCCTTTGCTTAGCATACTGCTTTCAAGATTCATCCATGTTGTAAAGTGTTCCAGAATCTCCTTCCTTTTTTAAAGGGATGAATGCTATTCCACTGCACCCATATACAGTATTTTGTTTATCCATTCATCTGTTGACGGATATTTGGGTTGTTTCCAACTATTTCACATTTTTGTTGTATTATAAATGGTATTTTTTAGACTAATTCCAATTTTTCATTGCTTATATCAAAAATGAACTCCTGGGGTGCCTGGGTGGCCCAGTCAGTTAGGTGTCCAACTGCTGATTTCGGCTCAGGTCATGATCTCATGGTCATGATCTCAAGCCCTGCATCAGGCTCCACACTGGGCATGGAGCCTGCTTCGGTCTCAGTCTCAATCACTCTCTCTCCCCCTTTGCCCCTTGCCTACACACACTCTCTCTGGACCCGCCCCCGACAAAAGAACTCCCAATCTACTCTCACAAATATGTTCCACGCATGATGCTCCCCATCTCACAAGATGGCAAACGCACCCTCCATCTCCTAAGAGCAAAGCCTTTGAGACCCCCAGGACTCCACATTCACACAGCATGTCCAACAGGTAAGGAAGTCTGGTTAGCTCTACCTTTAAAATATACCCCAAATGCAACCACTTCTTACTGCCTGCACTGTAACCTTCCTGGCCCCAGACACAAAAACCTCTCATTTGGATTATAATCTTATCTGGTCTTTCTGCCCCTGCCTCTGCCCTTATGGTCTTTTCTTACAGAGTATCCAGAGTGGCCATATTAAAACATAAATCAAATAATTTCACTGTACAAACCCAAAGCATTCAGTTGCTCACCATTTCCTCCCAATTTAAATTAGAAGCTCTTAGAATTGCATACCAGGCCCTATACCATTTGGCCTTGTTACCGCTCTGGCCCCATTTCCTGTTTCTCTTCCCCTCATCCACACCACTCCAGCCACAATGGCCTTCTTGTTATGTCTCCAATGCAGCAACTATGCTCCCACCTGTCATCTCTGCTGAAAGTCTCACCTGCATATAAGTACGGGCTCCGTTTTCACTTCCTTCAAGTTTTTGCCCAGTATCACCTTCTCAAAGAGGCCTCCCCTGCCTAACCTAATTTGCAACACTGACCCCACGCTGGCACTCCTGATTTCCCTTACTCTGTTCTGTGGTGTTCCTTGTATTTTCATATAAAGTATTAATTTTGGAATAACGTCAGCTTTACAGAGAAGTTGAACAGACAATGCAGATCGTTCCTCTCACCTCGTTTCCCCTAATTTTAACACGCTGCCCACTTAGATTTGTCAAAGCCAAGAAACCATCACTGGTACATGATTGCTTAACTCAACTCCAGATTTTATTTGGATTTCACCATTTTCTCTACCAGTGTCTTTTTTTTCCCCCCTGTTCTAGAATCCAATTCAGGATACCAAATGTTTGGTGACCAGGCCTCCTTAATCTCTTCTGGATTGCGACACTTTCTGTTAATAGCCTTGAGAGGCAGGGGCCAAGTATTTTGTAGAATGTCTATTAGTTTGGGTTTATCTGGGGTTTTCCTCATGACTAGACTGGGATTACAGGTTTTGGGGAAGAAGACTGCAGAGATGAGGTGCTTTTCTCATCACACCACAAGGGGATGCATGTGCTGATGTGGCTTATCACTAGCGATGCTAACCCAGATCGCTTGGTTAAGATGGCATCTGCCAGGCGTCCACTGTAAAGTTACTAAAGCCTAAAGTTACTAGTTTTCCCTTTCTTATACTCCAGTCTTTGCAAGTGAGTCACTAAATTCAGCCCATATTTAAAAGGGGTGAGTGTCGGGGCGCCTGGGTGGCTCAGTCGGTTAAGCGTCCGACTTCAGCTCAGGTCACGATCTCATGGTCCGCGAGTTCGAACCCCGCGTTCTGGGCTGATGGGTCAGAGCCTGGAGCCTGCTTCCGATTCTGTGTCTCCCTCTCTCTCTGCCCCTCCCCCGTTCATGCTCTGTCTCTCTCTGTCTCAAAAATAAATAAAACGTTTAAAAAAAAAATTAAAAAATAAAAGGGGTGAGTGTCTTTATGTTTTAACATACAACTTAATTTTTTTTTGTTGTTTCAGTTCACATTCAGTTAATCATAGAAAAGAAGAAAGTTTGGAAAAAATTTAGGAATGTGCCAAAGGTAGGTACATAGAATATGCAAGCTAAGAAGTTTGTTCAATAAAAGGCAAAGCACCACTTGCAAGATTCCCTCCACGTTACAGATGCTACGTCCATCTATATTGTTATTAATTGCTTTTTTTTATTTTCACATTTGAAGGTAAGCTCTAAAAGGACATGAATTTTTATCTATTACCGAGAAGGCTCCAGTATCTAAAATCGTGCCTAGCATGTAATAATATTTGTTGGATGACAGAATATCAAAAAGGAGATTTCCCAGTAATCTGTTCAGGTCACAGTCTCTTACAGCAACAATTATACATCCCCCACCTAGAAAACCATGTGCTCAGGGGAAAAACAACAACACCAACAACACATATGTCACTCACTCTGAGGTATTACTAACATGTTGAGTTACCCTTCTCAGTGTTGTTTGCATTTTTATTAGGGGAAACTATCTTAAAGAGTGAAATTGCAACACTAAAATTTGAGGTATTAGCAATAGGATTAAATAGAATATGCCAACTGCTTAGAATAGCAGCCATAAATTAACAGGAACTCAAGAAATGTCAATTTTCTTCTATTTCTTTACTGTACATTTAGGAAAGGGAGATTTGGGGGGCTCATAGGGTCTTCCCTGGAACCTGAAAAATATACTTATTCTACCTAACAATCTTAAATTGTTTTCAAAACAAGGCAGAGTATATATTTTTTAACATTCCACACCCCCATATCCAGTTAATGTTAATTTCTTAATCTCTTACTAAATTCTGCTCTTGGGGTGATCAGCACTTGAGGTGAGTTTATCTAGAACCAGGGTTTCCCACATGTCCTCTTGTTCTGAGACATGTACTCTGGCCTTAGTGACAGTTCCCAGGTTCTTCTGAAGATAAACTTTTTCCCAAGGAAGAATGCAAATTACACACAGGGGCCTTAACTCGTGGTTATGAAACTGTCCTGCGATTTTTGAAGGGAAGAAGCTATCCATTTTCACAACGTTAACGATTTGTCCACAGTTTAATTAGTTCAGGAAAAGTCAGTTTAGATGCCAACTAAACTTTGTACTGTATTTTAAAATACCCATCCAATGATATAAAAATGAATACCCACTGCTTAAGATAGACTCTACAACTATAGTTCTAATAACAAAGGCAATTCAGTTTCCTACTAAAGGAAGCACAGTTCTACAGGTTTTAAAAATTTAGTGAGTTTAAGGGCACCCAGGCAGCTCAATCAGTTAAGCGTCTGACTTCGGCAGGTCATGATCTCGCGGTCCATGAGTTCGAGCCCCGCGTCGGGCTCTGTGCTGACAGCTCAGAGCCTAGAGCCTGGAGCCTGCTTCGGATTCTGTGTCTCCCTCTGTCTCTACCCCTCTCCTGCTCCTGCTCTGTCTCTCTCAAAAATAAATGTTAAAAAAATTTTTTTAACTTAGTGATTTAAACGGATTATATTCATTAATCGCTTACTACCTCTCTTTAAAAGCAGAGCAGGCATAGAGTCCTCTCATTCTTTAACAGAGCCTACACAAACACTCACCAGACATTTTCTTCCTTATCAGTATAGCTGCTCTAAGTAGCTAATTTTACCAAGCACTATTTTCTGAAGAACAGCAACAGGGATAAAAGTCATATTTTCAAGTCATTAAGACTCTGGCAGTCTCATTTCATTTAGGACACCTTAATTTTTCTCAGGTCATCAATCAGTGAACATCTGATATTAGCAGAGCTAAGAAAAAGGATCTTGGATTCCTTTTTTGGAAACATGTAAAAAAAAAAAAAAAAAAAAAAAAAAAAAAAAAAAAAGTAAGAACATGGCCAGGAAAATCCTTCCTAGCTGTTATAGAACAGAACTTTTCATTGAAAGACAAACGAATTTATTAAGAACTCAAAAAGTCAGCCAAACATGAAGAAAGAAAGGCTATGTAGTAGACAAGGAATGGCGAACTGTGTTCTTTTCTGTGGATTCAGGAATAGCAGAACCTTTCTGTAAATCTTACAAAAGAAGAAAGTTGAAGGGTGATCACCATGTTTACTGTTTATTTATGCCCTATACACTTATTGATTGCTTATAGCGAGCTCAGGAAATATAAACATCAATACGATATAGAACTTGTGCTCATCAAGAAGCTGACATACAGAAGAGGGTAAAATTTGTTCTGAGAGCCAGGGTCCAACAGCGATGCCTGGAAGTTACATTATAAAAGAACTTTCTAAGAATTAAACTGCTCCAAAATTGAACAGCCTGCATCTCATATGTCACCAAAGGCAGTATTCAAACAGAAACTGGATGTCCTAACTAGGAGCAGGAATTAAGCCTGAGTAGGGGGGAGACAAATTAAGAAAATGGTCTCTATCTTGGATAATTTCATGTGACTTCCTGTCTTCACTGGAAAGCAGAGAAGAAAAATCTAGGTACCTTTTTAATACCCAAGTGAGATACTTCTATTCTGAAGACTGACAGCCAATCATATCTCTTTTGAAACTATCTGGAATACTTATGGATAGCTCTTCCTCTCCTTCAATCTTTCAGTTTTTCTCTCTGTATTAAGCTTTGAATTTCTCAGAAATTCAATTTGTGCTTCAAACTATTTTTATGAAGCAAGAGCCTAGCTTTGTATAACACCAGTCAGGATATAACATTTTTATTGGAATACATTCATTGGTTTGATTTCAGCACAATATTTAGAACATGGCTGGATAGTAATTAACTGATTAACTGAAATGTTTATTGCTTAATATACTGAGATCAGTACTTTAATGAAAAGCTGAAATAACAGTTGCAATAATGTTCCTCACATGGCAAAACAAAAATAACTTCTAAGTGCAAGTAAACATGTAATCTAACAAAGTTTTGAAAGGATTTAAAATTTGTTTAACTAAAATAAAAGGATAAGGGCTTTCTCTTGCAAACAAAACATTTCTCTGGTCATATCATTAATCTGAAAAATAGCAAAGAGTGATATTTGTCTTAATGTAACCGCATGTCACACACCATGATAAGAACATTATTTATGATTCAGGTGATTTTCTAAACTCCTGGTTCTAGGAGAAGCCATTCCTGTGGTTACCTCTCCTATAAGATTTGTATTGCCTTCAGAAGTATCAGTGATACATGCTTACTCATTTCATTGATACATTTGTTCAATACGTGTCTAATTTCTTAAGTCTCTCTATAGCCATTCACTTTGGGGTATCTTATATTACAAGCTCCCAGGAAGAGAACTGCCCCGAGGAAAGGAGCTCCGTCTCAGAGAGCTGCTCAGTGCGTACTTCTGGATGATGGCGATTACATTAATTATCAGATAAAATGAGGTGAACTGCTTATTCTCTAAGTGATGATTTCTAGATCTAGCACAAAGTAAAAGTACGGCACACTGAATTGTTTAAAATTTCTTAAGCGGAAATGGCATGCCAGTCTAAAAGGTAGACAAGCAAGGGTACTTGTAAAAATCAAACATTAGTTACCCTAAAGAAAAGGACAGTTCTGTCACTATGTAGCCAAGTGAACTCACAATCAGCAGTAAGTAAAGACAGGCCTGTTCCATCCTCTCTCACAGCTCAAAGAGAGTAAATGAACAAAATGCAGGTACACTGATACAGGAGATCCCTCCTGGATGAGAATGACACGAAAGTCTACCGCATCAGGATACCAAACATCAACACTACCAACCAAACACTACTGTGAGCAAGGCACAGGGCTGGGAGTGGTGAGGCAGGCAAGGAAGGGTGCTGTTTATACTAGCCAGGTTACTTAACCTCTCTGAGCCTTAATTTCTGACCTATCAAATGGAGGTTATAATCGCATAACGGGAGTGTGAAGAAGAGGAGGGCAGTAATGGAAAGCCCCTAACCGAGTGATTAGTTCACAGAGGTGATGTACTTGGTACAATGAAGACAGCCAGGAAGGTGGCAGCATTGGCGACAAAGGTAAAGCCAGTCCTTGCCCTTAGAGAGCTCACGACAGGGATGTGGAAGACACCTCACACATCCTTGCCCTTCCACGTGCACACTGAGCCCTGCCGTGGCTCTCTCCTGCAGACTGAAAACGCGGCTCTGACCCCTTTCCCACATAAGGTTCTAGGAACCAACAAACTGGAGTTTTCACTAAACAGGATGCCGATTTGCCATCCTGACTTCAGAGTATGATTGTAAACATACACCTGATAGTTGATGGTTACCCGGGTCTTCCTGTGTGCCAGGCACTCTCCCGGACATTTTACATGTGTCCTCTCAATTACTCTTCCTGACAAACCTGTGATGTAGGTACCGCTGTTAGCTCCACTTCTCAGAAGAGGAGACGAGGCCCGCTGGCATGAGAAGTTACGTGGCGATAGTTTACAGCGTACCAAAGTCACACACAAGGCAATAACCATCGCAAGTCAAATCAATGGTATCGGTGTTGACTAATAAACTCAGAATAAAAAGAAAAATTATGCTTGTAAGACCTGAGACTGTGTCACAGAGAAGGAAGCAATTATATCTGAAGGATGGGCAGGATCTGCCCGGCCAGAGAGGACAAAGGTGTTACGGCTGAAGGAAAGAGGGACCACGGTAGAAATGGAAAAAGGTGACAGGAGTTGAGGTCAGAACATGAAAGACATGGCTGGAAAGTCAGGTGAGGACCCGAGCGGGGGAAGATTTGGAGTCTGAAGGCATCTGCCTGAGGTTTCACAGATGTGGGCCATTCCCCAAGTCAGCCTTTTTTAGCTCATGATGCTCAGTGACACGGCCAAGCAGGGCCTGTGCCCAGATGGTCACCCGAACGTGGTAAATGGAAGGGTCTAAAAAGCCTCTAACAACCACTACCAGTTAAGGTACCTAAAATTTCAAACCAAAATTGACACACTGACCAAACACATGTGACATATGATTGGCTAGATACGACCTAAAGCAATGGTTCTCAGATTCTGGAGGGCGGCAGGAACATTTGAAAAGCTTGTTACAGCAGACTGCCAGGCCCCACAAACCAGAGTTTCTGACTCAGAAGATGGACATGAGGCCTCTCATGAGGCCCATGAGAAGTTACATTTCTTTTTTTTTTTTTTTTTTTATTATTTATTTTTGGGACAGAGAGAGACACAGCATGAACGGGGGAGGGGCAGAGAGAGAGGGAGACACAGAATCGGAAACAGGCTCCAGGCTCCGAGCCGTCAGCACAGAGCCTGACGCGGGGCTCGAACCCACGGACCGCGAGATCGTGACCTGGCTGAAGTCGGACGCTTAACCGACTGCGCCACCCAGGCGCCCCCGAGAAGTTACATTTCTAACAAATTCCCAGGTGATGCTTAATGCTTCTAGTCCAAAGGCAAGACCTCGAGAGCCACTGGCCTAAAAGAACAGAATCCAGAATCGGTAAATTCTGACTGGGGACAGAAAAAACCGTACACGGGGTTGTCTTAAAGAAGACATGGGGGACGCCTGGGTGGTTCAGTTGGTTGAGCCTCTGACTTTGGCTCAGGTCATGATCTCGCGGTCTGTGAGTTCGAGCCCCGGGGTCGGGCTCTGTGCTGACAACTCAGAGCCTGGAGCCTTGCTTCGGATTCTGTGTCTCCCTCTCTCTCTGCCCCTCCCCCGCTCATGTGCGTGCGCGCGCGCGCGCTTTCTCTCTCTCTCTCTCTCTCTCTCTCTCTCTCTCTCTCTCTCTCTCTCGTCAAAAATAAATAAACATTGAAAAAAAATTTAAAGAAGACATGAGGCACCTGGGTGGCTCAGGGAGCTAAGCGTCTGACTCTTGATCTCAGCTCAGGTCTTGACTTTTAGGGTCGTGAGTCGGAGCCGAGGAGCAAAGCAGAGGAGACTAGGGAAGTGGCGACATGCTACAACAACCAGGCTAGGCACTGAGAGTATGGGCACTGGAAAGTAGCAACTTAGAACGTTAGCTCTAATATAGTGAAGTCTGCCCTCCTGACACTTAAAAATACTGTATCGCCGTTCTTGAACACCATTTTGGACAAATCATTGAAGAAACTATGCCAGAACTGAACGGCAGGTATCACGTATGCAAGCTATTCTTGCTTACATTGGTCCTATAAGTGTATTTAAATAAAGAGAGGATTTACAAAGAAAATAAACGCAGTTTTATTCCTCTCTATTGTGTTCAGAGACGGGGGTAATACTAAAACAACATTCCTACAGTTAAAGTAAATGCCAATAATTCGTTAGTAAAAAACTATAGAACTGCAAGGAGGAAAAAGGGTCTCCCATGAGCTAATAAAGTGATAATAATATTTGCTAGCCTTCCATGAAACACTAAATGCTGTCACGTTGATAAAGTCTGTATAATAAAAGCTTTTATTCTTAGTTGAGTTCTGTGCCAATTTTAAGATTGTATTTTCTATTTCACATAGGTATTTCCCCCTTTACACAAAAGCTTATTGGTATTTCCTGTTCTTGTGACCCTCCCCCCCTTTTTTTTCAGGTGTGTTTATTTTGAGAGAGAGACAGAGATTGCCAGCAGGGGAGGGGCAGAATCCCAAGCAAATTCTGCCCTCAATTTTGACATTTTGATCTTCTCTCTTTATTTATAAATACTTACAGTGTGAAACAGTTTTGAAACTCGAATTTACCTGGCTTTCAATATTTCTACAACAAATTCGGTAGGATATTTTCTTTTTTAAATAAAGGGAGTGGTGCCTTGCAAAAGGCAAGGCAAGTGAATCCTCATATTTTACCTCTTGAGCACTCTGCTTCCTTTCAATTCTTCTGCAGAAACAAAGAGGAATCATGTTCCCTATCTCATACTTAAGTCTGGTTTCTTCCTATCAGTTGGATACCCACACATATCAAGGGAACACAAACGCTTGCAGGTTTCCATCTCTCAGACAGAAAAACATACCATGTGCAGACATGTCTGGTTCAACATATCATTAAATACATTGCAAGAGCAAAATGAAGCTGTTGTGATTAAGCCTTTCTATGAGGACTGGGAGGCTGATGAACTCCTGCTGTGTGAGGTCAGTGGCTGGCAAGAGGACAATGACCCACGTCTTTCCTTGCCCTCTCTGCTCCTTGCTTCGATTTCTGCCTAAGCAGTATGGTTTGATCTCAACTCATATGGAATTTACCAAAAAGATACAGTAAAGGCATCTCTTCTTACTTTTGGTATATGCCCCTAAGATATTACTTTTTTCCTGTTGAAAACTTGTTTTTAACAAAAATAAGTAAATCTGCAACTAACATAAACAAGCTAAATTACCATTGGAAAATTATTTGGCGTTGCTACAGAAAAGTGATGGAAAAGTAAACATTCAACATTTCAGAGGCACATATTGAGGCTGGAAAATTAGTAATCCGTGACATACTGAAGAGTTTTATAAAACTCAGTTCACCTGAACGTCCTGAGAAAGTGACATAGATTAACTGAGCTAGAATTTTTTTCTTGAGTGTTTTCCAATTATAAAAGTAAACACATGGCTCACAGGGTGTTCGCATTTGTCAAAACTGAGTGATCTGTGCACTTCATTGTATGTAAATTTTACCTTAAAAGAAAACAAAACAGTAAACACATACTGAACTCTGGTAATAATATGCATGCTGAAGTATTTAAGGGGAAAGATACTGACGCATACAACTTATTTTGAAATGCATCAAAATGGATTGATGGATAGAAAGATACACAGCTGAATATACATGTGACAAAATATTTGTATTAATGACAGAGACCCTAGATGGTAGATATGTAGATGTTCACTAGAAAATTCTTTCAACCCTTCTTTATGTTTGAAATTTTTATAATAAAATGTTGGGGAAAAATGTGAGATCTTTGAAAAATATGGAAAACAAAGGAAGTAAAATAAAAACACCATACAGACACCAAGCAGACACCCAAGATCTTACTATATATGTTTTGTAGTTTGCTTTCATCACTTAGCAATATATAATGAGCATTTCCCCAGCTCTTTAAATATTCTCTCAAATGCAATGGAATTCTATTATACAGAGGTAGAATACTTTTTTCAGCTTTACTGAGGTATACTCAACAAATTGTAATATTTTAAAAGTATAAAACATGATGATTTTACTATACGTACACACAGTGAAAAGATTCACACAATGGAGGTAACACATCCATCACCTTCCATATTTGCCTTTGTGTGTGTGTGAGAGATGTAGCGTAACTTAAAAGATAATCTGTTAAAGAACACTTGGGTTGTTTCCAGTTCTTCACCATTAATCATCTGAGATGAGCAGCTACTGTAGCCATCTTTCTGCATATCTCTGACTACCTCCTTAGTATGAAGTCATAGAAGTAAAACTTCTGGCTCAAAGAAAGTAAATATTTTAAAAATTTTGATGCATTTTGCTAATCTCTTTCCAAGAAGCTTACCAATTTACACTCCTAACAGGAGTGTATCACAGATCATAGCTAACGTTTGAATTAAATGCTTCCATAAGTAAAATTTATAACTATTCTTTCTCCCAAAGAACAAAGGTTCTTTTTTTTTTTTTTACATTTATTTATTTTTTGAGAGATATAGAGAGACAGAGCACAAGTTGGGGAGGGGCAGAGAGAGAAGGAGACACAGAATCTGAAGCAGGCTCCAGGCTCTGAGCTGTCAGCACAGAGCCTTACGCGGGGCTCAAACTCACAAACTGTGAGATCGTGACCTGAGCCGAAGTCGGAGGCTTAACCCACAGAGCCATCCAGGAACCCCATAAAGGCTCTTTTTTAAAAGAAAGTCTACAATATGCAAAACTAGTATCCAAATCTTGGTTTCTAAATATCACAGTCCCAATTCTGGTACCCTGGATCAGGGACTCTTGAAGAAATGGATGATTCCAGGAATGAAGTAGGAACTAGATGAGCCTGGAAAATCTTGTGCCAGGAAGTAAAAAAAAATGCTAAAAAGTGACGGAGACATACCAAAGGGTAAAGGAGCTAACTTGAAGGGACTCTTACTTGCTCAATTGGGACAATTTAAGCTTGAAAGTAACAACAGTAATATAACGGTACATTTTCAATTTGAAAAAGAATCCGTAAGTCCACAATGAAACAATAAACAAATGAATGGGTGAATAAGTAAAGAAAGGAAGGCTCTCATTTATGCTAGAACTTTTCTTTCTACATAGTAACTGTCATAATAACATCTGGTTCAAACAAGAATTGCCAACAGATGCTAAAAGCATTGGGTAACACTTGTTGAAAGAAGATGTTTACATAGCCTCAAAGTATCTTCCAACAGCTTAATGATTAATTACAAAGAGTTTTCGGAAAAGGGTATTTTTACTATAGAGAAATTGGGTAAACCCTTCTTAATCAAAGGTTCAAAAGTATTAGTATCACCAATAACAAGACAAACTGACATCATAGTCTCCCATTAAGATATGCCAAGGGCATATGACCTATGAAATATTTCTACCAAAACTACATTATCTTAAACTAGGCAAAAGGAAGGGAAAATCAGATAAACCCAAAATGAGGGCCATTCTACCCAACAATCCCATACTCTTCAAAAATGTCAAAGTTTAAAAGACAAAGGCAGAGAAACTGTTCAATTAAACAGATATACAAATTAAACACAATATGTGATCCTGATTGGATCCTGGGTTGAAAAATTGCCATAAAAAGCCCTTACTGGGACAACTGACAAAATCTGAATATAGACTGTGAGGTAGGTAATATTATTGCATCAATGTTAAATTTTCTGATTTGATAGTTGTATTATGGTTGCATTCTTGGGAGATGCTGAAATACAGATGTTATATACACAGCATCTACAATTTACTCTCATGGTTCAATAAAATAGGAATACATACAACTTGATACATAAAAAGAAAGCAAATGCTGAAAAATGTTAATTAGTGGTGATTCTAGGGAAAGGATAAGCTAGAGTTCACGGTACTATTCTTGGAGGTTTTCCCTAGGTGTAAAAGTTTTTTTTTTAATTAAGTTTTAAAGAACTACCTAGATTTTAAGTAAATTCCATTTTTCTTTCTTTTCTTCTAAATTAAAAAAGTAATATGTACTCACTAAAGCAGAGAAAAGTAATACATACTCACTAAATCAGAGGTCTACAAAAAAAAAGCAAAAACAAAGGTCTTCTATCCCCTCACATAAGCAAAGTTAAGGGAGTCTGATAAATATTTTCTCCACCTTTCACTAAGTTCATAAAACATATTTCATCAGATATCAAGTCACCTTAAAGAGGTACGTGAATGAGCTGCAAACATATTATTAAATGTCCCATTGCTTCTTGGCGAAAAAGTGACCAAGAAACAGAAGACTGAATCTACACATTGGAAAAACATCTAGAGCTTACTGCTTTTATCTTACTTAGAAAACACCCAGCCAGCAAGCCAATACATAGTTCACAAAGTAGAATAAAAATCAAACTAAGAAATGCATACTTCCTTTCCAATACCTCCCAACCCCTAGCCAAAATTTTTTACATCTTAAACTCCTGTTGATTCAAGAAGGAGGGATGCTTTGCAATAATTTACCATGTCTCTTTATCACTGGCAATCACTGGCTAAACCAAGCCCCAAAGCTGAAACTGAGTTTGTGTTTTTCCTAAAATTTATGAGTTATGCTCCTACCGTTTACTACAATCCACTCAGTTTCTGAACGATAACCATTTAGGTTAAATACCTACATGAGAGCAGGACTTGGCATTTTCCAGTTCCTGCTTTCACCCCTGTGCTTTCCTAGGTCATTCTATTAGCTTCCTTAAAGATTAGAAAACAAAACAAAACAAAACAAAGGCGCTATGTATGGGGTGGGGGGAGGTGTGGAGTGAACACAGCAATTACTGTTTTCCTGTCAAAATCTGTTCTATAACTCAAAAAGTGTCGCATCCAACAATCATATAAGAACATGCTTGTTGTACTTAAGCATGCATGACCTAATGCTTACAAATATTAGCATGCTTATATACTTTTTTGAATATGAATTTGATGGAATTGGTTTATTTTCCATCTAACCTGGTCACCTACAGGTTTCGGAATTGAGAACTACAGAACAGGGGGTCTGATTTCCTGGAATTCATTTGTCCCTCCTGAGGAAGCTTACTATGTTTTTCAAACCTCTATTTCTCCATCTATAAAATGGGTACAATAATGTTTACCTATAAAGGACTAAAGAGTTCACTAGATAAACGAAGCTAGGTTCCATCCAGAGTAAGACATGGTTTTACTATTTGGCTACTACGAAAAACGTGTTGATCAAGAAATGAGGGGGAGGAAACTTTCTATACAAAGCATGCTCCCGTTTTGTGCACATATGGGCTCCTTAATGCTTTCCACAACCTATAGGCACCCCAAGGCAGAAATAGCTTAGTCCTTCTGACCTGGCTTCAACAACTGGAAACTCAGCTGGTGATCACACAGTCACACAGCACTGCTGGGAGGAAACGCCACAAAGTGCTGCCATTTGGGTTTCCTTCTCTAATCAATTGCTACGGTTCACTGACAGCAGTTAATGAAAAAAAAAAATGAAACCATTCAGGGGAGATTAAAATGTATTTATAGAAAAGTTCACTTTAAAAACAGACATTGAAAAAAAAAAAAAACAATAATTAACCCAAGCAGGACATAAATAGAAATGACCAAAACAAGCTCCAGAGGGTAGCTGTTAAAAGCTATCAATGCCATGCCTGCAGGTCAGCTCCACAATTAGCTTCATCCTCCAGGTACCAACCTGAACATGGGGACCAAGCTGTGTCATATTCCTACGGAAGATGAAGGGCCCACTAGGACCAGCCTAAGCCCCAGACTCTGGAAGCCAAGACCCTTTTCTGGTTTTACAAAGAAGACAGCTCTCTGGCCAGCACCTGTTAATTCTTCATTAAACAAAAACCATCACTGTTGGCTTCAAGTAGAGGTGAAATCCAAGAAGCTGGTATTGTTTATATTTCAGTAGAAAAACAATGCTTTTTAGTTTTTAAAAGACAACTCCTGATAACCACAGATTCACGAAACCCAAAATAAAAAGGGAATAAAATGTTCACACATTACTCTTTACTGACCCCTCTCGGCTGACCTAGGGAAAAGAAAAGCCTGAAGCCAAGGAAGGTCTGAAACCTCACCTTCCCCTTGAAGAGAGAGCTCAGAGAACATTCGGTCTTTCATGCCATGGAAGGAAACACTCTCCGTGCAGATGACCCCTAGAACTCAACCCTAAAGCACATGCGGCCGTGATTTCTATTTATGGGGCTCCCAGAATGGAAACTGGGAAACAGCCTCATGGATCGGCCCCAAAGGCCTCGCTCGCTAGGTCCCCGGCAGCCTGTGACCTCTGACTCTGTGGAAAAGCTTACATAAGTGCAATCGCCACCAGTTCTGAGAGCAGGGAAAGGCCTTACCTCTTTCTCTATTTTGAGCAGCTTCTTTACAGCCACCTCCTTGTCCTGGGATATCCATCTGGCTCGATATACACTCCCAAAACTTCCTCCACCGCAGTTTTCAAAAAACTGCAAGTCATCAAATTTGATTTGCACAAAGGAGGTACCGAGAGACGACATCTCATAATGACGAAGTATTAGACTTCCACAAAACCTGCAGAGACAGAGAAAAAGAAAAGTTGGATTATAAACATATTAGAACAAATCCTCTGAATGCTGCTGTAGGTAATGTGTAACAAGCACTGTGAAACTTCCAGAAAGAACCCTGAGGACTCAGGAACAAGGACAACAAGGCTATAAACAAATCAAAATGAAAACACTTACCCCGGCAGCCCATGCAAAAGTTGACAGCAACTTGTCCAGGCTCTGAAACACAGCTGTTCACAGAGCAATGGCTCAGATTTCTCCCCCGACAAAACCTGTAGCGGCACTTCCTGCACATCCCAAGGAGCTCTGCCTAAAGGCTACTGTGTCACCAGGTCTATGAGGGAGCCCTGACACACAGGAAGCATGCTTTCCACAGCAAACTTGCATAGCTCTCCCGGCATGTGAGGTATGCCGGCTCTCCCACGGTGTGCTCACTTCACACGAAATATACATCACCTAAGCAACAGAGCATCCTGCCCCAAGGAGAGCCCAAATGCCGCAGAGGGAACACACATACAGTGTTTAGATTCCAAAAGCAAGCGTTCAGCTCAGGGATAGCAAAGCTGGCCAAGTGTTTTCCACAAGTGGCTCCCTGGACTGTATACTGTAGCAGGACTTAATTAAAGAGAAGAAAATTTGCCCTTGATTACAATATTAAGTCATCCAAAACCTCTGCCAAGAGTGTAAAAAAAAAAAAAATATTATGTTGTTTCCAGAGGAACAGATTACCTCTCCCAGAGATTATTACGGTGACATTTTCTGCAGTCTAAGGAGTTTTACTATTCTCTGGGTAAGTGGTCATTCTTTACACCACATGCCAAACCACAGATTCCCAGGAAAAACAAAACAAAAACATACAAACAAAACAAGAAAGCAAGAAAATAAAGCACTAAAATGTTGAACCTGCATAAAAAGCAGGTGGAGAACAAAAGTTTGTATACAGATTCTTACCAGAATCTCACAGTGAGGGTGCAGAAAGACAAATGCATATGTATACAAAACAACTGGTCTGGGATCTTCATAACTGTCAAAGTCATGAGAGACTTAAAAAAAAAAAAAAAAGGAAAACTTCTAGCATATGATGACTAAATGCAATGAATGAACACTGACTGGACTCTGGAATAAAAAAAATCTACAGAAAGTATTATTGGGATTTTAGAGAAAATTGAACACTAACTATATGCTAGGTATTATTATCTTATCCATGGATAATAATAGTATTCTGGTTCAGTAGGAGGATGTCCTTGTTATTGGGAGATCTACTGGGAGACATATTTAAGCATTATACCTACAACTTAATTTAAAATGGTTCAAACCCCTGCTCCTTAATCTCTAAAAACAGGGCACCGGCATAGAGAGGAAGCAAATGTAACAAAATGTTAAGAACTAGTGATTCTAGGCAAAAGTTATATGAGTGTTTCACTATTCTTTCCATTTTTCTGTGGGGTTTGATTATTTTCAAAATAAAAAGGTGGAGGGGACAGTTTGTATCTATAAAATTGACAAAATTTCTTCATAAACAACTTGAAGCTTTGCTGAGTGATGTCCACAGTCGGCTCAGAGATCTTAATGTGCAGCTGACTAGCAATCCCATTTTAGGAACATCATGTCACTGAAGAATGCTGATTTTTTTTTTTTTTAAGCCCAATGTGGTGCTTGAACTCACGACCCCAAGATCAAGAGTCACATGTTCTACCTACTGAGCCAGCCAGACACCTCAAGAGTGCTGATTTCTTACATAAAGTCAAACTCTGCTCTATTTTGGGGAGAAGGCAAGAGAGAAGACTGTTTATTTATCCTAAAGTTTAAAAGCTTACTGTCTACACAAAAATACAGGGGTGGGTTGGGGGGAAGCCCATAGCATCCAGCCTTAGTCTATACATATTTAAGTCAACAATTCACCTTACTAACTTTTGTTTCAGTTCACATTCAGTTAATCATAGAAAAGAAGAAAGTTTGGAAAAAATTTAGGAATGTGCCAAAGGTAGGTACATAGAATATGCAAGCTAAGAAGTTTGTTCAATAAAAGGCAAAGCACCACTTGCAAGATTCCCTCCACGTTACAGATGCTACGTCCATCTATATTGTTATTAATTGCTTTTATTTTTATCAAAGTATAAAATAAAATGGGACTACAAAGCTTGTAATAAAAAAATAGAACTCTCCTGCTCCACCCCTCCCCACACCTTATTCTCTCTCCAGAGGGAACTAATTTCAACTCCTTTAGCATTTTCTTCTGCTATTTACCTCTGTATTTCTAAAAAGTGTGATCATATTGCTATTTCTTGATTGTTCCATTTCAGATGTTATCTATTAACTTCTCCTTGTGGAAAAAAGAATTTAGTTCTCATATACCCCCTTCACCTCTTTGCATAGAAATATGTCACACTTGCCCAATCGTCCCAGCTTCCAACTATATTGTAACATCTAGTTAAGTCAATAGTAGGCTGACAAAGTAAATATTCCTAGGAATGCTCTGTAGGATTCAATGACTTTTCCTTTCTTGGACAACTTTTTGTTTCTCCCAGAGTTATTAGTTGCTCTGTTTTTGTTATTTGCTTAGCTTTTTAAATACTTAGCACTTATTCACCTCATTAAACTAGCCTAAGAATGGCAAAACTCCTCTCAATAAAATAAAAATATCAGGTAATTTGGGGGAGGTTGTTCTATTTTTTTCTTAAAGACATTCCTCCTATACTCTTCATCTCAATTCAATCTGGCTGGAATGGTTGTTCTCTAGGCCTGACTTGGACTGGGACTTCCTTTCACGATCATCCTAAAATTTCCTTTACCTTCTCCTCTGTGAGAACCCCTCTGTTCTAGAATTCCCTGGTTTCTCTGTTTTGACAGTGTGTATCTCCCATTAGCAACCTAATAGAGTACCCAGAATGTAATTTTTTGAGAATCTGTGTGTCCTAAAATGTCTTCATTGGTAGCCTGGCTGAGTTTACAATTCTAGGTAGGAAATAATTTTCCTTATAATTTTAAAAGTATTACTTCATAGTCTTCTAATTTCTAATGTGGCTGTAAAGCAGCCTGATACTGCTCTGGTAACTAACTAATCCTTTTCACACTATTACCTTCTCTCTGAAAGCTTTTAGGACCCTGTATTCATCTCTGGATGCCCGAGATTAATAGGGCATATTTAGGAATGAATCTTTTTCATTCATTGGGAGGACATTCGGTGAACTCTCTCAGCCTGTACTCCCAGCGAACTCTCGTCTTTTAATTCTGGGAAATTTTCTTGTGTTATTCCTTTACCACTTATAGCTACTTTTGCTTCTTGTTTTCTCATTCTCCCTGCACACATGGGGAACTCCTTGCAGTTACCAGTACATGGTACTCCTACCCCTCTCACATCTCCTTTCCTTTGCATAAGGGATTTCTGCTTTGAACGTCTTCCTCTTCTCAGGGAATTCCTGTCCCTAACTATCTGTTTCAAGTCTCGTGAGCAGAATTAAATTCTCCCTCTGTGCCTTAGCACCTTTCTTTACCTATTCATCTTTCCCACTTACTTCCCACCTTTAAGGGACCATAAATCCCTTAAAGGCAAAACCCATTTCCATTTACATCTGGATCTTCTTAAGCACCTAGTACACAGCCAGATACAATTGCACTGAATTTTTTCCATTCAAAAATTGCTGAATGAACAAATGAATGAATAAATAGTTTCTGGCTATTCTTCTGTTATCTTTTGCAGCTAGAAAGATTCCAATCAGACTAAAATCTGAGAACTGTTGCTTTTACAAGTTCCCCCAGAGGATTATGAGGCAAATCCTAATTTGGAAACTACTGCCTGGGATGCTTGGGAAACTGAGGATAAAATGTTTGGACTTCAGAATAAGGTGTCTAGGAGTCCAAAGGAAAAAGAAGAGGAGGAAGAAGGAAGGAAATTCTTTTCAAAACAAACCTAGAGATCTGAACCAGGATGATATCAATATGAATAAATCTAAACCTCAGGTACAGAGCAAGTCCAGGGAATATGGATGAACGGAGGTAGGATCAGTTACATTTGACACTGATCTAAAAGTGCCAGAGGAAGTTGATCTAGGAGAAGTGGAGTTCTCCAGGACCTTCACTCCTCAAGATGAGGCAATTAATCATATTCTTCCCCAGAATCACTGTTACTCACTTTGTGATACATCCTGCCATTTGGAAAAGAGCTATGTATGAATGGGACTATGTAATGATTTGAATGTTTTACTGAGACCATAAAAAATTAAGTCCCATCTTATTATGGAAGAGACTAACAATTCTGGGGTATAGGAGCACAGGTTTTAATTCCAGCAAGCTGGGCCAAATATCATGGACTGAGATGAAAAACCTAATTGAGATTCCCATTGCCGTCTATATGAGTATCAGACCACGTATAGGTTTCCCCAGCTATCTAAAAGTACAGCCTTCCCATGAAATCTTTTGTTAGCCAAAATGCTGTAAAGCAAAAAAGAAACTGCCATTAATTTACATGGAAAATTTTTGAATATTTCCGGACCCAAAAAGTAACCCCTCTTAAGGCTTTTCTGATACCTCAGGACACATCTTGTTAATGGATGCACAAAATAAATCAAGATAAAATAAAGTACAGATGCTCTCAAACACAGTTCAAAGCTATGACGGCTTGATGCTGAGCATGGTTCCAGGGAGAGAAGCTCAGGGTACGTGCTGCCTCTACAAGAGCTCACTGCAAAACAAATGCTGAATGCAATTTTCCCTTTTCACATTTTTTCCCTAAAAGTGAAAATCCTCTTCAGATTTCTTTCTGTTAGCAAAAATAGGTACTAATACAGGTCTTCCATAAAGCAAAGTGGTATAATGCAAATTTTCGAAAAGCAGAAGATACCTGTATATTTATTTTTCCCCTTGAGCTAACTCCCTTTAATTTAAAATCATTATTCTAAGAGGATCAACGTATGATCAGAAGAATGGCAAATGTGAGTTGCTGATTAATCATACTTACAGCATCTTGGGGAAGACTGTTACCTGATCAAATCACATTCTAATTTTTCAGATGTGTTCTCCAGTGAATACACATAAATTTAATAATGAGTCATCTATATAAATGTATTTACATGGTATACCCAATCAAAGGTTTATATCCCGCCATGTTAAAATAATTGCTTTTACACAAGAAAGGCAATTTTTCTCCATGCAACAATACCCAGTCCTAATTTGCTAGCATTTTAACTTGTTTCCTAAACTCTCACAGCTGCTTTAAATATTAGTAAGTATCTACCACACAGCACTGATGGGTAAGTTAGAGCAGGGACAGCACAAAACTCAGAGCATAACAGGGTGTCATAGCACTGAAAATGTTGAAAATCACTAATGTGATGGTTGAGTCCAATCGTTTGAGTACTTGAATAGTAAGACAAACCTTTTCAATTTTTAAAAATTTTCTTAAAATTGAAATTTAAAAAAGATTTTTAACTACGAAATTGCTGAAAGCAAACATATACGTGTGTGTGTGTGTGTGTGTGTGTGTGTGTGTGTGTGTTACCATCAATGAACTATCAAAAGTGAAACTATATGGAGGCAGAAAACCTTAAGTGGAGTATTATTTGACTTTAAAGTTTTCAGCTTTCAAGTCCAAAAAAATGGACTTTGGTCCTGAATTAAAAACAACAAAATAAAACAAAAAAGACTAACGTTCTAACATTAAAAAAACAAGATTTAGAATTAAATAGATAGGAGTTTGAATTCTGCCTCTAGCTCTTGGTAACCTTGAACCAATCACATTTTCTGACCCTGACATTTCCAACCCAATAAATAAAAAATCTGAAATCTCTTCCATTCTGTTATCAAATGTCTTCAAGTTGCTAGCTCAAAATTATGAAGTTTGCAGAGTATTACCTGACTTCTTTAATGAGTCTTACTTCCAAATACCACTATTCCAACACAAAAGCAGCATGGTCCAGGGGAAGCACCCCAATTAGATCCATTTGTGAATCTGAGCTTATTAGCTGTTAGACCTTGGCCCAGGCATTGTACCTCTCTGACCTCCATTTTCTCACTGGAAATAATACCCATCCTGCATAGTTGCTGGGGAGTAAGAGATGCCATGAAAGTGCCTGGCATAGTGCCCAGCACCTAGTACACAATACTCAATACATGGAAATTATGCTTCTCAAGTTATCTTTATAAGTCTTGTTACCATATTTAATATTTAGTCATCTACTCCTTCAGCTTTCACCATTGGGTATGCTTTCCTCAGTTTTCCTCCCTGTGTTTTCAGAATTGTTTTGTATCTCCATTAGTTTTGCAGAGCAATGATTAATAGATAAATGTACTATTGGTCCATGAATCCTTCTTATGTGCATATGTTTTAATTCTTTCTCACTGCTCTGTTTGCTGCTTTTGGTTTTGGCTATTTTTGCAAGATCTTATTAAGTAATTATAATTTTCTTTTAAATTATTTTTTCATAATGAGACTAAGTTATTAAAAGATGATAGTTTTTTTTTGTGTTTTTTTTTTTTGTTTTTATTTTTTTGTGTGTGTGTGTATGGCACTTTTTAAGATACCAGAGTTCTTAGGACCTATTAATTCAATGATAGCATTCACTTGGTACATTTCTAGAGTATACCTACTTCCATGGTGGCCACTGTCTTCCTTTAAATCTTATCTACTACATGTCAAATGGATTCAAGAAACTACAACCAGCTTCATTAAATACCTGTAAATCATAACTTCTTTTAAAATTAAACCCACCTTATAAAAGGACTAATAACTTTACTAGAAAATAGGTCTTTGGACTTTTTCTGGATTTTTCTTTTAGGTTTATATGGACCTGTGATTTCTGAATTCAGATTCTTCCTCTTTTTCTATCCCTAATTTACATTTTCCTTTTTCCCTTCTTCACAAAAGTTTATTTTTGACGCAGTATAGAAAAAAAAACTATTTTATTATGACCTAAATCTGACCAGAAAAAAAAAGCCCTTTTATAAAACAGCTCTCGACAAATTATTTTGCCAACCTTGTTGCTCTAATATTTATTTATGCTAGTATTATTTCAGCCTCTTTACCACAGATTAGTGAATACAATAATAAAAATATGCTTTTTCATCATGTGTATTAAAACAATACCACTTGGATTATGGTTCTACAACTATTTCTTTCCTACAAGTCTTATCTTCAAAGCATGGGGAAAGCTGGAGTTTGGCGTATTTGTTCATAAGAGCAAGGTCAAAGATTCTAAGATTCTATTCTGGAACAGGACTGCTGTTCTACTGTTGTTTTTAAATCACTCAAAACAGATCTGTAAGACTCGCTGGAGGAGACTAGGTTGCAAATAGAACCAACAAGTACTTGTGTCTACCATAGATATCCCTTCCTTCCTCCAAGGCTTCTACTGGAAAACAGCATATCCTGTAAAGAACTGGCTGAACTCAGTGAATAGGATCTTTAGGCATGGATATCAGAGAGAAGTAGACTTTAAGAATCCAAAAAATAGCTATTCATTTTTTTTTCCTCTATGCTTCATCATACAAGTAACAAACCCCTCTAATTAGAGCAAAGGTTAAAATAAAAACGAGCTAGTTAAATGAAACATTCTTACTTGTACTTTAATATTTCAATTAATGAAAATAGACTTCCATGACATACTTCCTTGCCAGAAATGTCAGTTACTTGAGGCAAAACACTGGAGGAACAGGAATGTAGGAGACAGGGGCACTTATGGCACAGAAATACTGTGTGGAAATGTGTCTGTGCTCAAATAGAAGCCCAACTAGGCAACATGGAGTAGGTACAATCCATGACATGGGTCATGGCAGAGGTGCTTGTTGTGTTGAGCGACTGGAGGCATAGAAGAAAGCTGGACCAGAGTCTCTGAAGAAAATAAAGGAGCACTGAGACAGCACATTTCCATGGGTTGGCAGGAAGAGGAATTCACAGATGTTTGGGGAGGTGGTGGAGAAAACAAGAATAAACCAAGCTTACTTCAGTCAGCAGGCTCACCCATCCCCAAATGTGCTGCTTCTTGTGCTGCACCATTTTCTGTCAAATAGAAAGTATCTGACTACCCTAGCTGCTAACAAACAGGTACCATCTTGGACTAATTACCTGGAACAAATGTTCCCTGAGAAGGGTAAATATGACAGTTAAAACCTAGTAACCTCGACATAAGATGACAGCAAATGGGGATTGCTAAAACCAGAGAAGACCATGGAAGACCCTATATTATGTATCGATCCAGAGACAAAGCTAAAAACTACAGAGAGAATTCCTGGTTATTAGAATTACCTAATAAGAAAATATGCCACTCTGTCTAGTAGTGAGCTGCCTATCGCTGAGAGTGTTCAATGGGAGGTGGCCATGTGGAATAGGAGATTCTTGCAACAGCTAGAACAGCATGAATGGTTTTTAAGACCTACTCCAACCCTATGAGTATGTTATGACTAATCAACCTACTACAAAGTATGGATGGTATTCTTTCTCAGGGATACAGTCATGAACCTAAGAGTCCCTGGCAAAGTAAAGGAACAGTGATCAGCATCAGTAATGGAAATAATGGAGATGACTGGGCCATACTCCTCAATTTCTCCTCCCAAACAGGTTGAAAAGGTGAGCATCATATTCCAGATTTCTATCCTTCCACTATTCTTTCCCCTCTCCCCCACTTCCAAAGGCAAAAAGCTTTGTTCATGCTGAAAGCCACAGTATAACCACAGAAAATAAAAAATCTTTGGATGATGATATACTATTATTCTTTTCTCAGCAAAATGAAATTGCATTACCCCATGCAGTGGGCTGGGCTGCAAAGCTTAATGGCGCACATTCATTTATCAGAACGAGGCTCACGCTCCCCCATACGTGGAGCACCCAGCACTGTGCAGAAGGTGTATGAATAAATCCAGTTCCTACAAGTCAATTTTACCTTAAGATCTAAGGGACCATACATGCCTGTACTGGTTTGTTCAGTAAAGTCAAACAGTACAGAAGAGAATGCAAAATTCACATGAGTTTTTAAGATTAAATACAAGATTTTAAAGAAAGTGCTTGCTTATATGGGAGTCTTTGTTTTATTTACGGGGATATTTACGGATCCCTGAAGAAATACATTCTTCTCCACAATAGGATACTTTGGTTAAAAAAAAAAAAAAAAGTCTCATAAGCAGACTTTTTCCATGACCTTTTAGATAATGATTCTTGCCTTCTCTTCTTGGTTTTCCTATACAAAGTCCAGAAAGAAGGAGGTTAGTCCCTGAAGATAAACTGTGCTCAAAGCCAGCTTTAAGAATGGTTCCAAGTAATTTTGGTTTAGCTTTTCCAGGTCATAATCTTCCCCTAGTCACACAACTCCTGAGTTCTTCAAATTCTTCATATATTTAAATGCATTAACTTTCAGATTCTTTCCCAAAAAAAATCTCAAAGTTATACATAAACACAGAGGTACACAAAGCTGCTTTTCAAATCCTTATACTCAAAGCAGGGGAGTATCTATGAAAACCTCCCAGCCCTGCATACACACATGAAGTATGATTTGGGAACAGAGCCAGCTACCAAGAGCAAGCCTTACCTGGGTATAGGTGAGACAAGCAGCCTGCTCTGTGTCTGATTTGAGAATGTGGAAAACACTCCTTACTATTCAGTTATGGTGGCTGAAGTTTTAAGCTCTGGTTCAAGCATTACCACATGCTCATAAGCTTGTGCAGCAAGAAGGCTGTGCCCAATGTACACATGACAAAACTGAGGATGGGTATGAAAGTTGCCCAAGCCAAGTGCTGAACTTACAAGCAACATGACTAGGATTCAAACTCAGGTCTGACTTCAAAGTCATATCTTTTTTTTTTCCCCCGTATGTCTTTTTTCTCACTGTATCATTCTGCCTCTTCCTTCTAATCTGCCGTTTTCTTTAAACACTTTGCTTATTACAATAATCACTAGATTGCTTGTCATCCACCTGAAGTTCCATTTGAGGCTTTAATTTCCTATTAGCAATTGTGATGTGGGGTTAGGGTGGCAAAGCATGGCTGCTTTGTTCTCAGAGAATCTTCTACAGTGTTGGGATTATTTAACTGCTATTAGGGCATAATCGATGCTTCAGCTGTCCATAGGAGGGTCTGACACAAAAGCACCCATGTATCAGTCAGACCAATCTAAGCTCTAGCATTTATAGCTCTCTTTCCTTAACAGGTACAGTTTTCTGGTCACAGCTGGAACTCTGCTTATTTGTGTGTAGTGGGGCAAGGTTAATAGCCACGAAAGAAGTAGCCTAAATCTTCCCTGCAGTAAGACCAAAAGATGCCTTAGCTGTTCCTATTACATTTAGATAGACAAGACACCCTCCCTGTCAATCTGTCCTGGGTAGAATAAAATGGAAAACAAATGATCCAAATTGATTTTTATTTTCAGTATCTCTGGATCCAGATATAAGGCTATCTTATTCCAAGAGGTACTATATCACCACAAAACACCTTTTTCTGGCTTAAAAAAAAAAAAATCATTGATTCTCTCCTCTCTTTTCTTTGAATCTAACAATTTCTAAAAACTGTCCATTTTTCTCTTTTACCCCACACTAATAGCTTCACTCTATGTCTGACCTCTTTTCATGAAACGTCATTGTAATTTCGCCAATGTTTTCTCTGACTAGATTATTTACTCCACGCCCCTCATAACTCCTGTTTATAGTTTGGTAGCCCTGTCAAAGTCAGTTTCACTGCTCATTTCAGATAGGCACTCAGCCAATATATTGCCAATAACACTCACTCTTGTGCTAACTTAAAATACACAGAGCAGCTTGCCAAGTTTCCTTATTTGGCAAGAAGGTCCCTCAGTTCCCAAGATCTTTGACCATCCATTTTTAGATCCAAATCCTCCTGCTTAATATTTGGATATTTCTCTCTTTGTCTCTCTTTAATGTGTCTTATGTGTCCCCTAAAAGAGTAAGAAGAGATCAATCATCTTTCCTTTCCTAGACAAGGGCCCTTGTCATTGCACGGTGGTCATTTACTCTGGAATTATTACCATTATGACATTTGATTTAAATAATATCTTCCAGGTTAAAAAAAACTCGAGAAAAGTTATAGTAGGAATTATGCTGTGAAAGACTAAGAGTACACGTTGCTTTATAAGACCATTTTCCTCTACCTTAATTCACTGTTTCCAAACAAACCAAATTCACGTTCATTTGCAATCTCCCAAATCTCTCACTACTGTAGCCGGAACTTTAAACAAAGGCCAAAACCATAATTAAAATGTAGCTGTCACATATTCTTTTTTGAAAATCGAAAAACGACATGAAATTTCACTGTGGAGATGTAGGCCTACTACAAAGAAATCATTAACTGTCTTGAAACACCTGTTTATTTTTGTCTTTAAAAGTGACTGTGGGTTGGGATCCACTGCATCCTGACTGCTCACTTCAACTGAGGTCAGGAAAGCAAGAAGGCTCCCGGTAAAACAGGTTCGGGGATAAAACAGGAATATACTTCAGCAACCATCTGAGGCGATTCTAATACACCATTATTAATCGAGAGCTGCTTATTGTAGTATCATCCAGAGCGGGCCACTAAACGATGTTGCTTTTGTTATTAACAAAAATACTAATTAAGTCCTCCATAAACAGTGCTTATGCAGAGATCTCGAGGCGCATCAGAAACGCACATTTGCAGCAATCTAACAATGGGCTGCCCCGTTTTTTAGGCAATTCGAAGCCATCTCGCCGGGTCTGTATCAAAGTCGGTCTGCAAGCTGTCAGGAGCAAGCGAGGCGTGGCGGCGGCCTCAGCGCTGCCCTGCCGGTCTGGGCCAGGTCGCGGGGCCCGCGGACCGGGGGACGCCATGGGGGTCGCCGAGGGACACCCGGGTAGGGTAGGAGCTACCCTCGCCGGTGGCAGAAAGGGCCGCTGGAGGGTGCGGGCGGCGCGAGCCGCACGCTGTCCCGGGGAGGGCCGCTCGAGGTGGAAGAAGCCGCCCGGGCCGGGTGGAAAGCAGAAGTTAGTGGTCTCTCCTCGCAAGCACAGCCCTCTGCTGGGAAGTGGCCCGCGCCCTGCCCTGATTTGGAAGACTCGCGTTTCGCCTCCCAGAGGTGCCGGCTCGCCCGCTGAGAAGCCGGCGCTCGGGCCCCGGGGTCGCGGGCTCGGCCGGCGGGGGGCCCGGCGCACGGCGAGGGGAAGCGGCGGCCCCCGACGCCGGCGCCGAGCGCAGGGCCGAGAAAGCCCGACACGCGGCGCCCGCCCTTCCGGGCGCCAACTTCTGCGTGGGACCGGTCCGAACTTTGGGCCCTCTGGGCCGCGGCGCGGAACTCCGCGGGCGGCGGGAACGCTCGCTCCGGCCGCAGCCGCCCGGAGGGCCCTGGGTCGGGGAGGGTGCCGAGCGGGGCCCCGCAGGCCGTCAGGGCCTCGGCCCCGAGACGCCGGGAGACTCGCGAGCGCGAGGGGCCTCCGACCCACCTCGCCCTCCGCGGCCTCCGGCCTGGCCCTTACCTGGCTTCCGGGCCGGGCGCGAGCGGCAGCCGGGGGCGCCGAGGCCCGCGCGCGGCGAGGGCAGGGACGGCGACCGGGGGTCGAGAGGACGGCGGCCCGCGCGGCTCCCACGCTTCCGCCCGAGTCAGGAGTTGAACATTCCGCCTCTCCGCCCCGCGCCAATGAGGAAGACAGTCGCGACAACAGCACCACCTACCTCCGAGCGCGGAACGGCGGGGCCTCCCTGCCCGCGCCGCTGCTCAGACTAGCGGGCCGGCGGGGCGTGGGGAAGCGCTCGGGCCTCCCGGGCCTGCACCCCCGAGGATTCCGTCCGCCCCGGCAGCCTCCGCAGCCCCGGATGGAGGAGCTGAGCGGGGAGCGCACTAGCCCTGCAGCGCGTAGAGGGGAGAGGGAGGCGTGCCTGTGGACCTCTCGGTAGCTTCACCTCATTTTAACAAGTTGACCCCACTTGTATGGTCAAGTCAGTCCTTTTCCAACAAATATTTACTGTGTCAGAGGCGCTGGGAGTACAAAGAGATGGGAGGCTGCTTCATACCTTGCAGGAGTTAATTATCTAGTTGGGAAGGAAGGGCACAGACCTGGAAAGATGTTTCTAGGAGATAGGGCTGAAGGCTGCCGCGATGGCACCGTAAGTAAATACCTACGGAATTGTGAGGAGGGGTCATGGTCTGCTGCCCTGGTTGGTGACTTTAACAAAACTGAGTTCAGATGAGAAGACTAGAATCCTTTTCACGTGTGAGCAACAGGTGGTAAAAGGTATTGGGAAGAAAAGTGATTGTTGATTGGGAAGGATGATTCTGTGGAGGAAAAGTGAGCCGAGGTCGAAAAGGTACTGGCAGCATTATCCAGGGGTTTGAGTTTGGGGTTTATTATCCATGGGCACTGGGGAACTGTGGAGAACTAGAATCATTGAAACAGGTGCTTGTGTCTGAACAGTGATTTAGAGAGAGAGAGAGACAGAGAGAGAGAGAGACAGAGAGAGAAGCCCACATGGTTGTAGGATGTGTTGCTAGAGCAAAACTGGGAGGCAGCATGAGAGGTCAATATTGTCACAACGTGGTAATAGGATTCTGAGGACCTGAGCAAGAGTGTACAAAATGGAACCCGAAAAGGAGGAATGGAATTGAGAGCCATGTTTCAGGAAGAGGCCACAGAAACTGGGGAGGTAGAAGAGAAGAAGGAAAGAGTCAGAGATGATGCCAAAGTGTCAGACCTGGATGACTGGAAGAAGGATGGTGTCACTGACAGAAATAGGGATGCGTGGGGGAGAAGCTGGCTTCCTGTTGAGTTCCAGGTCATGGGAGGAAAAACAGGTAGAGATGCAGCAGTTGAAATATGAAACAGAGATTCGGAAAAGAGGTCATGAGAGAAATACAATTGTAAGTCATCAGCCAGTTGAAGATATGAAAGCGGAGGGATGGGGGAATATAAGCTAAACACACAACTCTCTAGCCTGTTGTTTAAGTTATTGAATTTTCCCTGTGGTGAGAACTCAGAATTTCAGCACTGATGGAGTCTATTTTGGTAACTGAGAAATTGCGATTGATGAAAACTGTCATGCTAACAAAATTACTGTTGTAGGTGATCACATAATTCTAAAAGTCATCTGAACATTAAAGAGGAAAGTAAGACTTCAGGATGGACCCAGGCATAACATGACTCCAGTCACTCTACCTCACCTTCGAAGGCACTGCACTGTGACGGAAAGGACACTGGGAATCAGAGACCTGGCTCCTGTTTAGTCCTGCCACTTATCAGTTGGGGTACTTTGCTAGACAGGCTGCAGTTTTCTCCTCTGCAAAATAAGAGGGCCCAGTTAGATGTTAGCCGCAGGCTCCAGCTTTAAAACTGAATGTATTACTTTAAATTTGGAGCACGTGCCTTAAAAGAGTCTTCATATTTTTACCACATCCCCTTTCCTACCCATCCATTTTTCCTTCACTCTGTTTTCCTTACTTAATTAGGTGAAGAGACTAACCAGCAGGAACAGTGAACACTCAAGAGTAGTTTCACAAGTCTGCTTAAATGATCATCTGGTAGGCATTCTCTCGTCTTCCCAATTAGGTTGCAAGTTCCTTGAGGTCATATCTTATGTTCTGTCCGTAGCTGAAATAAATACATAGTTGTGTGATAAACTGGTTGCCTCAAGTCTGACTCTTCTTTGGTCAAGCTGCCCTTTTCCTTAAGACTATATTGATCTCTTTGGGCCCCAGACCTAATAAATAAAGTCTAGTGCTTATTCCCATGCCTGACTGACTCTGCTTTTTCAAACTTTCAATTTTTTTTTTTGTGAGAATATATTGGTTAATTCTCACCTGCATAGCTTTACACATATAAATAGCAATAGAAAAGAGACCTAGTCAAACCTCTCTTATCAAGTCTTCCTATTTCTTTACTTCAAATGTCTCCACACTAAAAATAGATGTACTCTCAGCAGTGGGGTGGATTGGGAGTCCTTAACACCCTCTTATATCCAAGAACACCCTCCAAAATAAATATGCAATGTCAGTAAAAAACAGTATATTTACTATGCAAATAGAGCTTACAGAAAAAAGTCTTCTGGTCCGGTCCCCCCATTCAGATCCTTGTCCCTACGCTCCCCTTGAATAGAAATTCTGGGACTGCCACCAGCTATCAGTAGATCAGAGAAGTGCAGACATAAATTCTATTAAGGATAGAAGGAAAGGCAATTTATAAGGAAGAAAGCATTCTGATTATCCTTCCCTCCGTTTGTAGCAACCAGAGCTCTGAGGCACGCTGGTACCCAGGAGCATTTTCTTTAGCCATCTCAGTCCCCCATTGCAGACTGTGAGTAGTCTCATCATAGCTAAGAATGACCAGCTTTTACACGATGATTGGTGTTCTACCTTCTGCACCACTCTGGGAAATGAAGGCACATGGTCACACATCCTTTGAGATAAGCGACCATTACCTTCAAATCACAAATGAAGCCCAGGTCACTGTTGGAACTTAGCTTTCACATCTAACGTAAGGACTTACGAGTTCACAGGAATATTCCAGGTACCAAACCTGCTTAGGTGTTCCAGGGCATGAAAGGAGCAAGCAGAAGGGAAAGAAGAGAAATAGGAGACTTTTGCAAAATGTGTTCCACTGGCATTTACTGAACGGCAGGCACTGTGCTGAGCGGCTGATCATAACAGTGACCAAGACGTGGTCTCTGTTCTCACGGAGTTTGCTGAGCGCAGCGGAAAAGCCAGAAAAGACACAAGTGATTATATTGTGGTGTGCTCTTAAGAGGGCAAAGATGTGGGATTACAGCAGGACACCTAACACAATTCTAAGAGGTCAAAGAAACCCTACGTCCATAGGAGAAGAATGAAGTGAATTTACTGGACAAAAAGATGGGAAAAGTATCACAGGCAAAGGGAACAATAAGTACAAAGGCCCAAGAACATTTAGCAAGTTCAAGGAGTAAATCCTACAGATATCTGAGTAGAGCCATGGCCAGGAGGGAGTAATAGTTCTCATGATGGTAGAAACAGTGGCAGCCGTAGCAACAAGAATAATAATCATGATAATAATAACAGTGATGGCTAGTATTTACTGAGAGCTCATGTGCTGTGCACTGAGCTAAGAGTTTTCCACACACTCTCCATCACAACCATCTTAGGCATTTCGAATCATCATCCTGCACGGTAGGGCAGGAAAAAGCCTTGGAAAGCTTTAGCAACTTGTCTTCCCTCAGGGAGCAAGAGGTGGACTTCAGAGCTTGTTCTTTTAGATTAAGCAATTCTCCAACATTTTGGTCTCAGGACTCCTTCACACTCTAAACGAGTGCTTGAGGGTGCCAAACAGTTTTTGTTTATGTAAATTCTATCAATATTTATCACATTAGAAATCAAAACAGAAATCTCTGTATTTAAAATTCACTTATGCTTGCTTAAATAACACGTTTTAATGAAAAACAAATATTGTCCAAAAAAAAAAAAAAGTAGTGAGAAGAGTGTCATTGTTTTATACTTTTGCAAACCTCTCTAATGTCTGGCCTAAAAGAAGAAAGTTGGATTCTCATATCTGCATCTGCATTTCCTGTATTCCGGTATCACACCACACGTACCCTTTGGGAGAGTCCACTGGACCGTATACTCGTAAGAGAGCACAGTGAAAATAACATCTTAGCATCTTTAGGAGATGAGATTTGACTTTACAGGTTCACTAAAGAGGTTCCCAGAAGTACACTTTGAGAACTGCTATTTTAGAGTCTGAGGTGCTCCTTGTGCTGGAGGGAATCCACCCCTTTGTGTCCTGCATGCCTCAAGACGCAGCATCACCGGTCAGCTGCCCGGAACAGGAAGGAGAGCATTTTGCTAGACGTCAGAAATCTGGGACATGGTACCAGGCTATCCCTAGGCAGCTGTCACTTGCTTGGGACCATACTGCCTGATGGTCATGCGAGATGATAAAAGCCTACATACCCGGGTCTTGAGTTGTATGCACGGCTTACTCTTTACTATTCTTTGCTGTGCTATTCTTCTTCAATATCCAAGATCTAAAATGTGACTGAATGATAACTGAACTTGTTATACCCTTTCAGTATTGGGCCTCGCCATCTCTCCTGTTGGCCCTTAGCCCTACTTTACTGCAAGAAACTCATATGCTTCTTCCCCAAATATGTAACAGTTGATATGAGTTTCTGGCAAGATCCTAGAGTTATTATTAAATGCCAGGATTCGATGAAGAGCTGGTAATTGCTTTGAATGTGAACACCAAGAACCGGCATGGATTCATTGAAATCAAGACGTACCAGACAAACCTAGTCTTCTCTGCTGGAATCACGGAGGACAATGAGGACTTCTTCAGTGAAACATGACAAAATCAGAAGGGGATTTTGATGACAACATAATACAGTAAATTGCTGTCAGATTGACAACAGCTTCAAAGGTATACTCCAGAAATAATGGTGTCACTTAGGGTACAGTGTTCCCTTACAAAGGCTTTCTAATGGTATATTGCTGGCCTTTTGTTCTCTATCCTGCCCTGTCCAACTTCTCTGTACTTTGGATGAAGATCCCGGAGGCGTGCCTATTAGGGAATAACATGTATTTGGAAGGAATATCTAATACAGTATATAGAAGAATCATATCAAAACTCAAAAACCTTTACTCAGCCACTTTTGCTGACACCTCACTGACTGCTAAATCAAGTCCAAGATCCTTAGGGCACATGACCTAATCCAGATTTTCCTCACCAACGTTATCCCCATCTTCATGGGCCTGGCGCTGCCCCTCTCCCAGCACCTCCACCTCCTACCCTGGGTTTTCCTCCATCACTTCTCACTCTCGGCATCACGCCTGGCCACCAGGAATACTCTCTCCTCCCTCCATCACACATGTGGCAGCGGTAGATTCCACTCAAGGAGAAGATGAAATCTTAAGGGAAACAGAAAGTGTTATGAAAATAGTCATGTTTCTGAAAATGAGGGTTCTGCTTTAACAGATTCAATAAGCAGACCCAAGCTTTCATCCCCAGATACCTATAGGTTAGCCCCGGGTGAGCTGGTAGGACATTAGAAACACATTACTCAGTTTCTTAGTGTCTCCAGAGCTTCCAGGTAACCCATCTTGCCATTTTTCTAGATAAAGCAAATTGAAATTAAATTTCCAGACATTCTAGGAAGACCAATGATATTTTCCCATAAGGCATTCAGGATATCACAAATTTGTTGGGTTTGGGCACCTGTGATTGAGAAGGAAAACTCTTTTATTTGTTGATATCTGGAAAAGCAAGACTTATATTTCATATGGTAATTATTAGTTCCAATGAATAAATGCTCTTAAACAATCAAGTGACATCAACCAGCTTTTATATAAAATTTTCAAGCATCTGTAGATTTTTCATGGCCCCTCTTCATTGTAAACACTATTAGATGATGATACCAATATGTAATCATGTATCTTCCCTATTTACTACTTATTCCTTTGTCTTCAATATGCAATTTTTAAAAACTATTTTACCTGGTCTCTTTTTTCTTCATTTTGTTTACCTCCCAAAGGCCTGCAAGTGAGCAATATAGTTCTTCTGGTCTGCCTATAGAGGGGATGGAGGGGTAAAGGAATGATTCTTTCCTAGTAGTTGGTCTAGGACCTCTCAAGAGTAGATTAACTAGTTTATTAAAATCAGAAATCCTGATCAAATTTCAAAGTCACTTTTCCATCCACACTTCTTTTATAGTATTGTTTCTCAAGTTGAAATCTTTTCAGTGAATATTTTTCTAAGTTCTGTATGCCCTTTTTTTTTTTTTTGCTCCCATTGGCTTTCCCTAACTTTTAAAGGTCCATTTGTATTAAACTCCTGTCCACATTGTTGTTAGTAACACCTTCCAATTTAGTATCATCTGCAAATTTCATTAACATGCTATTTACTCCCTCTTCCAGATCATTAATAAATGCTATTTCTTATGTATTAAATTTTGCGGTCGAATAGATTTAATTTGCTGTTGTAATTTCAATGCATGTTTTCTAAAGATACAATGCAGTTAAGAATGGTCTTAACATAGGCTTAAATCCATCCCCAATTTATAGTTATTTTACTATTATGCAATCCATTTGTGTTCTCTAATCAGCACTGTTGTGAGCTCCATTGAAGCAATAATCTATTGATTTTCTCTTCCCTCTTTTTCAATACAGTCATCATCTTGGCTTTAAACGCACAGCAACAGCAGAGAACTATTGATGTACTCTAATCCACAGCTATTTATAAAAGGAAATTAAGCCTTTTTTCTCAGTGGATATTCTTCCACTGATACAAGAAATATTCTACATGAAAAAATTAAAACAGTAATATTATATTTTCCTATGTGTAGTATCAGTGTTCTAAAGAGACAGATTCTAGATCTTTTTTTGAGTAAGAGAATGCCTATATATATATATATATATGTATATATATATATATTGCATTCACGTATTAAATATATATATAGGATAAGATAATATATATATTAGAGTCAGTGTGTGTACATATTTTCTTTTCTTACAAATCTACTCACTGACTCCCTGACTCCTAGAGAATCTGGGGTGACTTTGTTTTTTATAATAGGCTTAGACATGTTACCTTCAAGTCAGAGAATGAGGTTCATTAAGTCTTTGCTTCCTTTTATGTCACACATCATCTTACTTATTAGGCCTTCCATCGCACCAGTGTTCATTTTCAATGAGCTGAGGCCTCCTACATGCCACTTATTTCAGTACTTACGTTCACATATTGCAATTTTAAATCATTATGCATGAGATTAATCTTCATGTTCCTACATACCACAATTCTCCTTACCCCTGGATATCAGGCAAAAGTAAAAGAGTTGAAATACCTGGATCATTGTCTTAGTGTTTTACTTTACTAATACAAAGTAAACCTTACCAAACTGTTATGACAAACATTTCAAAATAATCATGTCAGGTTTGCAAAATCCTACTGAATTATTTCCTTTGAGTAATCAAACTTCAGTCTCCCTTAATCAACCTTGGCTTGTCTATACAACCAGTTTATCTGCATCATTTTTCCACTTTCCATTTTTAGTTGCATAAACTCCTCTAACAAGTTTCAGTGTGTTAGATTATACAGCTTGTTATCTATAACAAACATCCCCACACTCTGAGGGAAGTTGCATCAGCTGTATCTCCAGATGATTCAGATTATTAGTGGCCCCAAAGGATCTAGATACAACAAGATTTAGTGTTAACATCCTATGAATGAAGCTTATAGGTATTCTCAAAGTCATAGGTTTTACTTCAGTAGTCTTATCTCTAATGTGTATGTAGATGGGGATCAAATTCAAGCTCTCACCCTTTCCCAGACTCTTAGGCAAGTCAGGTTGGAACTTGAGTGGTCTTAGTATATGAGAACTTGATAACTTGATGGATCCCTTGAGACAGATGTTAGTGACGATTTCAAAGTATCTAAAACTCAATGATGAAGCTTCTCAATGCAATATAGCATAGAGACAAAGAACATGGGCTTGGGAATTAAATAGACCGGGGCTGAGGTATGCTGCTTATGACCTGTGTGACCTTGGGTATTCTATTCAGCTTCTCTGAGCCTTGGTTTCTTCATCTGTAAAACTGGGACCATAATAGGGTTTGTGTGTGTGTGTGTGTATGTTTGGATTAAATAAGTAAATATATATATAGTGTTTAAACCAGGACCTGGTTCAGAATTAGTGTTCAGTAAAACTATGTATTATTCTTATTACTATTAGTCATGTTTCACATTCTAAATATTTGCTATCATTACTACTATTATTATTATTATTCAGTTACTGAATTATTTCTGTTTCCTCTGGAGTCAGTTTTTTCTCTTTATTTCCTGTTATTTTTCTCTCTTATGGTACTAGTTTTCTTGGATATCTCTAGTTATATTTAAGAAAGAAAAATTTTGTTGACTATTAAGTAGCTGGTATGGATTTTCCCTGCTATTGTGAAGTAGATTTTTCTCCTATAGGACACTTCCCTGAATAGGAAGATTCCATGGGAATCTCAAGTACACAGAGGGACACGTTGACTGGCAGTCTTGCTTCAGGGTATTTTCATAGTTGACTCAGCCAGTACACTAGAATTAATGCTATCATGCCTTGGACTTGTTCTTTCTCGTTTTGTGAAGTTATAACTCATGATAGCTAGTGAAAAAATATGAGAGATAGTGCTGGACGCATAGCCAGGAAGAATATCCAGGAAGAGTAACCCCAATGAAGAGTTAAATGAAAAGTTTGATACAACTTGAGCATCCAGTTATCAAGATGGTAAAGGTCAGGAAAAAATTCGGAATTGGTAGAAGTCCTTTGATATTTTGAAGGGCATTGAAAATATCATTGCAACCTCTGAGGACTTGTCAAGACCAGCAGGGAAAAACTATTCCCTAAGCTTATTAGGACTTAGGGGATTTTAAGAGAAAGGAAAAGTGACACCAATGTGCATTCTGGAAATTTATCCGCATGGAAAGGTAATGATTTGGTAAGGCTCCTATTGCTGTGAATGTATGTCCATGTTGAAAGTGTGCTAGGGCACAGCAGAATTGCGGAAGACTGATGTTTCAGTCACTCCTTCTTTCTTTTCCCACTGGTTTCTGAAATAGAAAGTGAGAGGGGAGAGATTTACTTTTCCCAGTATGAATTATGACATTCACCTTTAGGAGGCAGAAGGAGCTTAGCTAGTTTTGGTTTTAAATAAGACTATTTTCTCTATTATAACAATTTTACAAAAGGTGTTTTTGTTTGTTTGTTTTGTCTTTTATACTACCCCTCTAAAGAGAATGACTCTGGGCCTGGGTGGCTCAGTCGGCTGAGCGTCCGACTTCGGCTCAGGTCATGATCTCACGGTTCGTGGGTTCCAGCCCCCTGTCGGGCTCTGTGCTGACGGCTCAGAGCCTGGAGCCTGTTTCGGATTCTGTGTCTCCCGCTCTCTCTGCCCCTCTCTCACTTCCACTCGGTCTCTCTCTCTCTCTCTCTCAAAAATTAATAAACATTTAAAAAATTAAAAAAATAAAAAATAAAGAGAATGACCCTATAACAGGAGGGTCTTCTGTTTGCTGAGGACAAACAATATCTTCGTCCTCAGTCGGAGTGGAGATTTTCATGTTTGGAACTAGGGCTATGAGGAAATTAAGCTGATGTGCATACAAAAGAAAATATGACTTTGGGTCCCCAAGGAGGATCTGCAAACTAGAGGGGTGGGGAACCAGGAGTGGACAGAGGAGACCATATGACTGGCAGCAAAGAAGAAAGATTTGGAAGACAAGATATGTCCTGTGGAGATATTTTTAAACCCAATACTATGCGACTCTGTAATAAAACCCCCTTCTCCATCTTTTCTACAAAATATTCAAGTAAATCTACATCCCTCAAATTTCAGGACTTGATTTTAATGAAATAAGACATAGAGAATAATATGAAAACATGAATGAAAACAACCACTCAGCTTAAGAGATAAAGTGTTTCAAATACAACAGAAGCCCTTTCCTGAATATGAGTGGATTCTTTATGGCAAATACAGAGAAATGTTATAATATCCTGTGAAATTAAAGATTTCCCATGGCAGATATATGAAGTGTGAGGGCCACACACACAGAGTTCTGTTTTGAAGACAAACTTTAGAGAAAAATACACCCAAATCTCGTCTAAACTCCACTTACAATATTTTGGCAAAATAAATCTCATGCTTTCGTTCCTAAACACTTTAATGTTATTTTTTAGTTTGTGGCCTCAAAAGCCTCAATAATCAGTTCTCGTGGGGACGAAAAAAGAGGCAGACAGTGTGGCCTCATAGTTAACAACATATGCTTTGGGAGCAGATTATACTTGGTTTCAAACCCCAACTCTGCTGTAATTTAAGCATGTGACCTTGAGCAAGATAATTTCTCTCAGTGTTTCCCCCATGCATAAACAGTAAGACTATTCATCTCATAGGTATTTAGAAGAAAATGCTGTGTGCATGTATTTGGTGTATAGTAGGTATTCAAAAAATGGCAGGTTGGGACGCCTGGGTGGCTCAGTCGGTTGGGCATCCGACTTCGGCTCAGGTCACGATCTCGCGGTGTGTGAGTTCGAGCCCCGCGTCGGGCTCTGTGCTGACTGCTCAGAGCCTGGAGCCTGTTTCAGATTCTGTATCTCCCTCTCTCTCTGACCCTCCCCCGTTCATGCTCTCTCTCTGTCTCAAAAATAAATAAACGTTAAAAAAAATTAAAAAAATGGCAGGTGAAGTGACAGGTGAAAAGCATTGATTACTGAACCAATATATCCCAGAAAAGTCTCTTCTGAAGTCAGAATTCAGAGAACTTTGTATTTACAACTCTATCTTCCTTACTGATCTGGGTTTTATTCTCATTTTAAATGGAAGTATAGAATTTCCTCTTCCCCCCTCCAGCCATCATTTTCTCTTGGTGCTCAAAAGATTTCCCTGCCCTGTGTTACAGACTTTATTTAGTTGCTCCAAAGATTTTTTTTTTCTAATGTGTAAGTGAACTCTGTACATGAGGCTTGTAATACAACTGTGTATCTCAGTTATTCCCACAATCCTCTCCCATGCAAGCCTTTCAATGTTGACTTAATGTTATTCATTTGCCTGTGTTGTTATTGAAAACACAGTCTTAATTAAAAGGACCTAGCATCACCTGGCTCACATAGAGTGCCATAAGCAATAATCCCTAATTTAGCGTACCCTTTGGCTCATACCTTCAATTTAAGCCACAAATACAAATAGAGTTTATAACGACCTGTGAGCATCAAGTGACGGAAGATTAGAACTACCAATGAAGAACTCCTTTCTTAGGAGGAACCTCATAACAGCATATAATCGTTTTGAGGTGATGTGGACTGAACATGTAAATGAACACCCAAGTTAGGTTAAAATCTAACTCCTAGTGTGATCTGTGTATGGCTTGTGTCACACTTGGCGGAGCTTCTGATCTACTCTTTCACGCATGAACATTTTATCCATTGGTAAAAAGCCCGAGTCTTTTCACCTCTCCCTTCTTTCACTCGGTAATTTGGAATGTTTTCTAGTCCATTGCAAATAACTTTTAAGATGGGTCCATTCAAGATAGTGGTATCCTGTTTCAATTATTGCAGCAAGAACATTTTGAAATTGGTATAAGTTGGGGTAAAGGACAAAGGTTGAGGGTAAAGGCCATGCCTCTCAAATTGCCCCTTCCCTCAAGTCAATTTCTTTTCTTAAAAAAAAAAAAAAAATTTTAACGTTATTTACTTTTGAGAGAGAGAGAGAGAGAGAGAGAGAGAGGTGGAGGGGGGAGGGCAGAAAGAGGGGAAGAGAGGATCCAAAGCAGGCTCCATGCAGTGAGTGAATGCAGGGCCTGATGTGGGGCTCAAACTCATGAACCATGAGATCATGACCTGAGCCGAAATCAAGAGTAGGCCGCTTAACCGACTGAGCCACCCAGGTGCCCCTCAAGTCAGTTTCAATGGCTCAATGCTGCCATGTAAGTTTCTTCACCTTTCCATCCTTTCGTGATTGTTTTGGCTGAAGACTCTCAGGTGTCCTTGAATATTCTGAAGTTCTCTTCACTATTGCCTGTCAGTATAGCAGACAGGCAGGAAAGGCACTGATACTTCTCGAGCACCAAGCACTCAGTATGCTAGGTGCTTTATATACCTTAACTCACTGAACCCTCACACAGCCTTTGTGAGGAAGGTATTATGACTCCCCTTAGCAGATGTGGAAGTTGGAGCTCAGAGGTTAAATACATCGGCCCACGTTCACAGCTGAGACCGACCGCGGATAGTGGTGCAAGCTGTGGCACACACAAGGAAGCGTGGTGGGAGAGGAAGTCTCCAGTGGGGCGGTGGCAGCCGAGGCAAGGGTTGCCTCTTTTCCTAACACACGTGAAGGTGCTGAGTCAAATCCAGATCCGTCTGATTTTAAAGCCTATTATCTTTTTGATATTTCATGTTCCTTCCCCAAGAGTTAGATTCACCCTAGGGAAGCACTTTAAACACCTGGCAGCCCCAGGGGCACCTGGGTGGCTCGGTCGGTTAAGCGGCTGACTTTTGATTTTGGTTCAGGTCATGATCTCACAGTTTGTGAGTTTGAGCCCCGCATCGGATTCTGTGCTGACAGCACAGGGCCTCCTTGGGATTCTCCCTCCCCCCCTCTCTCTACCCTTCCTCTGTTCATTCTCTCTCTCAAAACAAATAAATAAAACTTTAAAGAAATAAAAACAAAACAAGACCAAAAAAACCCCAAAAAACCAAAAAACACCTGGCGGCACCAGGTCCCGAAAAACTCTCCACGAACAAGAGCAATGTACCTTCCAGACAGTCGCGACTTGTGCTAGCCTCACTCTAGTAGACCATTGGTGACAAGGGCACAAGTTTTCCTTTCCCTGTATCCAGTCTTTGTGAAGGGACTTGGAAGACATCTGTCTCTAGATGACATCTGTCTCGAGACATCTAGATGTCTCTAGAGACATCTGTCTCTAGATGTGTCTCTGGCACATCTAGAGACAGAGTTATTTCTCTGCCCTTTGAATCTTGGCTGTCCTCCTGACCCACTGTGGCCAGCAGAGTGTTGGCGATGGCGAGCCCGTTCTGAGCCTGGGACGCGAGAGCTCTTGCTTACCTGCTCGTTCCCTGGGAACCCTTCCCCACTGACAAGTGAGCGGAGGCTAGGCTGCTGGAGGATGCGAGGCCGTGTGGAGCAGAGATGAACCCATTCCATCTGAGGCCGGCCTATACAAGCCCCCTGCAGGTGTGTGACTGAGCCACATCCTGATCCACCAGGCCCGGCCCAGATTGGTGGAACTACCCAGTTCCACCGTAGAATCGTTGTCGTTGTTTTAAGGCACTAATTTGGGGGAGATTTGTTACACAGGGCAACGGTTTATTTTCTGTGTGAACTTAGAAGATGTTTTTGGATGAGATAAACGTTTAAATTGGTGAACTTTGAGGAAGGAGAAAGCCCTTAATCATTAAGTGGGCCTCATCCGATCAGTTGAAGACCTGAACGGAGTAAGAAGCCTGGCCTCCTCAAGCAGGAGGAAATTTTCCAGCACACTGGTTGGACTTTGTCTGCACCATCGGTTCTCCTGTGTCTCCAACCTGCTGGCCCACACTGCAGATTTTGGAGTCTCCAGTCTCCACAGTTGTGTGAGCCAACTCCTCAAAATAAATCTCCTTCCACATATACATACATTTCACTAGTGCTGTTTCTCTGGAGAACCCTGTCTAATATACACACAACAACCGATATACTTGCCGGTATGGTTTATCTTTCCACAACGGGAATGAACCACCTCATTCCCCATCCTTCTAAAGCTGCTTCATCTTGGCTGGTGCAGAATCTTTCTACCACAGAGCTGCTGTGTCTCCTCACCTTGAGCCCCTCTCCTCACTGGGGAGACTGAACCATTCGACTCTGTCTCTCTGCCCTGAAATGTCAGGACTCTTACTGGAACCATCAATTGTACTCCATTCCTGCCAGGTGTCTGTTGTTATCATGCTAGAGACTCTTGCCACCTGCCTTCAATTAAATGGATGGAGACTAGGGTGCCTGGGTGGCTAAGTTAAGTGTCCAACTCTTGATTTCGGCTCAGGTCATGATCTAACCATTCATGAATTTGAGCCCTGTGTCACACTCTGTGCTAAGAGCACAAAGCCTGCTTGGGATCTCTCTCTTCCTCTCTCTCTGCCCCTCCCACTCTCTCTCTCTCTCTCTCTCTCTCAAAATAAATAAACATTATAAATAAATAAATAATAAATGGATGGATGGATGGAGACTTCGTGAGGGTCCTCCAATCCTCTAGCACTAGTCTCAGGTGCTGCAAAAACCCATTCCGAAGACTTTTATGCCAACTTTTGTTCCGATTATTCTCTTGTGTTGGTCCTCCTACTGTAGAATTTCCACTCTTTCTGATTCACCCTGCCAGGGAAGAATCTGAACCCTCCCTGCTGGTTGAAGAGAGGGGACTATTGCAGAATCAAACAGCTCTCCCATGCCCTGGCCCCAGCCTCTCTTTCTTCCCCAGGTCTGGAGGGCCTCCCACACCAGTGCCTTGTGCTCACTTCCCTTTATAGCAGGCCTTTGGTCCCAGTCTTTCCAGATTTAAATTGCCCTAAGAACAAAAATGCTGGCTTTCTGTAGCATCCTCCTTGACCTTCCCTAGCTGCTGGATAAGCACGTGCAAAGGAGCTGAAGCAAGGCAGACACTTTTCCCATTCCCATGCCCTTACTCTCTTGGGGTTAATAACATTTCCTCTAGTCCTTCAGCGTCGAGCAATAGGCAATGGTAATCTGCCATGATTACCAAGAAAGAAGCAGGGACAGTCCACGGTTCTGGGTCTGTCACTGCCACATGGCCTATGATGGGGCTTAAAGGAGGGGGCTTAAAGGAGGGCATTGTGACAAATGGAAGCTTCCTGATCAATGGTTGGATATCCACGTACTGAGTCCTGGGTGCCCTGGCCACTGCTCTTCCCAGAATTCATGCCATACATCGGCAGCCTTGGTCTCCAAGGAAGTGACATAGGTAGGCATGGGCTATGTCAGATGTAGCCTATAAAATGGCGCAGCGATTGTGGAACACCGCATGACAGTTCCTCAAAAAATTAGACACGAATTCCCATACAGTTCATCAATTCAACTTCTAGGTACATATCCAAAGAGTTGAGAGCTGGGATTCGAACAGATATTTGTATGCCCATGTTCACAGCAGCATTATTCACAATGCCAAAAAAGATTCATCCAAACCAAATGACGGATGAATAGATAAGCAAAATGTGGCATACGCATGAAATGCAATCTTTTTCAGCCTTAAGAAGGAAAAAGGTTCTGACACATGCTACCACACGGATAAACGTCGAGAACATAATTCTAAGTGAAACAAGCCAGACACAAAAGGACAAACATTGTGTGGTTCCCCTTATGTGAGGCAACCTCTAAATCCATGGAGACAGAACGTGGGCTTGTGCTTACCGGGGGCTGGGGGAGGAGAGTATGAAATGACCGTGCAATGGGTAGTTTCAGTTTCGGTTGATGAGAAAGGTTTGGAGAAGGATACTGGTGACAGTGGCACAACAATGTGAATGACCTTATACCATTGAATTGTACACTTGTAGAGGGTTAACATGGTAAATTTTATAGTGTGTCTATTTTGCAGCAAAAGAATTAAAAAGCGGTTCAGTGCGCACTAAGTCAGGAAGAAGGATGGCGTGACTCTGTGTGAGTGTCCAGGTCCGTGACTGCTTTTGATATTTGCCATTATCCACGGTTCCTCCTCCCTTACCTTTCGGCCTGCATAAAATAGTCATTAAGGAATCAAGGATGACACCACGTTGTCTCTGCAATGTGGTGCCGTGAAGCCATGACCCTGCCCTCCAAGGGCTACCATTAGGAACACCAACCGCTGCCTCAATTACTTCAATGGCTTCTCACCGCTCTTGGTAAAAGACAGAAGCTCCTTGAAAAGGCCTGGAGGCTTTGCAGCTCTGAGCCACATCTGGGAATGCTCACCAGCGCTCCCTCAGCTCTGCCACCGTGACCTTTCCGCCCTTCACACTGCGGAGATTATTCCTGCTTGAACATGTTCTTCTCTCTCTGCTTAGTTAGCATCTCCATTCTTCAGAGTATGCGCCTACTGTCTCTTCCACAGGAAACATTTCCTCACCTCAGGTCAGGTTAGATCCCCTATGACAGGTCCTTGCAACACCATATCCTTCCCTGGAAGCGTGCTTATATTATTTGTTCGATTATTTGATTAATCTTCTGTCTTCCCTGCTAGGTGATAAGCTCCAGGAGAACAGGAACCCTCTAGTTTTTCTCACCATTCAATCCTGAGCTCATAGAGGGCCTGGCACGCAGTAAGCCCCTTGACCATTATTTGCTAATGAGCGAGTGAACAGAAAGATAACTAACGGAGTCTAATTAAGTTAAGGTCTCTTCAAATTAAGTTACATGTTTGTAAGTCAGTTTACAAGTGACTTGCCCATCCAACACCATGCTGTTCTGGATGCAGGTGTAGGGCTCAAGGGTAGGCTGCCCAAGATGGGCCACTTTGGCATGAAGATTATTTGAGTTAAAAAGCAATCAAACCCCAGCAGAATCAGGAAAAGCTCTTTACTTCCTCTCTCAATTGCATAAAAGAATTTAGATAGAGGACCTGCTCCAGGAAGAGAGCTATCACTGTACGTAACTACAGTATAATATGAACTAGGTACTGTAGAGAAGGAGGAACCTAGCAAGACCTGTTTGATCAAAGTCCTCTCTTTGTCCCATTGTTTCTGAGTGGCCCAGCAAACATTTGTTTACCAAACATTGACTTCTTTTCATTCTTTCTGAAGATTGCATTTCTTCCCTTTGAAGACTTGGCCCCCTATTCCCTTCTCCTTAGTTCAAGATGATATATATACCTCATTTTGCCCATCTTTAAAATTTCCATGTCTGTGTGGGGATTTCCCATGAGTATGCTATTAAATTTGATTTTCTCCTGTTAATCTGTCTTGTGTCAATTTGATTCTTAGTCCAGCTAGAAGAATCTTGAAGGGCAGAGGAAATTCTTCCTCCCTAACCTAAAACAAATAGAGAAAACTAAGATCATTCCAAAGCAAGAAATGTAATACATTTTAGATTGACAGTAAAAGGAAACCTATTGACAGTAGGGGTTCATTTTTACCACATTGCATATCTATGCTGCTTTTTTTTAAAAAAAATTATAAGCACATTTTGAAACCAGAATACGTTTGATTTTCTCACACTGGTGGTCATTGATCTGCATTCATATTTAAGAAGAAATGGGGGCGCCTGGGTGGCTCAGTTGGTTAAGCATCCAACTTTGGCTCAGGTCATGATTTCACAGTTCATGGGTTCCTGCCCCGCGTCGGGCTCTGTGCTGATAGCTCAGAGCCTGGAGCCTGCTTCTGATTCTGTGTCTTTCTCTCTCTGCCCCTCCCCTGCTCAAGCTCTGTCTGTCTCTGTCTCCCAAAAATAAATGAATGAAAAAAAAATTTAAGAAGAAAAGCCACTGAACTCAGGAGAAATCTATTTAACCTGCAAAGTATTCAAAAGTTGCTGGAAAAGCTTAGCTCCTGTACAGTCTAGTGACCTTGTTAAGCAGGTATGTTACACACTCAAATGTATCATTTTCTACAGGTGTTTTTGGTAAAAACATTCTTTTTTCTTTTTCATGTCCTACAGAAAATCTCATTATCCTTCTTGTGACCCTGTAGGCCTCTCATTTTCTTTTGGCTTGTTTGCAAATTTTGAAATATTAACTGCATCTCCTGCTTCAGGAAAGATTGCCTGGCTACTGTCCATTTTTAGAGTGTTAATTCTTTTACTTTGCCATTGCTACTTCAAATAACAGCATTTAATGCATTTTCAAAGAATCCAGACATAATTAAAAATCTTATCTTTATTAAGTACAACAGTAGTTATTCTCATTTGGAAGACTAAGAGGAATATACATTGGGGGATATGTATCAATTTTGAATCATGTTGAAACTAAATTCAAATGTCAAAAGGTGTCAGTCATCATGAAATTGAGGGAAGGAGGCTGTCAGACATAGGATTCCAGCTTTTTTTTTTAATTTATTTTTATTTATTTTGAGAAAGTTACAGAGAGCAAGCAGGGGAGAGGCAGAGAGAGGAGACAGAATCCTCAGCAGGCTCCACACTGTCAACACAGAGCCCAACATGGGGCTCGAACTCACGAACTGTGAGATCATGACTTGAGTTGAAATCAAGAGTCCAATGCTTAACTGACTAAGCCACCCAGGCGCCCCAGGATACCAGCTTTTAAGTGAGGTAGGAATAAAGAAGAGTAAGTGAGCAAAAATGCCCAAGGGACCGGCTATCAGCTTCATCTCTCAGCTTTCAAAATTATCTAGAAAGGGAAAACTATATAATGGTGAAAATTTGTAGCCAATATTGAGGTCTACGAGATAGTGAAATGCTGAGCAACAAAGACATCAAGAAAATTCAGTGGCTTTTTAAAAACATTCTCTAGTAAATTCCAGACACTATGCTCCACTAGGAAGGAGGGAGAACACTGCATAAAACAACTCCCCTGGGGACCTTGAACTATGATATAAATGAACACAGAAAGGCATTTGCCTGCTTTAGCATTTCTCAAAGTGAACGTCCACTGTGAGATGTTAGGAGGGATTACAGCAGGACTTCTCAGACTCTTTAATATGTTAATGAACATTGGGAATCATTTCTAAGAATGGGGTAATTATGCAGTGGTTCCTAAATTTATTTGAAGATACCATCTTGGTTTTGTGCTTTTGCTTTGCAGTCGTGGGTCTGTTTTTGGAGGAACAGTTTGTGAACTTATGAGACCAGTCTGGCCTGAAACACACGCTGAAAAATGCTAACATGAAAAATAGAGACATATTTGAGCTTGAAAGAATTTTAGAAATCTCTTCATCAAATATTTACTAAGTGCTTGAATCACTGAGAAACGGTATGAGGCCCCATATCAGGCAGCTCTAAAATCCAGAGCCTTTTCGTAGCGGCTAATAGCCAAAAAGCGGAATGACTCAAGTGTCCATCAACTGACAAGTGGTATATTCATATAAGTGAATAGTATTCAGCCATAGAAAGAAATGAAGTGTGGATACATGCTGTGGCATGGATGAACCTTGAAAATGGTATGCCAGGTGAAAGAAATCAGATATAGAAGGCTACGTATCATACAATTCCAGTTACACAAAATGTGCACAATAGGTAAATCCAGAGACGGAAAGCAGATAGTGGTTTCCAGAGACTGGGAGAGAGGGGATGAGGTGTGTCTGCTAATGAACATGTGCTCTCTCTTAGGAATGAGGGGAATGTTCTGGAATTAGTGACGATGGTTGAACTACCTTGTGAATATACTAAAAGCCACTGAATTTTACACTTTTAAGGGGTGATTTTTATAGTATGTGAATTTTATTTCAATTAAAAAAAATCTGAGTCCCCACCATACCGAATGGTTACCCCTCCCATATTATAGGAACTGAGAACAGCACAACCTTTTCTTGTCAACAATTATATTTAATGAAGATACTGTTATTTACAGAAGATATACATACATACAATTCCTACACATTAAATGTAGCCTAATTGTGAAAAGAGGAAAAAATGTACTCCAAAATTACATACTAAATAAAATAAATAAAAAGTAATCATTTGGCACAATATCTATTATATAGCAAATAAATAACTCTATACCATTGATTGAATGAACTATTTACAATCTATTTGAAAGTGCAAAACAATTGCTGAAAATTAAGATATCTGTAATAACATTTAAGTCCAGAAAATATGTGTTTTTTTAGTCAGTAACAATAATTAGCCAATAGTAAAGATTTTTAATGCCCAGGAAAATATTTTAATTTTGAAAAATGTTTTGTGCATATTGTGCTCTTTTGAAATGTTCTTTTCTTATCTTAACGCTGGCAATTCTTAGAACCTTGGAGTTTCTTAGTGGAATTCTTATGTATGTAATCCTGATTTGTGAGTTTAAAAAAGTTACATTGTAAACACAAATATTATTCTATATATCATCCAGAAATTATGGACCAGTCCTCCCTAAATTACATCAATAGCCATAATGTTTTATAGTGATGTGGTTGGGTTCAATTCCTTCAGAGGTAAGACTATGAAGATGCTAGAATACAAGTTATGGTTTGGATTTATGTGATTCCTCAACACCTTCCAAGACCCCCATGCTCCAAAATCAAGGTTGAGATAAAATTGTGAAACTATACCACCACAGCATTTGTAGCACATCTCACTCGGCCAACTCTCTGAGAAAAACTGTCAGGGGCTTGATATGTCTCTTGACAATGGTGTTTCTACCATTATCATCGGGACTTAATTTATGTTTCAGCAAAGAGGATGGCACAATTGGAAATAAAATAGTGTGACTACAAATTGGAGATTCCTATGCTAGAGTGTGAAAGCTTTATGCAAGTCAAAGAATTTCTTCTCTTACTATGACGCTGGTACGCTGCAGCCCTGACATGTCTCAGGGCGCGTTTCTGCTTGTTTTGTAGAATTTTCTAGTGACAATACAGTCAGTAGTAGCATAAATGGCATTTTTGAAAGACTGTGGACTGGACGCAAACCATTGCTCTGGGCACTTAAAATGTCTACGGTCGACGAGGCTCTAATCTGTGTGACATCTGTGATAAAGTTCTCTGGTTGTCAATCACATTTAATTGCCGGACATAACTCCGGACATCCTGATGGTTCTTATTAGCTTGAGCTGCATCAGGATCTGTTGAAAGAGAAGAGAGCAAATTGGCATTGTGTAATATATGCATATAAGATACAGCTTTATTTTCTCCAATTATTTGTTACATTTACCATGGATTCCAAGTTTCCATTGAAACCTTTCAACATACCATATTCATTGAAATGTTTCCACTGGGATATTCCATCTCCCCTCTCCTACCCTTTTCTTCTCTGAAATCACCTATTTTGATCATTTTCCTTTGTTGTAAAAAAATGGCACCAAATTAAAGTGAAAGCATCACCTGATAGCCTCTGGTTATACATTAAAAATTGCTTCCTCTTTCCATCCCACCTGTGTCTCACACTCAGCTCTCTTCTCCCTTTGATACAGACAAGGACTAACGGCAAAAGACGTAGTTTTTTTTTTTTTTTTTAAAGTTTTATTTATTTATTTTTGACACAGAGAGACAGTGGGAAGGGAGGAGAGAGGAAGAAAGAGAATCTCAAGCTGATAGGACAGAGCCCGATGTGGGGCTCGAACTCACAAACCATGAGATCATGACCCAAGCGGAATCCAAGAGTAGGACGCTTAACTGACTGAGCCACCCAGGCGCCCCAAGACATGGTTTTCAGTAGCTCCTAACAAAAGTGCTTAACACCTGGGCTGAACTGAAGCAAGCCAGTGAGATTAATAAATCTGACTCTCCTTGTTACTTGCAAAGAGTATACAGTATCACTGCATAGATGTGTGCTCTTCGAGACCGTTCACGGGTAGGGAAAAGTTCAGCTCATGCGCTGAAGTCATAACTTCTGCTAGACCTTCGATTCCCTGATGCTACTTGTTCGGAAATCCCAATTACTATTCTATTCTCACCTACTTCCCCAAGCATGTAAGCAATGGAGTCATCTGAAGTTCACAGAGTTCTCCAAAACCAGGCTGAAAAAAGAATCAAATAAGTGTCCAGAGCCCTCTGCAGAGAATATATATGAGTGAGGAAGGCCAAATCTGACAGTGGTGAACTGGAAACCCAGGTCCCTTTGAAAGTGACTATTCAGCTCCCGCATGATGCTGCTGTCTGGGAATCTGCATTCTGAGTTGCCAGATCTTCCTATTTTTCTAGAGAAATGAGAAGTCTGGATTTCTTTCCTGGAATTTTTTAATGGCAACACTATTTCCAAATAAAAGAGGAAACATGTTCTGTGTAGACCCAACACTTCTGCTGTGGTCCATGGGCTACCTCTGCCCCATGGATCACCAGTAGGGGGCTCTTTTCTAAGCAGGGCACTGACATCACTCCCAAAGACAGTTAGAATGCCATCTGCATATGGGGTGGAGGGTAGTGTTGCAGGTCTGAACACAGAATAGCAGAGAGAAAATACAAAGGCCCCTACTTGCTCTAGGAAGAAACTCATCAGTATAATTATCACATATAAATAATACCACAGTGTTTAATTCCTCGCTTTTTCCCTGGCAGTGTACTCTATATGTACAATATACTGTAATTACATTGTACATATTCCCACAATGTTTACAAATCTATTCCTATAGCTTTATCTATAGACTGTTGACTTCAGAGCTGAGCAGCTGTTGTTTACCAGCAGTTACTGATAACTTCAACATATGCAGTGGATATTGTGTGTATATATATATATATATATATATATATATATATATATATATACACACACACACACACATATATATAAAATCTCCCCAGCCCACCCCCACTTTTCTAGGAGAAGATGTAGGAGAATGTAGGATTTACTTCCAAAGAAGCTTATGGAACAAAACATATTCTATCACAGTTCTTTGATCTCACTGAGAACCTTCCCAAGGCTACAAACCCTCTCAGACACAGAAATTTTGTGTTTCATTTCAGGAATTTCCTAGAGCCCCAAAGGGCCATGGGTTCATGGGCCTTGTTGTAGACTGACATCACTTATATATTCTCCTATTTCACTTGTATGGCTGCTTTAAGACCATGTCTTTATACATACAGTAAATTACTAGATGAAGAGATGTGAGACATTTTAATCCTTGCAGAATCCACGCAGGAACGGTTGACGACATGTAAGACTATTCCCATTTTGGAAAGAAGAGGAGGCACAGTCATTTGAGTAAAATTTTTAAAGGGCTACTTGCTCCCTAAGGAAAGATTACTTTTCATAGATTTTTTTCCCCCTCTGTACATTAAAAAGTGAGAAGTTTTCAGTTCTGGCATCCTGCATTAGCAAACCCTCACTTTGAGCCAGTCCTGGGCTAGGGAGGGTAAAGACAGCTCTGGTTAGTAAATTGAGAAACTTTTAGCCTCTTTTAGCACAAGGTTTATTGGAAGGGACAGTACTGGTAGCCTCCAAGTCACGTCCATCTCAAATGATCATGTTGGCTTAATGAGCCAAATGACTTCAAGTGACTCATACAATGAATTTAGCAAAGAACTTTTATAGGGGCCACCTTCTGACTCCCAGCCCAGCGCAAGGGAGCCAAAGCTCCACCCCCACCCAAAGTCCCAGCCCAGGAGACAGCAGCACTGGTCTGGCGAGCTGACCTGGTTCTGTGATGCAACCTAATCCCCATTGGTTTAAGGTTGCTATTTATTATTGGTAATGGTTTTATATTAAAGCATTGTATGGCAGCAGTTATTTTGCTATATGTTCAGATTTAGGAAGAACTTCTTAAATTCACCTGAGAATACTAGAAATAGAATATGAATTCCTGCTATGGGACCTTTTACAAATGTGTTATACCCATTAATGCATTCTTGCAACACCCCAAGAGACAATAAATATTATCTTTCCCAGTTTATAAACGACAAAACTGAGTCATCAGGAATTGATGTGAGTTTCTCAACATCAAGCAGTGAGTCATAAAGAGTTGCTTTGAGGCAGGATTCGTTGGTGATCATGCCTTAGTCGTCTCTAGTCACACTAGAAAGAGCAAATTTATTCTCTTTAAGTTCATTCATAAAATAGTATTTCTATGGTTAGTTTCTAGTTCTACAGCTAGAAAATCCTTCAACTCAAGGCCTCTATCCCATGAGAATTCATGGTCCAAAGTGCCCCTGACACAATCAAATACTACCCAGACTTCTAGAATGTCTCAGTAGCCTCATTAAAAAGGACTTAATCACCCAGATCTAGATTGCAGCACACGGTAGCATTTAACTTACTGAAGGGCTGGCTCCTGCAGTATCTCACTGTTCTGGCAGTATTCGCAATCATGCGCTAAAAAGAATAGAGAAAAAAAGAAAGAATGAAATGCAAGTAAGCTTAGTGTATAGTCTATAAAGGAAACCAAACGATGATTTATTTCAGTAACACCTGAGCCCATGAAAAACATTCTGTTCTGAGACATTGACTATCTGGAGGCAGCTGGTTGATGTAGAACAGGTTTCATTACTTGAAAGAGGCATCTATAGTCACACATACAAGGCACTTCTCAGATGAGGAGTACTAATGGCATAATTCTAGTTGAGTTGTTTGTGCCTCTGACATAAAAATCAGTCTGTTGTTTCTCAGACTGTGTCTTACTCCTCAGGACTCGTTTTCACCATCCCTTCCCAGAGGTCACTGTGAACTTGTAAGCGAATTTGTGACTATCCGAGATTTGGAGAAGGGTTAGCTTATCAAGTGCCTCATAAGAAACAGGACTCAGTAATGAGGCATTAGATTAGACTGAATATAATCAAAATATTCTACCTATACATTTTTCTCAACACTGTGCATTACTGACCCTTCTAATCTTCCAGCCAAAGGGTGTGTTTTAATGTTAATCTCAATTATCTGATTTCCTCTCTCCTTCCTTCTTCTTCCTTTCTGATCATAACACTAATGCGTGCACATTTGAGAAAATGAATAAAAGTTAAGAGCAAAGTAGAAGTCACTTAGAATACACCTCCCAGAGTCACTTCATTAATATTTTAGTACAATTCCTTCTAATGCTTTAAAAATAAGTAAAAATTTTTCAAACAATTGAAGTCACATTTTACATATGTATTTCTGTTGTGATACACGTTTTTTCACGTGGCATTGTGACTGTTTTCCATGCCACTTGCATTTTAAAGCATTTTTAAAAAACGAGTAGGTATTCAACTTTATGGATGGATGGTAACTTATTTAACCTTTGTTAATTTTGTCATTAAGTGATCCTCTCAGTTTCTTTGCAATGTTTTGGTTGCCATAAAGACTTATAAGTGAATTTTTTATACTGCACTCAACTTAGTTTAAGACAAAGAAGAAAGGAGGAAAAATATGAAGGGCAGAAACATGAGGAAAAACATCCATGAGACCATTTCTCAGCCAGAATGTATGCACATTTCTTGCTGATGGTATTTGAACAGCAGCTGGGACCCTTAGACTCTGTATATTTTCTCAGGACACCTTTGCTGCTCAGACTCTAAAGGGGGTCCCGCGGAGATGGTGGATTAATTCTAACACGAGCAGAAAATTGATCAGGCTCCAGCCAGGGAAAGAGATTTTCTTATCTCTGAGTGGCCATGTAATTCTAGTCCTTGCTTTCTTCTCTCATGGACCCTTGGCTTGCCAAAGTATACAAAATGACTGAGAAATCTTCTGTAGTGTTAAAACAGACAAACAAACAAAACCCCAACTTATTTGGCAGGGAAAAAAAAACTCACAGAAGAGTCAAAGCTTTACAAGTGTATGTGAACACTGATCGCAGCCTGCTGAATACTGAGGCTTTGCGGACTCTGTCAAGCATTAAGTGACATGCGTCTGCACTGGGTAATTTCTCATACACAGAGAGGCAATCGGAAAAGTTTGAACGTCATTTTCATAAAAGATCCTAAAAACCAGCATGTCTGTTGGTCAGCATGTGAAATATACTACAAATACCTCCAAGAAAACGTAACATACAATGTAGAATTAGCCTCTGATATATGGAGCCCTGAAATAAACAGTAACTATGATAATTTTCCTGCTAATTTACTGTAAGTTGTTTTTTCACTTCTGTAAAGGCTTTGCATCGGAAGGGCACGAGTATATTCTGTGTGGAATTATTGTAATTCTTCAGATACTGAATGGAGTGTAATTACTGAAAACCCAGGGAAATGCTGCCAGAGTGCCCCTCTGAAGAATAATAAAACAATTAGCAGGGGTCAGAAACCTCTTCCTATACCATTTTGTAGGGAGTAATTGTTCTGCTTTTTAGTTTTGAAAGCTAAAACATTTCATTCTGACTTCGGTTTTAGACTACTCTTTACAGCTATACTCTGAGGCTTCATAATTTTTAGCTCATTATGTGGTTTAAAATGTGAGAACAATTGTTTAAATCAGTAATTTCCAGCTCTGGAGTTCATTCTACCTTTCTAAATCTTTGATTAATTCTAACAATGGTTTTAATTTTGACGTATCCTTTTTAATTGTACTCAGAGGTAACTTCAGTTTAACTTTGAAATCCAAACCTGGCTTTGCAACAAGGCCCATTGTTTTCCTCCGTGAGGTCCGCAGGGAAATGCTGCAAAATGTAAACCCTCGGTAACCGCCTGTGAACCCCACCAGCACTGCCAGGCGATGCATAGTTACGGAATGCTTTCACAAGGCCAAAGAAGGGTTAACTTGATATTTTGACTCCACCCTCTTTTGCACCCATGGACACCTGCACTATGCTGTTAACAGCTGCAGCCAGCTACCAGGCTCTCTCCTGGGTTGCCAAAAGAGGCTTCAGGAGTCCCCTTCTTCAAGTGTTTGCAAGGTGCATAATGCCTTTTATAGCCTGCCTGTCAACAGCAGCTTCCCACTGTTCGGATGCATCCAGCGAGAGCTACTCGTTCTCGCCAAGGCCAGCCCCTTCCATTTTTAGACATTTCTAACTATTAGACATTTCTTTATCATTCTCAGTCAAAGTCATTTTCCCTCTGCTTTTCACCCACCGATCCTCGTTGTGAGCTCTGGAGCCACAGCATATACATTTAGTTCCTTCTTATCAGGACAGTTCTTCAAACACGAGAAGACAACCATTGTGGATGTCTCCCCACCTCCCAAGTCTTTTCTGGTTCAATCTATATATTGCCAATTCTGGGGCGCCTGGGTGGCTCAGTCAGTTAAGCACCTGACTCTTTTTTAATTTAATTTTATTTTTTTGTAACGTTTATTTTATTTATTTTTGAGACAGAGAGAGACAGAGCATGAACGGGGGAGGGGCAGCGAGAGAGGGAGACACAGAATCGGAAGCAGGCTCCAGGCTCTGAGCCATCAGCCCAGAGCCCGACTCGGGGCTCGAACTCACGGACCTCGAGATCATGACCTGAGCCGAAGTCGGCCGCTTAACCGACTGAGCCACCAAGGCGCCCCAGCACCTGACTCTTGATTTCGGCTCAGGTCATGATCTCTCACGGTTTGTGAATTTGAGCCCTGCCTCGGGCTCCATGCTGACAGTGTGGAGTCTGCTTGGGATTCTCTGCCCCTCTCTCTCTCTCTCTCTCTCTGTGTCTGTCTCTGCCCCTCCCCTGCTCTCTCTCTCTCCCCCAAAATAAATAAATAAACTTCAAAATAAAATAAAAATTGTGAAGTATTGCCAATTGCTTTAACAATTTTCCATAAGACCGGTTCGGGTCTCTTTAAGGCAGTCTCTAGCACGGTGCCCTGGATTAAGCAAATCACAGAGTGCAGAAGAAGAATTATTTTCCTTCCTTGATCTAGATGATGCTACATATCTGAGTCCACAATTTAAAGAAAAGTCACCTTACTGACATCTGTTGAACTACTAGCAGATAAAACCTCTGAACCCATTTCATTGAGCTGCTGTTTGGACACAGCTTCATTCTCTGTAGATGTGCAGTTGATTTCTTGGCCCAAAGTGGAGGATTTTGCATTTATCTGCTTAGAGTCTTTCTATCCTTCTGCAGACTTAAGCCTTACATGTTGTTTTTGACGGCAAACAGCCATTCATTCACTGGTGTTCTCAGTTAAGGTTGGCAGAAACTAAGGTTAAAGAGAAACACAGGCTTTGTTATCCAACTACCACAGCAGGGATGAAGCCAAAGATTATACCCTAGGCTCACTGATCCTGCCGGAGCGGGCTGGCCCGCCTGGAGCAGGCCAGGCAGCTTTCCTATAATGCCAGGCGGTGGGGAAATACTTGCTTACTCCAAGGCAGAGCTTCCCATCTTTTTCCCCCATCTCAGCAACCCTGAGGTTTATGACACACTCCCTTTCGCAACTGGCTTATTAAAATAGCAGTTTGTACGTGGGGGGTGAAGTGAGGAGAATATGCTCCTTTCGAAGGCGCTCTCACCATCAGTATAGGTGGACGGTGTGACCCCCCCGCTCCACACCTGAACTGATTTTGATGTGTCCCCACCACCCCCACTGGGAATCTCCACCTCAGAGTTGCAAGGGCCCTCGCCAAGAAAGCAGTCCACAGTTAGAAGTTAGAACCTTGGGGTTCCACGTTTCAGATCGCACACAGCCACCCCCCCTTTTTCCAGAGACTAATTCTAGGTCCAGGTCTTCAGCGTTTATTTGCACAAATTAATATGTTCGTGCGGTTCCTCACCCGGGAGGCTAGGAGATGGGCCCATAGGAAGGCTGATGAATTTCCCTCAGGACATGAACTCATGGAGGGAAGCTCAGGAAGAAAAAAGGAGGTAGCAAGCCAAGGACTCTGTAACTACCCTCAAGTTCTTATTTCTTTAGCTGAAAACAGAGTGATTCAGAAGCAGAAGTCTTTCCCAGGGCCTGCCTTACAAGATCCCCAGTACAAAGGTGCTGTCCATAGGAAGGGGCGAGTGGCTGTCTACACTCCAACCCGGCACGGGCAAGTGGCCCTGAGGCTGCAGTTCCAAACACATTTCCCTCCAGCTCTGATGCAGGTAATTCCCCTTGAATCCTGTGAAGGGTCAGAGGCGCTTCTCAGACTGGGCCCTTGGCCTGGACCTCCCTGTTTACCTTTCTGTGGTACCGTGCCCTTAGGAGTGGGCTGGCCAACTTCTGCCTTTGTGCCTATCCAGACAGGTTGATAACCTAGCAGGCTGTCTCCAGCTTTTCTGGCCACCTCTATATTGACTTTGGTCCCCCGGGCCCAGCTTTCCCTTAGCTCTCCCATCCTTGAAGAGGAACAGGCTTTTCTGTCTATTTTTCAAGTTCAGACCAGCAGGCCCTCCAGGCAATGCCACCTTGCACTGTTACACTCTCTTGACCTCCCTCCCACAGACAGACAGCTGCCAGGACAGCCTCCCTCTTCACAGGCTATGTGGCCTCTCAGCTCGGAGTCCTTTGAGGAGCCGCTCCTGGACTTCAGCCCTCTTTTAAATGCCTACCCTGAACAGTTTGGCCTTTCCTTCTCTTGCCACTTGAGATCTTTGCCAACCTTGTTCTTAATGTTTCCCACGTTACCTTTTCTTATTTCTGCCCCTACTGATTTGACTCTGCGTCCATCTGAATGCCTATCAAATAAAAAAAAACTCTGTCAATAATTCCTTGCTGAGCATGTGTAAAACCACATCTATATCACCTGATTATTTTATCAGATCCTCATATATTTAGGACAGGACTTTTTTCCCCACAAGATCTAGAAATATAGTCTCTCACCTACAAGGATGGTGCCCATGATAGCAACCAAGTAGAATTAACTGCATGGTAAGGAACAGAGATAAAAGACAAAAAGGCCCGGGAGCTCAGCCAGGCTCCACTATATGCATTTTTGAGGAAGAACCCTGAGCCCTGTCCCCTGGCTATGGATCTTTAATATCCAAGAGGTGTGTGACATACAGATATGCACATGTTAACGTGCAAGATGCTCACAGTACATTGTACATATCATGGCCATGGGACATGGTAGCTCAGGTGCCTGTCCAGGCAAATGCAGACTATTGTGCTTCTCTGCATTCAGGAAAGGACAATGAGAGGCAGACGCAGCACCACAGGTAGGAGGGGAGGTAGGATGATGTCCAGTTAGGAACAGAAAGAAGGCTGAGGGAATCATCTTGCATAAACTATCAGTAATGCAAAGTGCTTGGGAAATTCCGCTTAATCAAGTGTTCTAATAAAATAGAAAACACTTTTGGATTAAATCCCAAACTGGAATATAACTGGGTTATTCTTTTATTGGGTGCTAGAGAAGTATCAGTGAACAAAACTGATTAAATACCTGGTCTAGGACACTTATATTCTAGTGGGGAAGACAGACAAGTAAAGAAGAATGTTTGAGGGTGGTCAGGAAAGACCACTTGGAGGAGGGGACACATGAGCTGAGACCCGAATGATGAGAAAGCCCAGATAGGTGAAGAGTAGCAGAGAGACAGTTTCAGGCAAAGGTAGCAACTAAATGCAAAGGCCCTGAGGCAGGGGGAAAAAAAAAAAAGAAAAAAGGTTGGTTTTGCCAACTTGGATTGAATACAGAGAAGATGAAGTGTGAGGTGAGGCTGGATGGTGCTCAGGGTAACAAGTCTGGATTTGATTACATTATGTTGTTGTATTTAACATGGTTTTGTTTTCCTCTTGATATAGTTCAAGTTACCTCTCTTTGTGCCTTTGGACATCTCTTTTATTACTATTGTAAACTAGTTTCTATATCTTTTTTTGCTTTTAATATTTCACATGTTTATGTTTTACCTTCTTCACTATAAATAATTTCCTAATGGTCAAAGATGATGGGATTTCTTTGCATTTCCTAGCAAAACCCTTTGCCGGAACAGTCAACACATACTGCATTGCTTTGAAACATATTTTTTGGAAAATCTGCTTTTAGCCCAGTTTGTGAGTTCTATATAAAGAGATAAACTTGCAAGGTCCTCTTGTAGGTTTTTATTGTGTTGGAAAGTTCTGAGAACTGCATGTATTTGAACATTTTGATTTTTACTTGGAGGTTCTTTTCTCCATAGCTTGATATAAATCCGATGCTTTCTCCATGGATCTTGTAATAATATTATTGGTGATAGAAAACATATCATTGCTAGTTATGTAATGCTGTAATTACTGATACAGAAATAAAAGGATTCAAAGCATTTCTCTTTCCTCAATGAGTTAGCTTCTGTTAATGTTTCCACAAGTGTAGAAGCTTGCCCCATGCCTCTCATTCCAAATAAAATGACTATCTTAAAATAATGTTCATAAATAAATACACCTAAATATGGGTATGTCTGAAATAGAACCAACCTCCTAATACAGTAGCATCCGTGGCTATCAGCATGCTTTATGCAGCCTGGGATAGTGGCAGCCAGCCAGCATATTATCCTCTAATCCATTGCTAGTCTACCTCCTAAATGTTATAAATATTCATGTATGCCATAGAAAGATACAAAGGGCTTTATTCAAACATTTTTTTGAATACTCCTTTATGTTCCCCCCAAATGAAAGAATGTCTGCCTTTTTTTTTTTTTTTTGCATAAGGATCAGAGTGTGAATTCTCTTTTGTTCATACTCATAAATCCTGAAAACCAATATGCAACAAATTCTCTAATCCTCATTTCATACCTCAAGGGTAAAAAGGTTCAAAATAAAAATACTTAGGGCTGGCACAGTAGTTTGCTGTGACTGGGCAATGCTGCCACCAAGAAAAGGCATCTGTGTTCCTGGCTTCCCTGGTGACTTCTGCCCCTGGCAGGGGTTCCCTCTGGGGACACCGCCTACCAGCCCCACAAAGTCTGCCAGTTCTGCTCACCACCTTGGCCTGGCTGATGAATGACTGGGAAGTGGTGTGGACGTCAACTTGAAAAGAGAGTTGTATCCTTCCCAAGACACACAGCGTCAGTGGGGGGCCGCTAGTGGGAGTTGTATGTGGCAGGGGTGATGCTATGGGAACAGGGGTGGGCTTGTTTATGGGGATAGAAGGTGGGAAAGCTAACAACAAGTGCCAGGTTGGTCAAGGTCAGGTTTAAAAAACATAATCAAATCTTGTTTTGAAATTCCATTTCTTTTACCAGTAACACTAAACTCACAGAAAGGTAATTGTAAAATTAAACTTTCTCGTGGTGTGATTTATTAAATGAAATACAATTTATAGTTGCTATAGTAGAGAACTAAACAGTTCTCTTTCAGTACTCCCTTCACTCTCTTCACCTTCTCCCTTTCCACTTCCCTGTACCTGCAATGGGGTGGTGCTGGTCTGCCATTTTGGACCATGGTGATATGGCAAGGGAGGAGAAGCCGGGAACCTTGACTGCTTCATAAGCTATCACATTCGCTTAGACATTCACATGAAGAAAAAAAAACAACAACTTAGCTTGCTTTAGCCATTGTCAATTTAGGTTTCTGTTATCACAGCTGAACTGCTCTCCCGGCCGTTCAGTTGCTTTTAAGTTAAAGTGGAATCTCTCTGAGAACAGGATGTGAGGAGCAGGGTATGAAGGGTCTCCTCTCACAGGTAGGCATTTAAGAACCCATGGTTGTGGGCATGAAGTAGAAAAGTGGAGAAGTGGAGAAATGGAGAAGGGGAATTCTCTTAATATCCAATGAATACGACTCTTCCTTTGAAGGTTACGGAGGCAACACCAAGATCTAAAAGCCCAGATGAAACAACTTTCATTCTCCTTGACAGATAGTTTTGCTATCCTTGTTTGTTCTGTTCAGTTAACTTTAATGATCAAAAGTTCTAAAGCTCAGTCACCTCTTTAGGAAACTCTGACTTCTACGCCTCTGTGCACATGTATATTTTATAGTCAAATAGTTGGCTCAGTTACCCCTCAGTTTGCATTTCTGCATAAGTGATCTGGAAGGTTCTTTACCTATTTGCTAAATCTTTCATTTCTGGAAAACAAGTTTTGAGAAATCAGGGAAATATGTTTAATTCTCCATACTAATTAAGTGAGCAAGACAAAAGAATGTTTTTTCCTTTGACCAAAGAATTACTAAACTGACACAGTATTAGAGATGTTTGTACTCTGCCTTTGGAGGGGAAGACCGCTGAGGAAATATTTGCCATCTAGTATGGAGTCCTTTTGAGGAGGTGTGAACTCATGCCGAAGACATGGAAACCTGTTGCCCAGCAATTGCTCGACCTCTTCACCAGGCTGGGCTTGCTCATTCCCAAAGCTGGATGGTCCAATCCTTACAGGATCACTGCGTGATGTTTCCAGTTGCCCTGGAGTCATACATACCGGCTGGATATCAAGGAATGATGAGAAGAACAGTTTTCTGAGAAGAATTCTATAGCACTCTATGGCATACAGGAATGCTTACATGCCCTGGACCCATTGACAATCTCCAGACATGGAGAGAGTAGGCATGATCGCTACTTCCTGTTGGGGAAACGGACGCACAGAGAACTTATGGGGCCGCTATGGGGGACGAAGCTGAGAATTGAACCTCCTGTCTCCTGAACTCCCAAGTCCTGAGCTTTTCCTGCAGTGCCACATTCACCACTGCAAACCATAACCCCAGGCAGATGCTTACCCACACAGAGATAAGGCTGTAACACCCCATCCATCCAGGCTGCAGCCAAAGGATTTAGAAGACAATGGAGCATTCCATTAACATGCACTTTGTAGCTAAAGATAGGTTTTGGCATGACCTGCTTTATTGCTTCACGGAAGATAAGAAAATAAACTGCAAAGTAACCAATGCCAGATAACAGCTTTTCCTTGATGAAGGGAGCTGCAGAATACTGAATACGTGCCAGTTTCACTTCTGTTATTTCTTTAAAAAATTGTTTTTGGTTGTGAAGATTTTCAAGTTCCCTCTCTGAACTTGGGTGAACTTTATTTATTTATACATTTAGGTGAATACTCCTCAAGAAAGATCTGCCATGGAGTTGCCTTTTACCTACGTGCACTAAAGTCAGGCTCAACAGATAAACAATTCAAAGGCATCCTAGGGAAGTCTAGCTCTACAAACCTGACAACAAAACAACAACATAGAAGTCACTCTGGAACATTCACGCATTTTAGCAACAGGCAGCCAAGGACGAAGCACACGGCATAAAAGCTAGCTGCTGCTGTGAACTGCAGCACAAATGCCATTCAGTTGCACAAAAGAGAACTGACAGGCTAAAATAGGTAGCCAATTTGAGCCGAATATTTCAAAACTCCTTTATGCGTAACTACCTTTTTAACATGGCAGCATATATGGAAATTATTTCCTTTATTAGTACAAATGCAAATTTTATTTTAAAGAAACATTGTGGTTAAGGTTACAATACCGTACGTACCATTTTTTCAAAGTTTACTAGATTGTCAATGAACGTCTTGTTCCCCTCATGAGTAAATGTCATATCTGCAAAGAAATAAAAGTCACATTCTAATCACTAACAGAAATATGTCATACTAAGAAACCACAATAGCACCATTAGATTATGCTGGAGGATTTGCATAACACTGCAGTTGAAGAAAGCTGATAATAGTTCCTTTTATGTTAGGTGTTTAACTTTTGAAAGCACTTTACCTGAGATTAGTAAAATTTCCAAACTAACTGTTTCCCTAGCAAGTCTTCCAAATCATGGATCCCTGCTGCTCCCGTAATCTTCCTAACACTTTCAGAAAAGTCAAGGGGGAGAGGAGGTGATGAAGAAGGTGGAAGGGACAGGACTGTTCTTCCCAAAGAGATCAGTCTGTTGAGGCTCTTGTTCGTTTTCTTCCCCACACACTCATCACTGGCTTGACCTGTGGGTTCCCTCAGAATTACCTTTAATGAGCAAAGGCATGAAGGGGATGAGAGGAGGCTCCAGCTTAGCTACTGTCAGCCTGTAGGCCCTGTGGTTTCTAGAAGGATCCTTTAGAGAAACAAAGAGATGCTGGTTAATGACTAAATGACACACATACCACCCCCTCTGCCTCCTAACACACCTAGGTTTGTTATCCCACAATCAGATAGTTTTCAACCAAGTGTAGCTATAAAAGAAAGGTAGACTTGGGAACGCAAGCTGGTGCAGCCACTCTGGAAAACAGTATGGAAGTTCCTCAAAAAAGTAAAAATAGAACTATCCTACGACCCAGCAATTGCACTACTAGGCATTTATCCAAGGGATACAGGTGTGCTGTTTCGAAGGGACACAAGCACCCGCATGTTTTTAGCAGCACTATCAACGATAGCCAAAGTATGGAAAGAGCCCAAATGTCCATCGACGGATGAATGGATAAAGAAGATGTGGTCTCACTGGGTGTTGTATGGAAACCAATTTGACAATAAAGTTCACAATAAAAAAACTATGAAATGAACAGAAAAAAAAAATAAAATAAAAACTACTTCTAAAAAAAAAAAGAAGATGTGGTCTATATATACAATGGGGTATTACTCGGCAATCAAAAAGAATGAAATCTTGCCATTTGCAACTACGTGGATGGAACTGGAGGGTGTTATGCTAAGTGAAATTAGAGAAAGACAAAAATCATATGACTTCACTCATATGAGGACTTTAAGAGACAAAACAGGTGAACATAAGGGAAAGGAAACAAAAATAATATAAAAACAGGGAAGGGGACAAAACAGAAGAGACTCTTAAATATGGAGAACAAACAGAGGGTTACTGGAGGGACTGTGGGAGGAGGGATGGACTAAATGGGTAAGGCGCATTAAGGAATCTACTCCTGAAATCATTGTTTCACTATATGCTAACTAATTTGGATGTAAATTAAAAAAAAATAAAAAATAAAACAAAAAGAAAGAATTAATAACCTGGAAAAAAAAACACTTGCTGGTTCATAGCACAAAAAAAGATTCTTAATCTCTGTTCTTCAATTTCTCACGTGTAAAAATGGAGCTGATAATAATGAGAGCTACCTCAAAGGATTGTTTGGTGATTAAATAAATTAATGGTTACAACTTACTTTGCTCAATCCTGGAATACACAGAGTTCAATAAAGATTGGTTGTTATTATTAAAAAAAAAAAAGGTAGACTTAAATTGATTTTTGCTTTATTTATTTATTTATTTATTTATTTATTATTTTAAAACATTTTTATTTTAGAGAGAGAGAAAAAGAGAGAGCATGAGCCAGTGGGGAGGGGCAGAGAGGGAAAGAGAGAGAATCCCAAAGCAGACTCCATGCTCAGCACAGAGCCTGATGCTGGGCTCGATCCCATGACCCTGGGATCATGACCAGAGCTGAAATAAAGAATCAGATGCTCAACCAACTGAGCCACTCAGGCACCCCTGAGTTTTGTTTTAAGACAATTTCCCGGCTGACATGAAAATAACTTGCTTTTTGTTTCGTTTTTTGCTTGAGAGTGAGATTTGCCTGCAGGGACTGAGGGGAGAGACGCCCTTTGAGAGCAAATACAAAATGTGTAAAACAAACCCCACCCATGAGATCCCCCTCTCCCAAAGCACCCCCTCCTCCCTGGGAGTTCTGACTCCCCTCCTCTCTGCCTTGCACAGCCAGCCCCATGTGCCCTCTCTGAGACCATTCCATCACTCCTACCAAGACCTACTCACTCCTTTTCTGGTGTTAACACCTCCCAGCCAATGGGGAACAATAATTTTGGCAAGCCAAGGAAAATGCAGCTTCCAACCCATAGCCAACCTATGCTAGGCGGAAAGGATCCTATTACACTGCTTTTCTTAGTTACACAAATTGACCTTATGTGGGACATAAGTCCTCTTTAAGTTGGTTCCTGAGGGTGCCATTCATTAGTCAGACATGCTTGTTTTAGCAGCACTAAAACGGGATCATAAACTTCTTAAAGTCATACAAGGACAGGTAAAATTTCTGAAATGAGAACTTCAATTCAGCTAATCAGAAACTGGATTAATGCAGACAGTGAACAGAATAAAGGAGCCACTGTCACTTACCATTAAACTTTCAAACTCCGCATAGAACTTCTTGAACTTGCTTGGCAGTTTCTGTTAATGAAATGAAAATACCACACTCATGTGTCAGATTCAATATCTAGATCTGTATCACGTGTTACCATTTCTAGGGGAAATGTATTTCTTTGGCTCTTAATCAAACATGTCTAAAGCAGACCAGACTGTTATCTGTCTTGTCATTTGAGCATATTCTGGAATATAGAGAACTTACCTTTTAAAACTCTTAACCTCGTTGAAACAAAAGTAACTATGGATGCTTTGGTCTTACTGTTTTTATAATGTTTTCTAATTATTCATCAGGAGGACTGCACTCTCAGACCATAAGTGGTTTGGAATCACCTCCTCCCACACCTTAAATTCTCCGATTCCCACAGTTAGGAATTTAGACCAAAGAATATTAGGATTAAAAGTTTTAGAAACCACCTATTTCAATCCTCCTCCTCCCTTACAATGTAAACTCCATGAGGACAGAAACTTATCAGTTTTGTTGATTGCTATCTCTTCAGTGCCTAAACAAGTGTCAGGTACATAGTTACTGCTTAGTCAATATTTATTTGAATAGATTAAAACCTTTGCTTACTATAGGGAAGAAATTAAGTCTCACAGTTTTTTTTTATTACTATTTTTTTAATGTTTATTTATTTTTGAGAGAGAGAGAGACAGAGTGTGAGCAGGGGAGGGGCAGAGAGAGAGGGAGACATAGAATCCACAGCAGGCTCCAGGCTCTGAGCTATCAGCAAGAACCCGACTCAGGGCTTGAACCCATGAACTGTGAGGTCACGCCCTGAGCCAAAATTGGATGCTTAGCCGACTGAGCCACCCAGACACATGAGGTCTCACAGTTTAAATGACATGCCCAACGTGGCACAGCTACTGATGGCCAGAGCCTCTGTAATTCACATCACCTGCCCCTTTCTAGGGCTTCTCTTACATACTTGTGCTTTTCCACACAAGCATTTCTCCCCCCTGATTTCTCTGCCCTGCTGTTATACAAAAACTGATGATTCTACCAATTTAGTACCTGAGGTAGCACCGTGGGCTGTACCCATATATCGATTGACACAAGGAGGCCATTATCGAGTCACCTTTGAATTTACTGGCTCTCACTTTGTTTGGGTCCTGAGATCTTAGGAACCCTAACTTCTCTCTTCTGACAGGGCCACGCCAAGGCAGAGCAGCGTGGCGTGCATCCTCTCCCGAGTCTGTGGAAGCACCGTCCTCAGCCCTAGAGATCCGGAGTTCAGCTGTGCTTCCCACGGGAAGTCTACTGGCAACAACGGATTCACCAGTTCGGCTTCTGCAATCACAGGAGAGCTCCTCTCTCTTCTTTCTGTCTCATACCTGAATTAGTTTGTCATCTTCCCATTTAAACATCTGTGCAAAAATCTTACTAGTCTCCCACATGTCCTCCAAGCTCATTTTCCTAGTACCTCTTTTCAAGTTAGGTCTCTGGGGAACCGGATATCCTTGCTCTGAGGGAATGTCCAAAGGGAGGAGAGCTGGGAGAGGCATCAAAGGATGCAAGGATCTCATTCCACGTGTAGTATCCAAATCACCACGTTAGCCGATAACTTTCTACGAACACAGACTACTTTAAAAATTTGAAGTGAATTACATTTTTGGTTAGATTGGTCTTTCTACCTCTCTTTCTTTACTTAACTGGCGTTTGGGTCAAAGGGCATAGGGCAACACATATCTTTGTGGGTCTTAATACTATTATCTATGCACACCCTGTGCCTCCAGAGCAACGATTCTCAACTGGGCTCAGGTTTGCACCCCTCCCCCCACATCCACTGGGGGCCATTTAGTGATGTCTGCACACATTTTCTGTTGTCACACCTGGGGTGGGGTGGAGTGACAGGTGCTACTGGTAGGTAGCAGGCCGAAGCCAGGGATGCTGCTAAGCATCCGACATCACACGGGACAGCCCGCAATGAAGAGTCATCTGGCCCATGGTGTCAATGCTGCCAAGGCCCAGAAAGCGCTCCAGGATTTAACTCCCATTTGCTTGATCTCAGAGTGGTCTTTCCCCTCCAAGCGGGACCATTCCCTTTGCCATGAGGTTTAACTCCTTCTCCCGTTTTGTTCACTGACGGTTTCACGTGTGCTCTGTAGTTCCGGGTGGGGGAGGGGAGGGCGGTCAGGCGCCGTCTCTCACACTGCCCCTGTGGGAGGGAGGCATCATGCTCTTTGCTGGGGCCCGTATGGGAAGCGCATGGATTTGGGTAGATCAACCCGAATCAAGGATGCTTACGAATGAAAGGTCTTCCTACAGAATGATATAATTATATTTCACCTTATAAAATAAAATCTTACGAATGAGGAGGGGTTTTCTCTTTCAGCAATAGGCCAAAAGCTCACAGACTGATGGATTTCTTCATATTCCCCGTTAACTTTCTCCTTTTGCTGACTGCACCGTCCTGCTCGACCCAAATAGCCTCCTATTTTTCTCTTTAGACAAGAAAGGAGACTCTGGTCGTGTTTCCACTGTGCTATGGCCTTGACGTCTGGCTGCTGTTATGTGATACACCTGCCTTCCGGAACCCCTGTAAGGCTTTATACCTTCCTTGATTTTCCCAGCCAAACCATCTAGACTCCGCGTGGGCATCAGACGCTGGAAACTGGCTGGGGAAAGCACACTGTCTGAGAGGGAACCCTAGGTTTCCACAGATTCCAGGAGCCTTGGGCTGCACGACAGGGGAGCCTGCATAACGGCTTCATTGCTTCAATTCAGTGGCAGCCCTAACTCCGTCCTTTTACCAGCTGGAAGATGATACAGCTGCGTGGCACGCAGGCCTCACCAATTCCCTCATTCCTATATTCAGGGGATGAGCTGCTGTGTGCTGCATCTGCCTGGAATTTTAAGAGAAACCCAAGACAGAAGAACTTGTGAGGACCTGTCCTATAAACAATGGAAACATTTAGGAGAGACTGAGAAAGAAAACAGTTTCAAGAGGGAAGTGGGGAAGGAAATGTTTTAAGGAAAATATTTAGAGATGCAAACAGCTGCCTTTGGTGCCTTTTAAAAGCACCCTTGCAGATTAAGTCTCTGTTACCTACTCCTTGACCTCTTTTTGCGTCCCACTTACACATACTTTTTTATTTTTAGTAAGAGTCTATTTTTGTGTGTATGTTCTATTAGAGATTAGGATTTCTTTAACTATATACCACATGTAGGGGTCAGGCACATTTTGAGTACTTAGCTGATGAAAATTGGAGATGTGTACCACAAATTAACCAACTGTCAACAAACCATTAATCATATTTGCTATAGAAATTCACAGCACACCTGCATAACTTTTGCTCCAACTTGAATATCAGCCAACTGTTGTTCTTCCATACACAGAGCCGACGGCCAGGCGGTTAAGAGATACTTAGTACTCAACTGGGCCAAACAGTTGGCCTTCTGGCTAATTTTCCCTGCAGCAAAATGACTACTTGGTTAAAAATGGATCTTCTGTCCTCTCTTAATTACAGATAAGGCTTATTGCAAAAGCAATAAGCAGACATTCCAGAGAACAACAGAATCTATGAACAAAAAAACCTTTGACATCATCCAAGCAACGATGTTGATTCATGTTGTACGTAGGAACCAGATGTATTATTATTTACATTGTAGAGACCAAGAAGCTAAGACCCCCTCATCGCCCCCCTACACAAAAGGACAATACCTTTTTAAATTCACACTCTCAGGCAACTGGAAAAAGGAAGACAGGTCACTTCCCTCAAAGTGTCCCACCTTTTCCATTGTTATACCAGTGTGAGTGATATTTCTATTCAAAAAGCTCACTGGTGAGCCTGTGTTTTTATTCTTAAGGCAAAAGTCACAGCTGGATCTCAGCTGAAGCTTACCTCCCACGTGAGTGCCAAGCGGCTTACAGCAACATTACTTAGCCCCATGACGATGGCAAAAAAGGAATTCAGATTTTTGTACTCCTTACAGCTGAAACACAAGAGGCACGTGTTTGAGTAAAATGCCACTTTTGAGTGAGATTTAAAAAACTTAGAGTTCTATTTTCTGATAGTCATTAATATTCGTCAGGACTCTTTATGAGAACAGGCAATGATAGATTTAATGCACCGTAGAAGTTCCACTTGGATGACCATGTTAGGCTATTTGACTTCCCACTGTAATGGTTCTGGCCATCTAGGTTCAGGTTCTGAGAAGGAATTGAAAGACCCCTACCCTGGGGATCGTTACTATGATCCCAAAGCTTCCTAAAAGCCTCGTTGGACATGGAAGGAAACATCTCATGGGATAAGAAGAGAAGTAGGCAAAACGTCCTCAAAGACATTCAGACTTTTAGCCTGAAGTTGGACGCCTCCTCTGGCAGCCTGAGAGAGGAACTAGGAGGTCATATTGCTACAGCCGCCATAACTTCTACCTGCCATGTGAATGCTTCTAATTTGTTGAGAAATATCAATTTACAATCCCTATGAAGCTGAGAAATAACCTAAACAATTGACCTAAAAATAACCTTATTTTCTTTGCATTTAACTGATGTCAGTGAGGTCAGTGAGATCAATTTGAATCTGTACTTATGCAACTATTAGCCTTTATGAGTATATATTTGGGAATAAGAATACTGTGGAACAATATCAAGGACTCTTATTAGAATGGCAATATTTAGCCTAGGTACTTGATTTAACTTAAAGAAAAAAAAAAGGAATCCCTAACTTCCTCATACCAGCTCCTTGAAAAGGGAAAGAATTAATTTTTCAACAAGTGCAAATCCTTTACCCAAATCAATATGGTCGACTAAGTCGACTGCATCATAATTAAATCCTGTTCAGATGAACATTCTTGCAAAAGGCTAATTAAATCATTGCTTTTGCTGCCTGTGTTCTCCTTACAGAAGAAGCAATGAGTGATTCTTAAATGATCTCTGTGGAAAGAGGAAAACAGATTTCAGAGAAGCTATCACGTGTCTTATCTCACTGGTGAAAAGGTAAGCAAGGACTTTGCTGTGTTGGAGCAGTGGCTCTCAGGTCAGGGGCTGAAAGGAGTTTCAGAGACCCCCTGGGGTGGAAGGGGTATAACATCACGAATATGTGTTTGTCTTTGTCCTTTCCATGTGATCTTGAAAGAACACGCAGGCACACAGACCTGCCTTTCTGATCACTGCTCTGGTCAGTGTTACCAACTGACTTTATCAGGAAAGTCACGAAATATCCCCATGCCTCAGTCTCCTCATCTGTAAAAGGGGATGATAACACTGGAACCCCCAACTTTATAAAGTTCTGGGCAAGTCGAAGAGCTTAAATAGAATTTGTCGAAGTTCTCTAAAAATACCACGTAAAACATACTACTGCCCCCAGATTTAGATCACATTCTTGTAGATCTTGGTTTATGAGAGTTCATAATCTTTTCCAGCCAGGCTGTGTAAACAGTTCCACTGTAGGGCAGCACAGCTTAGTAAAGGTTAAATAATATAAAGCAATTTATACCAAGGGCCAAAGCCACCTACTCATTTCCATAATCAGAAGGAAGAAAGGTAAAAAAGACAAAAACATTAAAAAAAATTCCTGAGTTTTTGAAAGGCTCTCTTATGTTTCCACCATAAATAACTGGGACTAGGAAAGCCCAAAGGTTGTCTGATCTCCCACACAGGTGTGCAGATTGCTGTTCTCTTCCCCCTGCTCCAGCCAGCACTGCCAGGCAAAGGTGAAGACCGGATGTGCTCTTTACCACGGGAAAGCACGTATGTTCAGAGTTTCGGTGATCCTCTCCTTCCAAATATGCAAAGGCACCTGTCCCTTGCAACAAGGCTGTTCAGTCTCCTAGAAAAAATGGCTATCCTGTGAACCATAAATTCATAAGTAACATTTTTACCAAATCTTTCTTCAAAAAGGCAGCTTTTCCAAATTAAGAGATAACAGCATTTGAATCTGAGGGTTTGGATAGGCTGTTGAACCCTCACATTTTTGGCAAAATAATTCGGAGCATTTGGCAAACTGGCGTGTATAAAATGTCAAGCAGCATTTACTTCTTTGTTTAGCTCTGGAAATCAGACTCTGTATGGGATCTAAACTATTTGGCTCAAGAAAATTGCTAGCTGGGGTCACTTGTGCTCCCCACCTTCCTGTGCTAGAGCTCCCTGAATTTAGAAAGAAGTCTCCCAGCCATGGGCCACATTTAGCATTTTATTTTTAGCACTGTGGTGATACCAAAAACATGGAAGTAAACAGGAGGTTGTCAGGCATATCTAAATAGCAGAAGATTAAATTCATGTCAGGGAGAAATCTAACTGGCCCCTGCAGTAAATAAATTGTTTCCCATGAAGTGCTATTAAATAGAATATTTATAAGTTGCTTGCTTTTTCTGATGTTGATGGAGATGATTTTCATGTACTAGGTTAGCTCAGCTTTATGCATTTTACTGATTTTATTCTGGCTAAGTTGGGCCGTACTGGTGTACATGCATGTTTCTACTGCCCTCTACTGGCGAGATGGTGTCATGTTGGACATTGACTTGAACGGCCTTCTAAATACAACTTTTCTAGAACTTTGTTTGCTGAAGGACTCAATAAACTGGAGGAGGCACAAAGCCACGGTAGTTCAGAGCAAAAAGAGGTCACAATTTTGACTTCAGCAGCAGTGCTATAAGATGGTAATTTATTATATATTGATGTCCAGTATTCCAAAAGCCATATGAAATGAATCTTTTACAAGAGTTCAGTTATTCTGAAGCTCCTGTGATTGTTCCTTGTGCATAAGAAGATCCTATATCTTGCTTTTTTTTTTTTAAGGTGCAGCCTAAGGGAACAAAATGAAAATGCAGCTCAAATGTTTTTCTCTTCTTAAGCTAATGATACTTACTGGGCTGCTATCTTAATAAATTTTTTTAGGAGCTGAACACGCTTGCTGGGCTGAGAACAAAGGCAAATCTCAGTGACAACCCAAAACTGAATTTCATTAAATCTCCTCAGGAACAAATCCAAGTTTGCTGTGGTCTTTTTAAAATTATGCCTTCCAAATGTGTGATAGATTAGCTCCAGCTAGAAAAGAAAGGAAAACAATTTCATTTCTTTGTTTTTCAATCAAAACACCAATGAGGCTTCTCTATTTGTCAAGACAAATTGACATGGGTCAGCACATGTGAATACAATCACTGGCCAGGATTCAACTCGTACTACAGAGCTAGAGGGCTTCAGGGAGGCTTGTTAAATATATAACTATACACCAGGTGCCGTTGGCTTAATATACTCAGGAAGACATAGCTTGCTGTAAACCATTAAGATTTTTCTTTAATACTCAAAGACTTTACAATAGGCTTTATTAATCAACTCAATATTTACAAAAAGGATCATGTGGTTTCCACATTGCAGCACATAACCGACATTGGCATTGGAGTAATGCCAGTAGACTTCATCCAGGATTGCAATGGTGCCTACTAATGCTCTCAATCGAGCACCTTACCTCATGCACACAGTTGAAGAGTTCCCAATCATAAATTGTCATCTGGTATGCTAAATCTTTGGAGCTCATCAGTTCAAAAGTTCCCATTGTTCCAACAGTTGGGCCTTCCTGCTCTGGCAAGGGAGTCTATGAATAATAATGCAAAAATACATCAGAATCTCAGAGCAGAGAAGTACTTTAAACATTTTTTAAATTGGATTTATTTATTTTTGAGAGAGAGAGAGAGTGACAGAGCGAGTGAGGGGCAGAGAGAGGGGAGAGAAAGAGTGCAGAGCCCGGAAGGGGCTTGACCTCACCGGATGAGGGGCTCAAACTCATGAATCGTATGATCATGACCTGAGCCAAAGTGAGACGCTTAACAGACTGAGCCACCCGGGGGCCCCAGATAAATACTTTTAATGCTGAATGCTTTATGGAGGTCCCGAGGGGAAAGGATTCTGGAGATGTTTTCAGGAGGGTCTTGAAACTTTGATTTTGCACAGAGGAGAAAGATGCCTCTGCTCTTAATGCCCACTAGCTTCAGTGCCATCTCACTGTCATCAATTCCAGGGACTGAAAAACGTGGACCATGGTAATTAAGATTTGGGAAGGAGTGACCTGTGCTGGGGCCTGGGAGATCCCTGGAAACAACGCCTCTTGTCTGGTGAAGATATAAGAATTTCTTGGGGAGGTTTTCCTTCTGTGTTCCACTGAAGCTGTTCTGGAGCAGGTGCTGGCATGGCAGTTGTGGACATTTAGCCACAGCACTCCCTACTGCGGCAGGAGCCAGAGACTGTGGTGCTGTCCATCCAGCTCTTACAACACACTGCCTGGGCTTACTAGGTGACAGAGGGCTCTGTGCACTGAGATTACATCTCCACTGTCTGAGACATGCTGAGCCAGAAACGATATCCACATGGTCATGGTGTTTTGGGCTAGGGCATCAGAAAACCAAACGCTGCTACTTTCTGGAATGCCCTCATTCAAAACTTTCAATCCCACTGACTCATCTCACTTGTATTTTTTGATAAATGACCTAGAGTGTTTCTCCTCAGTAAAACGAATGATTTGCATACATTGGAAACTTATGTATAATATGTGAATATTTATGGCTCTGTAATATATGTCCAAAGTTACAAAGGCACATGAATGGAAGGGGAATTTTCCATAAACCACAAGAGACTCAATAATAGAGAACAAATGAGAGCTGAGGGAGGGAGGTGGGTGGGGGAAGGGCTAGATGGGTGATGGGTATTAAGGAGGGCACTTGTGATGAGCACTGGGTGTTGTATGTAAGTGATGAATCGCTGGGTTTTCCTGAAACCAATACTGCACTGTATGTTAACTAAAATTTAAATTAAAAAAAAAAGAGAATTTCCCTAATATCACGCTAGCCATACTGGGATATTCAATACTTAGGTTGGAAACCCGAATATTGTGCAAATTCTATCATTCTCGTTATCATCATCATCATGCATAACCACTATATTCCTCAAGTGCTCACTGCATTCTGGACACTGAAGAAATGACACATTCAGGATGTAAGTGGTCCCTGCAATATTAGTCTAAGGGAGGAGTGAGCCCTGACCAGAGAGTACCGCTCTGCACTCAATAAACAGCTGCTGCCATTCATTTGTGGGTATAAAGGACAGACAGAATCAACACACACCTGACACCCAGATACAGACAGACACGTGGGAGAACATGAATGGGCTTTTTGAGAGTTAGTGGGCATTTCGAATGAATTTTGCGGCTGAAGAGGTTCTTGGAGACCAAGAAGCCGGGCTGTAAAAGATTAAACAGGCAAACCTGGGTGGGTTAGAACAGCAAGGTTTCCCCAGAGCACTCAAGTTGGTCTGTTGAAGGATAGCAAGGGAGGCAGGAAGGTTGGGAAGCTGTCATGAGACGTGTTTATCAGAAATAAAGAGCCTAGGGGAACCGCACAGCTTTACAAAGTCTGTGAGTACCAGACAAGGGGCTGGGGTTTTGCATAGACTGGCTTCAGAGAGCAACAGACTCTAAATGCAAACCTCACTCTAACTCCACAAATTCCCTTATCTCCTGAATGTCTGTTTCTGGCACTGGGAACTCAGTGTCACAGTACCGGGTACACAGGCTTTTTAAGAGGATTGAACGGGAATAATTTGAGTGTATCCCGTAAGCACAGCGCCTGGCACAGAGGAGGTCCCCATTCGCAGCCCCTTCCAAATTATTGTCTCCCCGCACGTACTGCAGCAATACAAATGTCCGGGGAAGCAGGATCTGTACAATGCTTGGATGTAAGAGCTAAGCACTGTTGTTCCGGATTCACGCTATGCAGGGCATGGACGGCAAGGAAGAAAAACATTTATTCCAAAGTTTTGAAACTTAGGGAACTGACCTGAATCTATGGGTAAGTAGCTTATGGAAGCAAGTAAGGAGAACGGTTTTAAGCAGGCCAGGTCTCAGGTAGAAAGTTGGGGACACTTTTAAATACTGGGTCTGAGGACTCCTTGTCAGGCTCAGACAGGCTCTCCACGTTTTCCCTTTCCTCTTGAAGCTGCTGCTGTGAACAGCAGTTCTGTGGAACTGCCCTCCTGCTCTCTCCCTCTGCAGCCTGCCCAGCTCTCTGACTCTTTTCCCTGGGGCCTCATGCTTCTCATAGAGGGGAGAAACCAACCCAACAACTGTAGGGACGATGCCAATATTAAAAAAATAGATCAGGGGCGCCTGGGTGGCTCAGTCGGTTAAGAGGCCGACTTCGGCTCAGGTCATGATCTCGCGGTCCGTGAGTTCGAGCCCCGCGTCGGGCTCTGTGCTGACAGCTCAGAGCCTGGAGCCTGTTTCGGATTCTGTGTCTCCCTCTCTCTGACCCTCCCCTGTTCATGCTCTGTCTCTCCCTGTCTCAAAAATAAATAAAATGTTAAAAAAAAAATTAAAAAAAAAAAAAGATCAAATTCTTTAAGTCATGGATGCTGGTCTATCACTGCTGCATCCCCTTTGAGAGAGTAACAGAATTTCTTTTTTTCGAGTGGGCAGGGCTTACCAAGCCTTCTCCCTCCTTGACAAAGGGCAGGCTGATTCCTTCCCTCCATGAAACACAGAAGAGGCAGTCTAAGCGGCCAAAGTGGCTCTTCTAAGTGAAGTGGGGAATTTACATGCTGATCCTGGGGGCCCAACAGATCACTTCCTTGCTCCACTTCCTCATAGATGGTCCTGTGGAAGTATCCTACCAGATGAAGCACAGCAGAGATTCTGTGGGGTCTACACTGCACAGGCAGGTCTGAATACTGCCTATCCTGAGGTACAGAACTCCCCTATACTCTCCCCCTGGCAGAACAGCATTGTTACCCGTCCCCCCTGCCCCCCACTCCCCAATATCCAGTTGAAGAACCTAAGATATAAAAAGGATATGCTGATTGTCAGTGACAAAGAGATGGCTAAAGTAAGCTGCCAACCCAGCATCCCTCTTTCTCCCTCTGTGCCTGGCTCTGCAATGGCATTTGTCACATTGGATTCTCCTTACACTCTGGAGTCCCTCACTACACTCTGAGCTCCTTGAGGCACAAAAACCATGAAGGATTCGTCTTCAAGACCATCCCAGAGGCAGAACCATCCATGATGCCTGGAATGATATAATAGGCCCTAAATAGAAGTCTAAGGAACTAGTGAATTGGTAAGAGTAGAACCAGATTACAGTATAATGGGATTTTATTATAATTTGTCTGTACTCACATTTATGCTCAAATAAAGTGTCAAGAGAGTAAAGCTGTAGGTTCCAAGCCTTTAACCAACTAGGATATATTGCTGGCAATCTGCTATTTCTAGACAACACAATTTAGCCCTACGATTTGTTCTGCTCCAGGCTGTTTGTGTTAGTCTCATCTCCCTAACATGACCATAATTGTCATAAGAATGGAGTCTCTGGGCTGACTGGTCTAGTTCTAGTGTCACACAGAAGCCAGTGTAGCACCAAGTACAAAGCAGACACTTCCTAAGTATGTGTTGATAGATCAAAGAGTTTGGCCAACATTCTGTACTGCAGAGTCATCTTGCATACGTTCTTCCTAGAAAGACTGTCCTCAGAGAAATCTTTAGAAACCTGGACAAGGCCCCATGTCTCTGGTGTTGTGAGGCAGGTAAGGTTCAACCATTTCTTAGTATGATGACATAAAACTGTGCCCCAGTGGATGGCAGAGCACAGACATGGAGGAAGCTAACAAGTTCATTTCCCCAGTACTTGTTGCCAAGTAAATGCCTTTCAATTACTCAGGCCTTAGAATGGAAGACTAGCAAGGACCAAGAATTCATAAGGTTGCAGGATGATGTGCAGATAAACAGAGGCTTAAAAAGTCAGTATCTTGCCCTACAGGGAGCTGGAAAAAGTCCATACTGTCCATCCAGACACCATGTCTTTGGATAGTATGGCCAAGAACCAGTTGGCAAGACAGGCTGAACGCTGTGTGGCCAACACATCACGCAGCACCTGTAAATAGGGCTACAGCCGACCTGGCTTATGATGGTGTTCATTTCCAGGAGAAGGCAGCACGACTCATTTATGACAGTCTTCCCCCCCCCCCCCGCCCCCCAATCTCTCAGTGTTGGGAAATATCTTTTAGAAAGCAATGAATGTAGATGACTAAAATTCTAAATGAAGAGGGCTGTGTGTAGACAGATCTTCCAGCACCAGTGGTTGAGGCAAGCAAGGATGCTCATGGGCAGTGATGGATGCGGGACAGTCAGAGAACGAATGCCATGTCTGCTAAGTTCCCCTCCAGGTGGATTTAAGATACAACAGTTGCATTGCAGTGCACAAAATGGCTCCCCCCAGACTAGAACACAGAATTACCATGAGGCCAAAGCAAGCTCTAAAATGTTCCTGAGAGGAGAGGAATCTTGATTTCCTTCTAATGTCTGTTTTGATGACATTTGAATGTATTTATGCAACACTCATGTGGTTAAATTCTCTGAAATGTGAGGCTGGTTACCTCTCGCTCCTGTGTTGCACTTTTCTTAGTAAAAGCAGCCCTGTGTGTCCAAAGATGGAAAAAACTAGTTCTCTATCCTCTGAACTGGCCCCATAGGTTTTCCAAGATACGTTGAGAGCTATGCACCAACATGTCTAATTTTTATAGGGTAAATAGAAATGAACCCTACCATAAACCCTACCTGCATAAAAGAGAGTAGGTTACTCCGCTGCTAACATGAGCCCATTAATCCTTTTAATTTGCAGACAGCTCTGTGTGGGCTTGGAACAAATGTTTTAGAAACTTAGGGAAGAAAGGGCTGGCCTCTGGTATTTCCTACACAAGTTAGACCACTTCCAGGAAACAGAATTTTTCTTAGACCGGAGAGTGGCTTTACCATAATACCTTTTCTACAACTCCCTAAGGAGTATGATACATTGCAATATCTGGTCTTAAAAATTTTTTTTTCTATCCTGGTCTAAGTATTCAGATTTTTAACATTAATATTTAAATTGGAGGGATTTCAAGGAGGTGATTTACTACAAACAGTTCTAAAAGCTGAATTAGGCCCCAGTCATGGTGCTACTTGGCTAATTTTCACGAAAGAAAATCTAAAGCTCAGAGTGTATCAAATGAACACCTGAGGCTTACCTAATAGAGCACAGAAAAAGAAAAAGCCAAGTAACATTCAAGAGTTTTTGGCAACTAGGTTCAACGTAACTGCAAAATTAAGCTCCAGACAAGTTTTTCTGATTGCAGACACTACTCTGAGGAGGCCATCCACACCTACCAGTGAATCGAATTGCTCTCGCGGGCAAGCAAATAGGCGTCCATTAATGGTGAGCGTCGTAAATACTGAAACATCATTAGGTTTGAGCACCACCTTTTCTGTGAACATAAAAAGCATGAGATTGCCTATTAAATGCATCTGAGATTTGCTGCACTGCCCTAATCACACCAACAAATTGCCGGCTCGGTGAATTACCGGAACACGCAGAGCGACTGCATAAAATACAGTCCTGAAGGGACCCACTGAATAAAAAAGACACAGCATTCATGCAGGCACATGACACTCAGAATGCCATCAGAAATGACCACAAAACAGGAATGGAAATACCCGAGGGTCAATTCCCCCAGTTCTGCGCTGCAACTGTAATTATATATAAAAACCACATTTGCTATTTATATAACAAATTATGTTTCCAGATGGTAATAATGCCCAGCACTTTGGAGATGGAAAGATCACTTGTAGAAAACTTAGGGGGTTTCTGAGATCTCAAATAGATTTTAGATGTAAAATTCACTATTATTTTTTCACTTAGTCCCTCATTTGGAGGGCAATTGCGTTACCTGGATTAAGCCTCCTATACTGTAAAAATTAATTCATTCAACAGATATTTATTTAGCATTTACTATTTGCTGGACACTGCTGCTGGTATTGAGGATACAGAAGGGAGCAAACAAACAAAAAAAAAATCCCAGTCCAAAAAGAGCCTGCACTGCAGTTAGGGATGCGCACAGTGAGAAAGACAAACTTATCAGAGAGCGAGCGGCCACGAGGAGAAAAAAACAATAGGGAAGGAAGCAAGGAAGTCCGTATAAGCAGGAGAGGATACAATTTTAGAAAGAGAACCAAAGAAAGTAAGGAGGGGGCCTCGGTTAGACACTGACATTTGGGTAAAAAACTGAAGGAAGGTGAGGAAGGACCCAGGATAGCTTGGGAAGTGTGCCAGCGGGATGGGCGAAAAGGGACATCCTGGGTCCCGTGTGACTGGGGCAGAAATGGAAGAGGATATCTAGGGAATCCATGATGCATCTAAAAATCCTGCAGCAGTAGAATCATTTGCCTTCAGACATGGCAAAAATGGCTTACCCGATCCTGGAGGGTCCCCAGTGGCTATGAAATCATTGACAGACCAGATGGACTTACTGCTCCTTCCTCTGGACTTACTGCAACGTGTGCTGACAGTTCCAAAACTCTTGCCAGTATGGATTGTAACTCGTTACTAGCTACCTCCCGCCCGCCACAGCACATCCCTCCGGTCCCAGTCATAGTCAGTGGCCAGTGGATATATATGGTGAATGAATATATGACATTTCAACAACGCATAAGGTAATCATGTAATCCCATGGGGAAAATATGCTTATTTTATCCGATGAGTTGAGCTCCGGCCCTCTCTAAGGGTAAGGAGGGGAACCATCAACAGATGGGAACAACTAGACCATGACCACCTCCAACTTCAGACTTCTGGAAACCTATGGCCTGTAGCTTCACGCCAGAGGCCCTCTTAGGGTCCACATTTCTCAGAGCTCGAAGGCCTTAAGCTTTTTTGTTTAGGGTTTACACAGAAGGAACTCCTGGCTGGCATCCACACCAGAGTCCTCAGCTCCAGCTGGCCTCAGATCACTTCTCCTTTTTCTGCTTTATAGTGGGTACCTACAAAATGGGGCATATTAGACACTTATCCAGCCCACTTCTAACCGTATTATTTTGTTATTTGTGGGAGCACACACAAGCACCAATTTGTCCCTCTGGATCCGCTTGGATGGGCCACGCTAACTCCTGGCAGGGTTTCTCATTGGACTGGATATTCCATTTTGCAGAAGCCCAAAGTGCTAATTAAGGCTGTTACCTCCTCCAGAGCTCATCTTGACGATGATCAGGCCTTCCCCAGAGCCTAGTTTGTCAGCAACTGCGCTGATGACTTCCTTCACCGAGGCGGCCACCGGCACCCGAATGGTTGTGTAGGTGTGGTCCATGCAATAGACTTTAAACAGAACTATTGGGAAGGCAGTAACAATATGGCAAATTGGTCTTGGGAATTCTTAAGAAAACCATCAGCAACGGGAAATGTTTAGATATCCTCCCAAATTGGCATCGTCTTGTCACTCTTACTATTGTATCTATTCGCAGTCACCTATGCCTATGCCTGCCCGCTTCCCAAACTCCTGACCTCAGCATTGGTCTGAGAATAGGTACACACGTGGCTTCCATCTCCAACTCAAAAAACGATAGCAGGGGTGCCTGGGCGGCTCAGTCGGTTAAGTGTCCGACTTCGGCTCAGGTCATGATCTCACAGTCTGTGAGTTCGAGCCCCACGTCGGGCTCTGTGCTGACAGCTCAGAGCCTGGAGCCTGCTTCAGATTCTGTGTCTCCATGTCTCTCTGCCCCTATCCCACGTGCACTCTGTCTCTCTCACAAAAATAAATAAACATTACAAAAAATTAAAAAAAAAAAACGATAGCAGATTTTTGTGAAAAATCCATATAGAAGTGATGGGAAAAAATGAAGTATGTGTAGGCCTGTTTTCTGGATGTGCCCTTGTCTGTGAGGGTTTCTTTTTCATAACACAGGAAGTGCTGTGCTGTAGGCGGGATCGCTGGGTCACTGCTGCCTGGTGTGGTGGTGCGGAGTCAACACGAACACCTCTGCAACAGGAGTGCTTCTGCCTACGACGTGAACACGCTGACATTCCTGCTCACTTGTTCACTGCTTTGTGTACTCTGGGGCTGGGCCACAGCACGTGGGGTACTGAGCTCAGCAAACCCATATATGACACCTACACGCTCACCTCTGAACACAAATCTTAGAAGCAATTGCAGCTACTGTAAGTCTTGGGTTTAGAGGCACTCCTAAATTACAAGACTCATTTGTGTCTTCAAATGAAAATGTTACCATTATTATTAATTTTATTTTGGTTGTGATTCTCTAGACAAATCTTTAAGTGACCAAACAGTAATCGTCAGCATCTGCACCTCCCTGATGGCTGCTAACAAGGCCGTGCTCAGGATCAGAGTGCTTCCCCCTGGGCAGGAGTCCTGTTCTGCAGATGACCCTGGCCCTTCTCCTCTGTGTGACATTGCAAAGTGCCAGCTGCCTTCCTGCCAGCTTTTCCCAGAGGGGCAACCTTGACAACTAGTTCCTGACATAATCTTTCCTTCCTTCAGGAAAAGGTGGTAGTGAGGGAGAGGCTGAATCAGGGAAGTGTGGACCAGCACTTCCACTCAAGGCCTAGAGTTCAAGAAGATAAATAATTGGAATGCAAAAGGGCACCTTCAAGCAAACTATTTGGAGTGCCAAGACATAGTCCAAGAAAAGCTATTCTGTGGGGCTGAGGGTTCCCGGGGGGAGATTTTATTCTGACTTTGAGTAATCTGTACAACCATGAGTTGGAAGACACGTCTCACCTTCATCAGAGCCGCGGACAGGCTGGCGCTTCTGGGCTCTCTCATCGCCTGTGTTGAACTGTTGCAAAAGAACTTTGTGCTGTAAGAGTAATAACAGCTTTTAATGACCAATGTATATTTGCAACACTGAGGAAACACACCTGAGAAACAGCCAGAGTCAAGAAGTGGGGAAAACATATTTTCTTTTTACATACACATCACTTTTCTATATTGCACTATAATATTACTGGAGAATTGTTATGCAACAGGGCACCATTAGAGGATCCTAATCCATTGTCACTTACCTTCTTTTGTGGAGCCTTTGCATCTTCTGAACTACGAGAAAGAGAGAAAGCACATTATTTAATAGCATTGGTACCATTATTTTGAATTACTTCATTTGTGTATAACTTTAATCTTACATCACAAAAATGAAATGACAGCAATCCTTCGGGAGCAATATGAGCCTCTTCATTTTTTTTTAATGTTTATTTTTGAGAGAGAGAGAGAGAGAGTGAGAGAGAGAGCAGGAGCAGGGGAAGGGCAGAGAGAGAGAGGGAGACACAGAATCCAAAGCAGACTCCAGGCTCTGAGCTGTCAGCACAGAGCCCGACATGGGCTCGAACCCACGAACCATGAGATCATGACCTGAGCTGAAGTCAGACGCTTAACTGACTGAGCCACCCAGCCACCCCAAACCTCTTTATTTTAATACCAGGAGACCAAGCACAGAGGAGACACAAAGAGATCAGCTCTCATCACAGGCAGATTCCTGGCAGAACTGACGTTGAAAACCATTTTCTAGCTTTCAGGTCTTTCTAGCAGCAGACGCTCTTTCCAGTATTTACTGTATGGCTCAAAGTACAGTGTGTGAAACCTTCCATGTTTTCACTAAGAGGACACAAACATTCACCAGCAACAGCTTTGGCAGCAGAAAGTGAATTTTCCATAAAGTAATTCCTCCTAAACTTTCTTTAAATGCCACTGACTATTACTGGATTCACTGCCTCGAACAAAAAGGACCCAAGTTTACTGAGTTAGATGCCCCATAGGAGGATCTTTGCCTTGTCCCAGGCTTTCTCTTGGCAGATGTCCAGCAACAGAAGACAGCTGAGCAGAACTTCCCCCCTCTTTATCTGGCCTCATCACACCTATGCCCGAGGCCCTGTCCACTCAAACCAGAACACTGTGTGCCTGCCGAAAACCGGCTTTCACCTTTTGGGGGCAAAGGGCTTTTTGTAAGATGTTTGGCCTGAGAGGCAGCCACTTACTTCATGAAAACACACCCAAAGCCAAGCCCTTCCTTACATTTGTTTGACAATCTTCTCTAACTCGGGCAGTTGCTCCTTGAGGGCAGCAATCATCCGGGCATCATCCGATACAGACACATAAAACTCCTGTAATTGGCAAAAGTCACAGGCTTTTAATAAGAATTGCAAAGGTGCACAATTCTGTAAAGATCAATAAAGATGTGTCCTTATGTTATCTGCTTTGCTAGCCATCTCCACACTATGGTTTCATAGACTGGAGACAAAAAAGAAAAAGAAAACATTACAATATGTCTAAATTCAAAATTGCAAGTGGGAAAAGGATTTAGAAATAGGTAGTGGTGACGGTTGCATAACATTGTGAATTAAATAATGCCACTGAACTGTGTCCTTGAGAATGGTTAAAATGACAAATTTTATGTTTGATATATTTTACCACAATAAAAGAACTCGAATTTTTTTTTAATTGCAAATGAATTGTTCATGTGATATTTATCGGAAAGGCAACGTAATGCAATGTTTCAGAATGGGTCACTTTATAACCTACGCTTTAAGAGCACTTTTTCACCTCTATTTCTTCAGGGAAATTTTAACATTTATTTTAAATAATATTATAGCATTTGTTGTTTATTTAATATTGCCCACTGATGGTGGTCGATTTTTGGTAGTAAAATGCCGGCATAGTCTTCAGTACCGTACTGAAGTTATGCTGAGTTTGTACCAACTCAGGACTCTTTATGGACGTCCTGGGAACTATCCTGATGGCCCGGCAGCAGCAGCTGGGCCCTGCTTTGTTGAGGAGCAAAAGATGACAACTGTGGCAATGCCTTCTTAACCACCACTGTGGTCCATCTGCAAAACAGTCCTTTGTTCAACCTGTAGAGGCCAGGAGTCAATGTATGAGCCAGGCTACTATTTTTCCTTTATATTTTCAAAATACTTCTTTCCACAGCTTTTGGGGACACTCATAGTTCCTCTTCCTCCCTTCCCCACCAATCTGCCTGCCAAATTACATGATTACACAGGAGAGAAGGGGTATATTCCTTTTGGATAATTCATTCTTGAACATACAGACTGATAAAGTTTGAAATAGAAGCCACATTGCCTTTTGCCTGCATAGAAGATCCTCATCTAAGTTTTGGAGGACAGAGTGAGTCATCAAGGACTCAGTGCCAGGGTCAATGTTGCAACGTGGGGCTGGGACCATGGGAAGGAAAAGGGAAGTTCAGCTCAAAGCAGTGCTTACAAAATAAATCGTGTCCCTTTGGAAACCACTTCATGATCCTAGAAAGTCCTCAATAAAATGATCTGTTTCACTCCACTCAAAAATAGGTACCATTTGATCTAGTAATCCTATTTCTAGGAATGTAACCAAGGACAGATCTACTTGCTGAAAAAGGTTCACTGTACTATTATTTGAGGAATGTGAAAACTGTAAATGATTTAAATATTCAACAATATGAGGAAAAGAAGTATATCTGTGGCAGAGCTACTCAAAGGTCATTTGAAATTTTTATTAGAAAGACTGTATTGACATAGAAAAATTCCTTATATAAAGTGGAAAAAGCAGCCTACAAAATGATGGGTACTATGTGATTATAACCATAGAAAATACACAAAGAAAAAGAGACCAAATGAAAATACATTAAAATGCTAGCTGTTATTGAATGAGTGGCCGGATAATGGCTGAAGTTGTTCTCTATTCCTCTCAGAGTACCCTTCTGATGAACATGTTAACAGAGAAGAGAATTTGCAATCACAGTCTCTCCAGGGAAGCTACCATGCTTATGGAGAGTCCTGGATCGTAAGACAAAGACGTACTCTGGGAAGGGATGACCCCACGTACCTCGAGGAAAGCCACGGCCACATCATCCTCTTGTAGCACGTCCCCGTGCACGGCGGCCCACTGCAGCACCAGGCGGATGACTCGCCTCTTATTGTTGAGGGTGTAGTCTGTTTTCTCCTGCTCCGTGCCTTGTGAAGGCTGTGCGTGGTAAGTGCCTCGGAGTCAAGGAAGACATCTAGCCATTTCACACTCATTTCACAAAGGTAGAGAGTGACAGGTCCCGGTTTCAGAAAGCCAGCCTTCTGGACTGATGGCATTCCTTCCTCAGGCCCACAAGAGAAGCCCCGCCCATGTAAAGATTCTGGAGCAAATGCATACAAACCTTTGCTAATGTCTGCGGACTTTGACATGACAGTTGTCCAAGGGATGAGACTTGCATGACTCCACCTGGACTTGTGTGTTGACAGGGGTTCTTTCTGTGCCCAGCTCTGGCCACCACCACATTCCCTGCCTGACCTTCACCTGGCCCTTCACCTCTAGGGTAGGGAATGCTTCCTACTTACTGTTGCTTGTCTCTCTAGCTTGTCCCTTGCCATCTCTTTTTGCTTTCCAGAATTCTGCATATATCTCTATTAAGCCACTTCATTGTATATATTTCAGCTAAACCCTTCTGAGTGAGCATCTAAGTTCTGCTGGAGCTGTAATTCATACCAGGAGTGCATGGGGGAAAGTGAGGCTGGAAGAAGACAGGCTCTCCCATTGTCAGGAAGAGGAAGGGTTCCTACCATATAGGTCTGGTAAGGGACTCAGACACACTCTTTACATCATAACTTCTCCTGTCTAGAACCACAACATAACTCATATTGGCTTTTTGTGCATTTATGGCTAGTCATCTTAACTAAACTAGAAGCTCCTGCAGGCCTAGGAAGATACATTAAATACCTTGTATTCTGTACCATGCTTAGCACAGTGACTTTCAGCTAGCAACTGTATTTATCCATCAATACAATAAATACATAATTGAGTGCCCACTATGTGTAAGGTAAGGGCTTCTGCTCTCAGTTTACATTCATGTGTGTATTACAGTAGAGAGAATATAGTATGTGATCAAGAAAGATTTTAGATTAGACATACCATTCCTTTTTCAGTGATTTATAGTAGTTCCTACCGCAATTAGACAATTAGTTCATGGAACAATTTCCTCTTTATAATTTACCCTGTATCTTGCACTAGAGTACTTCAGTTAAGCATGCTTCCCTTTCTACAAGTGAGCAAACTGACTGTAAAGGAGCAAAAATAGCCAGGATTACATGGTGAGAGTATAGAGTTGATTTTGACCAAGACTCTTAATTCCAACTACTTCTCTTCCCCATTACACAACACCGTTGTGCCTCATAGTTGGCTATAAGACTGGCTATGCCTTAGCTTACGACCATGACTTAAAAGGCTCAGTAGAAAACTGCCTTATGGCAGTGCTGTGCTTGAGACCTAAGCCAGTAAAGGGCCTTTTCTAAAGGGACTATAAATAATCATGATCAAGGTAAATGACAGAACCTTAAAGCAAAGTTTACTGCATGTAAATGGGTTGCAAAATGACTTTCATAAATTGAGCACAGGATTCATAAAAAAGAAAATTGCTCAACCTGTATTGCTACAATTCTTTCTGAGCTTACAATAAAAAAAAGGGAAGAAAGATCACTTTATGCAAAAATTATTTCTTTTCTGATTAACCCTTAGGTCTCTTGCTTGTATATACACACAACTCAGTTTTTCTTTCCCAAGAACTGCAGTGCTGGGCACTACATTTTATCACTATTTTTTTTATGGTATCTTAGCAACACAGTCTGGCACACAGTGGGCACCAAATGAGTTATTCTTGACTGATTGGAAAATACGCAGTGTTCCACCCAAGAGTCAGTAAGAGAGAGGGAGAGAGAAAGAGATTGTTCTTCTTACTTGCACAAGACTGCAATGATTTGGAGTATTAAGGTTGATATCAAGTGGATATAATGCTAACTTTCCAGATTATTTTGACTTGGGACTCAGGAAGTAATGCAAATGCTTGTGAGTTGGATACAGTGCTATCAGCAGCATACCTGTGGCTAATCTATAAGGCCTTAGGATAGGATACTAAATTTACATCATCTCTGTGGGTCAGGACAAAGATTTTTCGTGGCTTCTTTCCTATGGGGGAAATCTTTATTTTGTCTGCAATGAGACAGAACACAGGATTGGGAGAATTAACATGATAAACCTATAAATGTGTATGGAGCTTTATAGTTTGTAATAAATATGCCCAATGCGCTCACATGATTGTATAACGCTCTCTATAAATATTTACAGATGAAACAGAGAGAAGAGATCTGCCTGAGGCTGTTCAGTGGATAAATGGCAGGGTTTATAAATCCAGACAGGGCTCTTTCCATTGTCATCACCACCACCCCGCCCCCAGTCCTAAACAGTGGCTATAGTGACTGGACATTAGTGCTTGGGTTCATGAAATTATTGAGAATGATTGCATCTGGGAAGCAAAAATCCTAATGAGAAAAATATTCCTGTCTTTCTTTCTGCCTTCCTTCCTTCCTCCTTCTTTTTTTGCCTAAGTTCTAAGTTTCCCAGAGCCGACAAGTACTTTCTAAACCAGCTCTGAGTGTCCTCTGCTCTTAATGAGTGGTTCCACAGCCTCCTGGGAGCCAGCAATGACCAAATCCAGAGGGACGAGAATGAGGTTTGCTTTCTTTTCTCATGAAAGTTAAGTATTTTTGCCTCTGGGAAAATAAAAGGAAGCACTGATTTATTTCACAAAGTCTCCCTTTCCCCTTACAGATGTTACTGGAGGTGGGGGTAATAGTACTTTTATAAGCGGAATCCAGAAAGATGCTGAAGGACTCTACCCCTCCACAGGCAACATATTGTTCTATTCCTGAACAGTCTGTTGAGCCAGATTCTCAAGGGGCACAGAGAACACTTTATGTAATTGATTATACCTGAAATGCTTATTGATGCAGTATCGGGGCTTCTGTTGATTCCCATAACACTTTCACCAGGCTTTTAGGAGATTTATTTTGATATTTTATTTAACTTTTACAAAAAAGGTGGAGAGAGGGGAAAAAACTATATTCCCTTCAGATAGCAGCCAAAAGGGGAAAGAAATCCTACCAGGTCCCTTGTCTTAATGCGATGTAAAACAATGGAACCTAAAAAGAGTAACGTTTCAAATATAGTTTGTTTATACATTCAAACACATCAGGAAGGTTGCAGAAACCATTACCTTTTTTGGCTAAAACCAGAATAATGCATTAACCACTTGATGGATAAAGTTCTACATACACGGCATAAAAATCTAGCTCTTCTCTAGGACAAGTAACAATTTAAAAAGGATTATCAACAGATACCACACATATAAACTTTTTTTTTTCCACATAAGTTACTTTTAACATCTGAAGAGCACTATCGGAAATATATGCGTGGCTAATGTCTATGTTATGTTCAGGTTAGCAGAGAAAATAAAAATGATCAGGAAATACTTGGATTAAGTAAGGCCATGACTCCTGAGATCATGACAGTTAAGTTCAGGTAAGAAGCAATATGGCGGGGGTGCCTGGGTGGCTCAGTCGATTGAGCATCCAACTTTAGCTCAGGTCATGGTCTCACGGCTCATGAGTTCAATCCCCACGTTGGGCTTGCTGCTGTCAGCACAGAGCCCATTTCAGATCCTCTGTTTCCCTCTCTCTCTGGCCCTCCCCCAAATATGCTCTGTCAAAAATGAATAAAACATTAAAAAAAAAAAAAAGAAGCAATATGGCTGCTTGAATTCATGGAGAAAAAGACACAGAAAGATAACATGGTGTCACATAAAGTGCCAGTTAAAAGTCCGTAAGAGAATCTAGACTTATTCACAGAATTTTTACTTTTATTTTTTATTATTTTTAAATGTTTATTTATTTATTTTAAGAGACAGAGAACGCACAAGCAGGGGAGGGGCAGAGAGAGAGAGGGAGAGAGAGAAACAATCCCAAGCAGGCTCCACGCTACCAGTGTGGAGCCCAGTGTGGGCTCCATCTCAGGAACCATGAGATCATGATCTGAGCTGAAATCAAGAGTCAGATGTTTAACCAACTGAGCCACCCAGGTGTCCCTTACTGAACTTTTATTTTATTTTATTCAAAAATTTTTTTTTCAATGTTTATTTTTGAGAGAGAAAGACAGAGAGAGAGAGAGAGAGAGAGAGAGAGCACACATGCACGTGCGCGAATAGGGGAGGGTCAGAGAGAGAGGGAGACACAGAATCCAAAGCAGGCTCCAGGCTCTGAGCTGTCAGCACAGAACCTGATGCGGGGCTCAAACCCATGAACCGTGAGATCATGACCTGAGCTGAAGTCGGATGCTCAACCAACTGAGCCACCCCAGTGTCCCTGAATTTTTATTTTAAACACAATTAAGAAAAGGCCTTAATGGTCAAAATGGCCAAAGTCATCACGGACACAGAGTTGGTTTCAGATGGTTCACAGAATCATAGAATCTGTGAGTTGCAAAAGCCCTTTGATTTTACCTCCAACTCCACCACTTCAGAGGTAAGGAAACTGAGGTAGAATGAGTTTAAAATGATTTTTTCCAAATCTATCAATGGAATTCTTGGGATTAGAACTCAGTTCTCTTATCCCTGTCCCCACTACTCTGTTTACCTATGTTGTCACATTTTGTCTGATATTAATATCTCTTAATGCTAACATATATTATGTATGCAGCAGAATTAGGTGATTTAGAGATTTATTAGATAATGGAGAAATTTGTCTCAGATGCAGAAACTGATCCCCCTAAATCCTCAAAGAAGACAAAGCACATACAGAAAATCGAGTGTTAATTGTTGCAACTCCCTGACAATCTGACAGTCAGGGAAGCAGAGGGTTTCCACTGTTCCTCTCTGCTGTAGCTTCAACCCGTGCTCTTGTCCAGAACCTGCTGATTTAAAAAGCAGTGGCTTGGGGGTACCTGGCTGGCTCAGTCGGTGGAGAATGTGACTCTTTTATTTAATTATTAAAAAAATTTTTTTTGTTTATATATTTAAGAGAGAGAGAGAGAGAGAGAGAGCGCACATGGGTCGAGTAGGGGCAGAAAGAGAACAGAGAGAGAACCCCAAGCAGGCTCCATGCTGTTAGCGCAGAGCCTGATGTGGTGCTTGCACTCACGAACTGTGAGATCATGACCTGAGCTGAAACCAAGAGTCTGACACTTAACCTACCACCCAGGCACCCCGCAGTGGAGCATGCGACTCTTGATCTCAGGGTCCTGAGTTCAAGCCCTGTATTGGGTGCAGAGCTTGCTTAAAAAAAATAAAAAAATAAAAAGCAGTGGCTCATTGCTATTAACCAAACATTTGTGAGGATTCAAATCCTAACTTGAGGTTTCTCTTCTTATGGTAATAAGATTTTTCACCATCTGGGAGCATTAAATCAGAATCCTTAGCAGCAGGATCTGGAAACATAAAAAGTCCCAAATGTTTGTTGATTGACTGGTTACCTTAATTCAATCACACTGTTTGGAATGTTATATATAACCCAGTTTTCTAAAACAAACAAACAAACAAACAAACAAATCACAGCTCCTTGATCTACATTATCTGAAATTCCATTTTGTCAAGATGTCAAACACAAATGATAGATACATCCTAAATAAGTTCGTATTCGATATCACCAGGTGGACTAAGTCCACTAAGTACCAAACATCGGACGCATCTTTGAAACAGAAGCTTTTAGATACTGGGTATTTCATCTATAGGAGCACAGACTTTCAGAATGACTAAACCTTTGTCGAATTGGACCAGCTCCTTTGGCACCACAAACGTGGCTGAGGACAAATTGGATCTGTTCTCAGGGAGGATTAGAGCCGAGAATCTGAAGAGGTGAAGGCCACAGTGTAGGCTACGGTCTTTCTACCCTGCCAACAGCAGCCTTAATATTCCATTGAGTCATTTTCCTCATGCCGGCTCTGCCGTTCAAACACTGTAATTATTTCATATATTTTTACCTAGTTATTATCTTACTCACCACAGGCACCTGTAATTTTTCTGTATTTTTTTTACTGCTCATTTACTTATTCTTAATTCAGCTAATAATGGTTCCACGTATTAAAATTATCAAGGGGAAAGTAAGTGAAAACCACCTAGGACGTAGAGGCAGCAGATTCATTACAGCCTACAACAGGGAATAAAATATTATGTATACTTTTTGCAGTAAGTACATGCTAATTATGCAGCTATTTATAAAACACTTATCAACATTCAAACTGATACTCTTCAATGTTGTTGTTTTTTAAGCCCTGCTTTGCATACAAGATCTCTGCTTGCAGCTGAAAACAAACTTTGGGGGTCATCTGCCCACTGACTAGACAAAGCTTAAGTATATTCTTTACATTATGCTATATTCCTTTCATAATGGCACCATAATTTATTTCTGTGGGGCAATATTTATGTGGGGCTTTAAGGTTTATAATGTACTTTCACACACAGAGCCTCACTTGATCTTTACAACAACCTGATGAGCTGGGCAGGACAGGTATAATTACCCTTTCATACAGATGGGGTTCAGAAAGGTTAAGGATAATTGCTGAGTAATATAGTTTGTAAGACGCAGGCATTAAACAGAGTCTTCTGACTTCAGAGCTTTTGCTTTTCCCACTGTGTTATGGGGCCTCTTTACTACCTGCTTGCCTTTGTGGAGCACCTCAATATCCTGAGCGCTGAATCTATCCCTTCCTTCACGCGGCACGTGTGTGGAATGCAAGTTCTGGAATTAGACAGCCTGGGTTCACAGGCCAGCTTCCCTACTTACAAACCATGAGACCCTTGGTCGGTTAATTGACCACTTAGGGCCTCAGTCTCTTCATCAGTAAACATCATAGGACTGCTGTTAAGGATGAGATGAGACAATACTGGTAAACCATGTAGAATAGTATCTGAGACATATTAAGTGCTCAGCAAGAGTTAGCCACCATCATTATTATTGATCCACCTCTGGAAATAATGTTGCATCTTTTGGATGGGTGATTCTTTTGGGGATTTTTCATAGGACCCAGCGTTTCTGGGTTTAACTCTGTGAAGCTATTCCCATCACACAGCTGCTCCTGTGGTTGTGTCAGCCTATGAACTTGGGCTTGTAGGACTGCTTTCTGTGCTGTCATTTTCTTTAAGTGCCTCCCATTTTCTTGCTCAGAATTTTATTTTCTCACTGATTTTCAGAATTCTCTGCATTTTTGGAAGCCTCTAGTTCTTGGCTATTCTTTTTAGTCTTAGCTCAGGGGCTAGTATTCAGAGTAGAGAACTAGGACGTAGAGTAACACCCCACTGCTGGGTCAAATACTGTCCTAACACTGACTAGCTATGTAGCTTGGGGGAAAATTACATGTCTGCTCATCCTCACTTCCTTAGTGTAAAAAGGGTACCCATCCCATGGTGTTGATATGAGGCTAGGAAAATGCATATATAGTACTTTGTAGAATATCTGATAATATGGTCCTTTTCTCAGAAAGAGGGCACCATGATCACATCATATTATCATCAAACCAAGTCTACTTTATTGAAAATAAAAGTCTCAAGTTGAATACCTACAGAAGTAAATTGCTCTCGTAGCAACATATGGATTAAACACCCACATAACCAATTGGGGGACTACAATGGGAAAACTTGGCTTCAACAAAATTTAAGCTCACAACTTCCCTTAGACATCTAAATAATATTCCTAAAAACTTGGCTTAATCTAGATAATAAAAACCCAACACTGTTTTGTAAATAGCCAACAAAAAAACCCCAAATTCGGGGCGTCTGGGTGGCTCAGTCAGTTGAGTGTCCAACCTCGGTTCAGGTTATGATCTTACAGTTCATGAGTTCGAGCCCCAAGTTGGGGTCTGTGCTGACAGTTCAAAGCCTGGAGCCTGCCTCAGAATCTGTGTCTTCCTCTCTCTCTGCCCTTCTCCCACTCATGCTCTGTCTCAAAATAAATAAACATTAAAAAAATAAGAAAAGCAATTTTTGATAAAAGTTCCTCCTAGGGAATACAAGTGAACTTATAAAGAGAACATCCTAGGACAGTTTTACGGAGAAATAAATGATGGAGGCCCTTCCTTTCAGTAAAGGAAGGTGTTGTGTTTGCTTTGTCTCTGTGTAAGAGATACACAGAGGTATATGAAGGTAGTTTTAGCTGAAACTTAGCGGCAAATCCGCATTCTATTTTTTCTCTTTAACTCAAGAAATGAAATGAATTATTTCCATGCCCAAAGCACAGAATTTGTGTTGAATACTAAGCGAAAAGAAATTAGGATACTAAGAAAAAAAATTTGACCAAAATTATTGCTGTATTTACATTCTTATAAATTTAAATATAAGCCATTGATCACTTAAGATTCTTTCAGCTGTAGTAACAATCTGTTCTGAATGACAAAGACCTGTATTTGCTGACATAAAGAATCTTCAGTAGGTTAGCTCCAGGATTGGTACCAGTGCAAAGGTGCCATCGCAGACCCATTTTCTTCCTGAGTCTCCATGCATGTCAGCTTTGTCATAGGACTCTTCCCCCTCGTCATTGTACGAAGGCAAGGTGGTCACTGGTAATTGGAGCTACAGGCTTCCTGCTCTCTTTCTTAAATACTGAGAAAACTTTTTCCTGAGAAGCCTCAGGAAGCCTCTCTTTGACTCTCATTGGCTCAGTCTACTTTGGACATGCAATCGGAGAGCCAATCACGGCCAAAGCCAGTCAACCCACTGAGACGACCCTGATGGCAACTACATGTCTAGTGCAACTAAAATTATATTAGTGGCACATAGAGTTTCTCCAAATATTTGCCAGTATACGTGGAATTCTGGCTCACTTGACTCCATGTGCCTTGATTTCTCCTACATGTAAAAGGAAGTAAGTATCATACCAGTCCTTTTGAAGCCTCACAAGTGGGGGCTGGGTTTTGGGAAGATAAAGTAAATGATGTAAAAATGCTCCAAATCAGGGGGCGCCTGGGTGACTCAATTGGTTAAGCATCCAACTTCAGCTCAGGTCATGATCTCATGGTTTGTGAGTTTGAGCCCCGTGTCGGGGTCTGTGCTGACAGCTCAGAGCCTGGAGTCTGCTTCGGATTCTGTGTCTCCCTCTCTCTGCCCCTCCTGCACTTGTGCTCTGTCTCTCTCTCTCTCTCTCTCTAAAATAAGTAAACATTAAAAAAAAAATAAAAAATTTAAAAAAATGCTCCGAATCAAGGATGTAGTTATTAAAATTCAAAATAATATTAACTTAGTTGTGATCACTTACTGAACTGAAGGCCTGCATGCATTTGTGCAAATAAAAATATGATAGTTTAATCATAAAACACAAAATTTAGACAACAGGGGAACAGTGCAGTAATAAATATCAAAAGCATTAAAATATTACATATTCCTTGCCTTTGCCTTTTAAAGTAAATGATTGTATAAGTGGGCAAAGATTTAGCTGTGAGGATGTTGATTCATCCTTTTGTGTTTGTTATAGGCAAAAAATGTGGAAAAAATCTAAATATACAATAGGAGGAAACTAATAAAATAAATTATGATATATCTATCATTTAATATTGTGAATCAATAAAAATGATATCATGTTTTTCTCATGTATCTGTGTCACTCTGTTGCCCAGCACTATATGACATATTGTGTTTAATAAGTATCTATGGAATTAACTGAAAAAAGGTATAGTTTCATATATAAATATATATATATATATATATATATATATACACACACGTATATACGTATATATATGTATATATATGAGAAAGAACATATTACAAAAAAGCATATATACATATATGCTTACATATATATGTATATACATACGTATATATATGTATATATATGAGAAAGAACATATTACAAAAAAGCATATACAACATGATCTCACTTATATAAGACATCTATATTTAGAAAATAGTGTGGAAAAGTAGTTGATGGCAGAGAAAGATATTCATAAAATATTTTCTAGTGACAAAGCAGACAAAATTACTTACAGTCAGATCCTATTGTTATATTCAAAAATATGTATCTACATGTAAAGAAAAAAGACTGGAAGGATACATACCAAAATATTAACAATAGGAATACCTGATAGGGTTATAGGTGGCTTGACTTTTCTTTTGAAAGACCAGTGGAAAATTGAACTGAATTTTAAGTGCAAATTTTAAAAAGATTAAAGAAACTAAAGATGAAAAGTACAGAAACTGAACAAATATAATTTTAAAAACTCATTAGAAAGCACTTGTATTCATCCGGTGAAATCGTGTTCCAAGCATAGCTAATGAATAGAGATTTTCTCTCATTAGCACATAAAAGGCCTGAAATATTAATGTTAAACAGAGTTCTACCATCTTCCTTTGTGCTAAAAGCAAAATTGGAGGTGACATACAATGTGGATTAAGGACAGAAATAGGTGTCAGTGGCTCAGGGCTCAAATCTTTTCTGTACTAGTAATTACTTTTCTCTGAGCAAATCATAATTTTTCATTATCCTAGTTTATTGATTTGGAAAAAGCGCAGTGAAAATACTGACTTCTTCACAGGGCTGCTAGGCACAGTCACAGATATTAAGTACTTTGAAAACACTGAGCCAAAGCAACTCACTTGAATGTGAGTGCTTTAATGGAACGGGGTTAAGGATTTCGCTATCCCTTATCTCATGTCAACAATATGGGCGTTAACCCACTTGCTCAGTTTTACATTATTTCTCCTGTCACTTGTGCACAAGGCAGTAAGCAGTTTATGTGTATTTGTTGTTTTCTCTGTTTTGCCACGTATTTCTCCACTCTCTCTGTTTTTCTTTACAGGCCATCTCTGGGGAACTGCCTATAAAGTGCTTTGCCTTCCTTTGGCCAGTATGTCAGCAGCTACCCAAGCTAGGCCACTAGACCCTCCTTCCTTGGGATGTGGGAATGAGGTGAGGGCCTAGGATGCTTGCAGCAGATTTGCCCCAATAGCAGGGTCTTTACTTGTTGCTTCTGAGGCCCCTTTTGAAAGCTGGTGCTCCTCAAGGATTCCTTCTATTTTCTGAGTTACCCCATATTCCTCTGATGAATTCCTATATTCCTTAAGATAGTCACCATTGGGGGATACCTGGGTGGGTTGGTTGGTTAAGGGTCTGCTTCACCTCAGGTCATGATCTCGCAGTTTGTGGGTCCAAGCCCTGTATTGGGCTCTGTGCTGACAGCTTGGAGCCTGGAGCCTAGTCTGGATCCTGGTTCTCCCTCTCTTTCTGCTCCTCCCCTGCTCACACTCTCTCTGTCTCTCAAAAATAAACATTAAAAAAAAAAAAAAAAAGATAGTCACCATTGGTTTATGTTACTAATGACCAAAAAATATAGGTTATATAAGAAGCCCATATAACATGTCCCCGGAGGAAAAGGGCACTAAAAATCGAGTCCTCAGCATAATATAGAAACACTTGCATGATCTTCAGGGAGTAAGCCTTTTCTGTTTGCTTGCCTGCAGCACGGTGAGCCCCTGGTGTCCCCAGGATGCCCTCCCTAGGTGTTACAGAACAGCAATTCTTATTTGAGGCTCTCGTCCCCAAGATCTAAGGACGAGACTTATGCTGTCCAACACGGTAGCCATAAGCCACATATAGCTATTTAAATTTAAATGAATGAAAATTAGGTAAAATTATAAATTCAGTTCCTCAGTAATAGTCGCTAATTTCAAGGCTAGTAGATACTGGTCTAGCCCAGAAATAGGAAACTTCCATGATTGCAAAAAGTTCTATTGAATGCTTGATTTATTTGGCTTCCCCAAATTATATCTACGTTGCTTTGAGCCACCTGAAACAGATAAACATGTATCATGCAATACATTGTAAAGAAATGTTGTTAAACTCCATAGGATAAACTTTTTTAAAAAGTTTATTTACTTATTTTGAGATAGAGAGAGAGAGTGCATGCATATCTGTGCATGAGCAGGGGAGGGGCAGAGAGAGAGGGAGAGAGAATCTCAAGGAGGCTCCATGCTGTCAGCGCAGAGCCCAATGGGGGCTCCATCCCACGAACCATGAGATCATAACCTGAGTGGAAATCAAGAGTTGGATGCTTAACTGACTGAGCCACCCAGGTGCCCCTGAAGGATAAACTCTTAAATAAATAATCTGTGAAGAAAAACAGTGACACGCTTCAGGCTTGAAATCCTAAGGCCTCGATGAATCATGGCTCTGCCACTTGCCTTGGGCATGTCACTCTACTGTTTTTGAGTCCTGGAATTCTCATTTGTAAAATAAAGCTAGTATTAACCCAACCGACTCCTATAAGGACAAAGTAGTATAATATGGATCAATGCTATTAGCCTGACAGAGAGTTGATTCAAAATAGAACAATGAAGAGAATCTAAGTTCTCATAGGACCAAGAGTGAAAGAGGTGATCTGAGGGCACTAGGTAGTTTAGGTGACACCCAGCCATCCTGGATTCCCTCCGTCTACAGAGAAAAGAATCAGGATTGGATATCACAGGCCTCCCCTGATTCTACTGTTCACTTCTGTGACTTCCTCTCCTCCACCCAGTACCCTTTTCCACACACCTCCCTACCTGGACATAGTATGGACTTTCACTCTGGGAGCTTCTGTTTTAAAAACAGAGATCAGTGCTATGAATGTTCTCAATCAACTCTAAAGGGGAACAAGCTAAAAAATGAAGAAATAAGAATTTGCAAAAAAAAAATAGAAGACTGGTGTTTGGGGTTTTGAGTTGTAAAGATAATATGACATGGCCCATATACTGTCTCGCTCTTCTTTGCATTTTGTTTGCCTTAATCTTACCAACATGCTAACTCTTGGGAAAAAATAAGTCTGAATTCAATGGTGGTTTTTATTTTTTCTTCCAAAAAGTCTCAAAGGTCTCATAACAATTATTATGTATGTTGTTAAAAGAGCACAGACAGATCCTGAATGTGTTAACTTGAAAAAAACCAAATATAAGCCAGAAAGAATATATAATGTATGTAAGTCTCATTAAGCTGTCATTACTTGGAAAGATAGTTTCCAGGCAAATAAACACCCAAATCTCACTCTTGCAGCTTCTTCTGAATAACACATTCAACTCAAATCTCCCATCCTCACACATTCTGTTGACTTCAAAGAGAATTATGAGTGAACAAGGAAATGAGAATCAGGTAGGGCAATTATAATTCTGAAAAAGAAAAACATGCAACATTGATTGGATTGCTCGGAAAAAAGAAAGCCATTCCTCCTTCAATATATTTAACTACTCAATAAGCCAAAGTGTTTTGGGGTCTAAATTTTTGTTCCTTTGAAAAGAAAGTAGAGTTGGAAAATATACTTTCACATGACCCCCAAAGTTGAGGGTATAACTCCATAGCATTCACCATTTTTATTTAAGTTCGACTTAATTTTCTGAATGCTGTCTCTGTGCCAGAAACCGTGTACCAAATGGTCAATTCAGCAGACTATTAAAAAGCTGCCCCCAAACAAACTCAGTGCTCAAGCTGCCTAGGGGAACTGCCATCAGAATGCCAAGGTTTGTGTGACTTAAGACAATGTGGTAGTAATAACAATACAGTGAAGGAATACATTTTGTATCTAGAGGAGAACATGGACTAGGACAGATGTGAAGGAAAAGCTACCCCATGATGATAACCTGTATTTATGTGCAAAAGGATTAATACTGGCGCTTAGAGGAAGAACACAGGCAGGCCCCGGGCCATGCTGCCAGGTATCCTGCAGAGGCACAAAGTCTGCCTCCAAGGTTAAGGCACTGTCCCTACTAATACTCTCTAATAACACTCTTCTCCATAACTTTCTTTAGGTTACCTCCCAGGTATGTATCACCTTCCTGAGGTAACTCGGCTCACATTCCCCTACACAGGTAATGGGGAGGAAATCCTGAAACACGGCACAACAAAACCATGCTAGAGAGGGCTGGAGCCTACGGTGGGGGAAAACTGCGGGCATTTCAGAGTTTGACAAAGGTGGACACATGACCCTGCCTGGGTCATGACTTACCTTCAGAGAATGAAATGAGATAATGACCATATACATGTGCAGTGTCTTCAAGCGAACAGAGGTTTTTCACAACAAAAGGATATTGGGCCACCAGGGCTGGGCAAAGCTGGGTATTTGGCATGAAAACACAGTGCATCATAACAAAGTCATTTAAAATGGAATCTGCAGGGGGAAAAAAGGAAAGCAGAAAAAGAAATTAGGTTTTTGCAGAAATCCTTAGGAAAGCAAGAGTGTCTGTTTATCTGTTCTTGGTCAATGTCAATGGTTCTTATACATTGGCTTGGGGGATTGTGGTTTTACTGTACATAGAGATGCTGCATATAAAAGATAATGTTGGGGCACCTGGGTGGCTCAGTCGGTTAAGCGTCCGACTTTGGCTCAGTCATGATCTCACAGTCTGTGAGTTTGAGCCCCTGCGTCGGGCACTGTGCTGACAGCTCAGAGCCTGGAGTCTGCTTCAGATTCTGTGTCTCCCTCTCTCTCTGCCCCTCCCCCACTTGTGCTCTGTCTCTCTCTGTCTATCAAAAATAAATAAACATTAAGAAAATTATTTAAAAAAAATAATAATGTTGACAGGCTTGAGGTCAAAACTCAATTTCTTAGGAGAGTGAACAAAAAGTATAGAATTTTTTAAAAGAGACTGCCTTTACAAACAGCACTGGTCACCTTAGCCACAATGTATATATAAAAAAATACATGTAATTAAAGAGCCACCCATGGGCATCCATGCATGCAGGATTAAGACACGGTCATTTCTTTGTCTACGTGACACCATATGTCTTTTGTCAACATCCGTTTTCCTTTGTATCTTTATCACCCAGTTTCCAGAGGGAGCAATGAAAGATCGGAGGCAACGGATTTCTAGAAGGAGGTGATCAGAACAGAAAGTTGGTGAGAGAAACAAAAGAAGAAAAGAAAGGACAAGATAAACGCTCTGAGCAGTAACTGAAGCAAAATGAAAGCTCTCTAGTACAGTTAGATGGTGGCTGTCCTATATTTGAAGCTATTTTGTCAGTAGGTGAGCAGGGGGATGGGTAGGGAAATAGGTAAGTCCCAAAGAGAAGCTTCATTTTGAATTCAGTGCTGGTTCCTCATTGCAAAGACAGCAGCATCCAGCCAGCGTTGTTGGGAGAGCAGGGGAAGGCAGGTGTTTAGAAGTACGCTTGCTGAAACTTGCTATCTGAGATGCTATGTGGATTCTGATTAAGAAACGAACTATACTGGCTGGGGTTGGTGAGACTCTTCATATAGAAAATGGTAAGAGATGTGAAAATTTTAACTGAATACATTAGATTTCCAATGTCTATGTTTTAAATAATATTTTAACAAAAGAGATATAATTGATAGGTAACGCTGTGTAAGTTTAAGGTATATGACGTGTTGATTTGATACATTTACATATGACAATAGGATCACCACTGTAGCGTCAGCTAACACCTCTATCAGGTCACATAATGCCATTATACTCATTTACATATAAGTGATGAGTGTAATCCTCCGCGGTTGTCAGTTGGCATTGCCAGCTATTTCAGTCCTATTATTCAGTCCCAGAGAGGAAGCAGAGCAGACACCAGACTAGCTGCATGGGACTTCTCCCCTTAAGTACAAAAGGAATCTGGCTTGTCTAAGTTTCACATCTAGGCTCGCCTTTAGACATTTTAGATATTCTCTGAGGACAGGGGAGTAATGCTTGTTTATAAGGCTCTCAGAAGGACTAGGCTGCACGGGAGTTTAAATTTTGCTAAAGCAGAGATTTGAGTTGGGGACTCCAAGGTTGGTGAGCTGGTCACCTAGCAAGGTAACAACCCAGCACCCATATTTTACTGTGGCTTTCTTGTTCTCTACTCATAGGCATGAACTCTTGACGACTGATTTTAAAAAATCATTTCCTGCTAGAAAATAATTTCTCAAGTCACTCAATGACTAATGCTGGTCACAGAAATAAAAAGTTTAGGAAACTAATAGGTCTTAGGTAGAAAATAGATGTTTCGGTAAATTGAGAGAATGTACTGTCAGACCCAGGAGTGTTTATTTCTATGGTGAAAACCAGTTTTGCTGTCAACTCTGACATTTCTCACTGTATTATAAACCCATAAATGCCAAGGTCTTTCCCTCTACTTTATCTGTGTTTCAAGGGCCTACTAGCATTACTTTTAGGATGACTATGACACATTCATATTTTTGATTATGAGAAAGACACTGATTTATTCTTTATCTCCAAGCCATGAACATTATACTTGTGAGAAAGAATCCAAAAAGCCAGCAGAGAATGAAGTTTGATACTAAATTTTGATGTTAACCTAGTTCTAACAACAAAAATGAAAGGGTCAGGAATCACATTCTACATGCCAGCCACAAAATGCACTGATTTCTAGGCTTCAATTTTTAGAAAGCAATACTCTAGTCCCCACCCCTCTTAGAGGTGACTTTAAAAGAAAGGATATATTTGTTCTTCATGGGTAGTAAAGATCTTACAGATCTTTCCTTAGATGCCATAGTCTCTAATGTACCAGAATCCTCCTTTTCAGTCAATATTTACTTTACAGAATATGCTGTTTCTTGTACCAGGTAATCACACATTCTGGGCAAATACTTAATCGGGGATGGGGGGGGGGATCTGTTATATTTTTCCTGACCTCAGGTTCTAGAAATGTGGTTTATTTGGGGTTAGATATGCCCCCTAGAAGCAAGGATTCCCCATCTAATGGGTCCATTGAGGGTTTCCTTTCTCAAAAAAAAAAAAAAAAAAGGTTTTATCACACTCTTCTTGCTCAGACATCTTCGACCATTCCCCAATGCTTATCTTTGTATTTAAGACTCTTTAAGATCTTAGACCTTATTCTTAGACCTTGCCCTCTTCCTCCTACTTATGTATATGATAGTCTGGCAGAACCAGACCGCTTGATGCTCCTTGCCCATTTCTAGGTCAGCACTAATGTCCTTCGGTATGGAAGGCTTTGTTCCCAGTCTCTAGTCACTAACCTCCAGCCTTCCTGCCGGGCCACTTCAAGGCTATATATTCTCCATGACACTTTGCCTCAGGTACCCTCAGCTAGTCTCCTCCTGAAGCACTGGCCACATTCTGTCTTATGTTCAAGTTATTTGCAGATTCCTTTATGTCCTCTAGCAGGTTATAAACTTCCTGAGGACAGGAGGGTGACTTTTTTCTTCACCTTGCCCAGTTCAAAGCATCCAGCCTTGTCTCTGCCCAATAAGACACTCAACAGATATTGAACAGAAAATGAGTGCCCTAGAGTCAGAGATCCTGGCTTTTATATCCACTACTCCCCAATTAATTTGCTACACGAGAAAGTAAATCTCAGATAATCTATTTATAAAATTAGAAGCTGGAATGAAGAGATAAAATAAGAAGTAAATCAGTGGCAAAATACTTTTAGGAGATATATAATAATAATGATGACTTTACCTTGAGTATATTGCAAAAGTGATGGAACTGGGCTTTGAATTATTACTAAATATTTGAGATAAATCTTTGAGTTTCTTTTAGTGATAAATGTTCTTCTTTGGGCTTAATATGCTTAAAATATTAACCTATTATTCTGAGACAGGCCAGTAAGACAGGATTTTTTTTTTTAAACTTGAATATGGGTTGTTCCAAAGTCATGTACAAGATGGTAACCAAAATGGAGAACGATATCATAACTCTTAACACTCAGGTTCAGTGGTGAGATTCATCTCATTCATCCTCGAATCTCTGTGTCTTAGTCAACAGGATTGTTTCACTGTAAGGTGGTATTATGAGTTGAATTTTGTCCCCCCAAAAAGGCAGGTTGAAGTCCTAACCCTCAATACCTAAGAATGTGACCTTATTTGGAAATAGGGTCTTTGCAGATGTAGTTAAGAGGAGGTCATTAGTGTGGGCCCTAATTCAATATGCATCTACGAAACAAGGAATGCCAAGGATCGCTGGCAAACCACCAGAAGCTAGGAGAGTGGCATGGAACAGACTCTCCCTCACAGCTCTCAGAAGGAGCCAATGTACTGTCACCTTGATCTTGGACTTGTAGTCTCCAGCACTGTCAGACAATAAATTTCTATTGTTTAAGCCATCTAGTTTGTGGTACTTTGTTATGACAGCCCTGGGAGACTAACAGGTGCTGGGAGACTAACAGGGGGCAGCCCAGGGTCCAAGCCTAAGAATCTACAACCACAGACAGAATCATTTAACTCTCAGCTGGAACAAGGTTGTGCCTTTTAGGTAGACAGCTTCAAATTCCTTATGGAAATAGATAGGATTTGAGTTATTAACTAATGGATGTCTATGAAAGTCTATTCTTAATATGTATAAGACTGAGCCATCTACAAAGGACAGACAGAATTTGAGCAGGCAGAGGAGGGTCCGAAAGATTGTTCCCTGACTCAGCCACGCAGGAATGCTCTTCTAATGTTAATACACATAACTCTCCTCTAAAACTGTTTGGATACACATACTGCGAATGAATTCAGGATTTTTGTTGTTGTTGTTATCTTTTTTGTTTGTTTGTTTTTACAGTGCTCTGCATGGATTTAATGGACACACAAAACTGTTCTCGGTGTTTACCTGTTGCTTCATTTAAAGCTGGCTCAAGGCGTATTGTTTCTAGAAAATGCTCTAAAATTTTTTCAGGTGTTCCTGACATCACAGTATACCTGGATAAGAAATAAAAACATCATCAGTTTTTCAAAAGTGGGCAAATCATTAATGAATGACTTTTCACATATCTAAGTTTTTTGTGTGTCTTCTGTTTTGTTTTCGTTTACTTATTCCTTGTTTGAGTCCCAGAGAACCATTGTGACTTAACTTATGGCTCACATTCTCCTTATGGTAAGAGAGACCATGTACCTTGCCAAAGCCACACAGGAAGACGATGAAAAAACCCTTCACAAATTGAAGTAGTTACTAAAACGTTATTCTTTTTTCCCTACATGGAACTGAAGTAAACTTGGAGAGCGGCTCTAGCAGGCTGGGAACTGAGAAGCTTCAGCCTTGCTCCAAGGGGAATGGAAAGGAACATGTAAATCACAGGGCAGTTCGGGTCAGGCAGGGGGAGCTGGCGAGGGCAAGTGACAGTAAACTAGGTTACCCATATATGGGTTATTTGTAGCACAATCTCGGTCCCACATTGGATTCCCCTGCCTATTTCTGGAATGCTCTGTCTCTCCCAACTGTACACTGGTGTGTGCTTTGGAAACACAGCTAAGAATAAAACAAGAGAAAGGAAAACAAAACCCCAAACGCCACTGAGCAAACAAACTCCAGTAGCATCTGGATAGGAAATAAATCAACACTAGAAAATCCATAGATTTATTTCAACGTAAAATGTATATTATTTGGGGTAGGGTGTGCTAGTCATTATTTCAGAAGATCCATCCGTGGGTTTCATCAACCAACAGGACAGGATTTATTTTTTAAACTGAATGTGGGCTATTTCAAAGTCATATCGAAGATGGTAACAAAGCAGTGAATGAAACCACAGGCAAAATACATTAAGGTGATCTGGGCACTCCTATGCTAAAACTCAGACTTTGCTTTTCTGCTTGGAATTTCACATAAAGCAAAATGATGGGAAGAAAAACAACAATGAAAACAAATGTTCAGAAAGCAGTGGTATGATTCGGCTCCAGGAGGACTCAGATTTCTTTGTCTCCTCACCAACACTCTTTCCTTGCCTGTTTGAGACCTTGGAGGAAGTGTGCTTAGATTCCAAGAACATCTCTAATGTATTAATCCTCAAGGTCTTAACCTCCTGCCTGAGGGAGTAAAGAAGAAGCAATCCAACATATAGCCCCATGCATGTGAGAACAGAGACTGAGTGAAACAACTCTGGTATTGAATGAGTAGCAAATGGACTCTACCCGGATGGTAAGGTGACCATTAGTTAAGACTATTCTATGTGTGCATGCTAGTGTGTGTGTGCACTCAGGACCAAAAAGAAGCTGAAGAGTTAAATCTTTGAGGAAACCTGACTTTGGAGCCTAGAGGAAGAAAGGGGGAATAGGAAAAAAAAAGATCTATTTTAACCTCAAAAATATCACTCCTTTCTCAAAATAAATAAGGCAAAAGACAAGGGTTTTACCTCTCATAGGCAATGGCTATTTGAGGAAAGGAGAGGGTGTATCGATAATGGCCTTGTACACTTAAATGGAAAAAACCGCTGAGTTCATTCGATAATTCCTGAAATACCTGATCCTTGGATAGTACTCACTAGGCAAGCTGGAAGATGGGTGGCATTGACCACATTAATAAGGAATCGGGCTGGAGAGGGCATCAGCATCTGTTGAGTATTTCCTACGCCCCAAACAGCTAGGTGGGCACTGAACAATGTCGTCATTGCTTATTCCTGCTAGTTAAATATTATCTTCATTCTGCAGATGGAGAATCTGCTGGGCAAGGCGAGGCAGCAGGCCTATGGTCACAGAGTTAGTAAGTGCCAGATCTCTGCTGTGAGCCTCGTCTGGCTTCGGAGCACAAGCGTGTGTCTTGTGGCCCGGCTCTGTCTGTGCCCCAAGACGCTTGGGGCAGAGGGTATGTCTAGGTACCTGGAGCTCATTCTGAAAAGGAACTTGTTTGTGTCTGAAAACAAGTTTTATTTAAATAAGATGATAAATACATTACACAGAACACCAGTGACTTGTATTTGGCATGGCACTGGGCAGTCGTTGCTAGCAGGCTGTAAGCTTTCTGGCTGGTTACATGATGGGTATTTATTTCAGTTTGAAATGTGTTCCCTCCTCAGAAGTTTAACTCTGCCAGGTTGGCTTAACATTCTGGTGTTCTTGGTTCGGACATCCCTTAGCTAGAGTATTTATGTCTGGCCACAAAGAATGAAGACCGAGGGGGCAAACCAGATTTCCTATCACCTCCTTAGAGAGAAGCGACATCTCTGCCCACCTCGTCAGTCTCAGACACCAGGAGATCTTGCTTTTGCTACCAAGGGCTCCCTCTAGTGGTACAGCTGCTGTGGCTGCCTTAGCCCATCCTCTCCCTCCTCAGCTCCACAGAGGGCAGTGCAGGTGTTGATATTCTTAGGTCACGGAACTCTGAAGAGAAAGGGCCAGGGAGCTTCTGGCCAGATGTAGCCATCTGTGAATTTGTAGCCCTGGGCTTGGCTGAAACACCATATTATTGCTTTGTTTCAGGCTGGACACTGCCAGACACCCTCTGCTTGACCTCTGTTTAACTGAGGGACTTGAATCCCAGACAGCACGGCTTTTTTCAGTTTATTTCGTGAAGGAGCTATTCTAGTCCAAGTTAAAAAGAAGCCCAAATTGATTACATTATCCAAGCTGTGGGCTTTTAAGCCTGTGACAGAAAAATCTGTTCCTAATGCCAAGTCTGGAAATGAGGACACTTCTATCTGCACCTAGAACAACAACGACAAAGGATGGAGGGGAGGAGAACCTAAAAGAGACTATCTTTCTGCAAACAGGATGGACCTGAGCAATTGGGTGGTTGACAGTCTAAGGAAAAAGCAACGCAGTAACTAAAGCAGGAGCAGTCCCTTTAAATTCTCTCTTTCCTATTAGAATCACATAACCACACAGCAGAAGATAACCAAAATGGTAAATGTTTGAGAGCCTGAGATAGTTTATTCAGCATGAGAAACACTGTCTTGATATTGATGTTTTAATATCACACTCAGAGTTGAGTGGCTTGGGCAGTCAGGCAGCTTTGAAAATTTAAAATGTATACATGAAAAACTGTTCTGGATTTCTCAGGGGAAAAGTTAATCAGAAAAATAACATTATGGGGCACTGGGTGGCTCAGTTGGTTGAGCGTCCAACTTTGGCTCAGGTCATGATCTCACAGTTTGTGAGTTCAATCCTTGCATCAGGCTCACTGCTGTCAGCGCAGAGCCCGTTTTGGAGCCTCTGTCTCCCTCTCTCTCTCAAAAATAAATAAACACTTAAAAAAAAAAAAAGAAAAGAAAAATAACATTACAATTGGCACCAATGTGATGACCCTCTTTGAGTTCAAAAGGGATGATTTCTGAAAAGATGGAGGCCCTATATGTTCCTGAATTTAAAAAAAAAATTTTTTTTTAACCTTTATTTATTTTTGAGACAGAGAGAGACAGAGCACGAATGGGGGAGGGGCAGAGAGAGAGGGAGACACAGAATCGGAAGCAGGCTCCAGGCTCTGAGCCATCAGCCCAGAGCCCGACGCGGGGCTCGAACTCACGGAACGCGAGATCGCGACCTGAGCTGAAGTCGGACGCTTAACCGACTGAGCCACCCAGGCGCCCCTGTTCCTGAATTTTAAGTCTACCCACAGACATCGTTGTTGGCATATTGTCAAAGTTATCCAGAACATCAGGCCAAAATTCACTTACATGGTGCCATGCCCCCTTTAACTCTGGTCTGGCAAGAGAAAGCCCGACATGGAAAGAGACCCCTCGAGAGAATGACTTTTTCCTCTTCAGGGAGCTGATCTTGCCCAGCGCATTATTTTGTGCTGACGGATATTTCTTAAAGGGTGCGCTGTGAACATGCACACGTTTTTGAATTATATAAGAAATCTGGATCGGTCTACAGAACACAGAAAAGGAGATGTAACGGAAATCAGATCCAGGCCTAAAATAAACTGAATACATGGGCTTCTCCTCTTCTGTTCCCTTTAGTTTGATTTCATAAGAAAATCTATATTTGGAAGGCGCTCTGAATGGACTATGTTGTAACAAGCAAACGCTTTTGATCATTCCCCCATGGTATGAAGAGGTGAAAGAAGCGGGGCCTCCGGGGGACTTCTTGGTCAAATGTTTCAAGGTTAAGGAGAATTTTCAAGGCTTACTTTTTCAGGTGGCAAAATTTTCCTGAGACATCTGAGGCATTATTAAAGAATGCAGATCTACACTGTAAAATGCTCCAGATATATTTAAGCACACTAAAGAAAATCAGTGGGGAGGGACCTAACCTTCGCATTAAAAATATCTTCATTCTCGTCTTCCATGGGCTGAGCGGATAACTGTTGAAAACATTCATGAGAGAACATTTTCAAGAATGGGTAGCAGTGGAAAAAAAAAAAAAAACATGAAGAATTCTGGATGGCAGTTTACAGATTTGGAAGTGAAAGAACAGTTTTTTATACGGTCTGTTTCATGTCAGCCCTTTTGAAATATATTGGTTTGCAGTGTTTACATGATAGTGTTGAGGATACAGTATTTACGTACTGTATATTGCCATAGTAAGCTTCATGGCTGAAGGAAGAAAAGCATTGAAGTTGTCAGCTGCAATTGCTGCCAGCTTTACCATTACAACCTTTGTAATCCTGGGCAAGTAGCTGGCTTCTCTGAGCCTGCTTTTTCCATCGGTAAAAAGGAGTGTGTAGTCAGGATTAGATACAACACGCAAACTATATTATGGCTACTCAATAATATTCTATTTCTTCCCACCTTCTTTGAAAATACGTTGATTCATCCAGATGAAAATGTCTGAGCTTTGGGCTTTGAGTCTAAACAATAAAAATTCATCAGTTACCGTGAGTGGCCTGATTAAAGGGAACACCCCATTTGTGTTGCAAACAAAGGAAAATTACTTGGGATGCATTCTTTATCAACAGATTATTTGGTGACACTTCTTTGGCTACAGGATTGGTGTTTTTGTTATTCTAAGATTGAAAATTAATCTTTATTTTAAAAACAAGATTCTGCAATCTTTCACAATTTCTTAAAGCTACATTTCCTTGTTCTCCTGTCTTACTATTCAAGTGTTGGTACATTTGATGGAAAAAAGCCTCACGTAAGAAGTTGCAACAAAAGGGACGCCTGGGTGGCTTAGGCGGTTAAGTGTCTGACTTCAGCTCAGGTCATAATCTCGAAGTTCGTGGGTTCAAGCCCCACGTCAGGCTCTGTGCTGACAGCTCAGAGCCTGGAGTCTGCTTCGGATTCTGTGTCTCCCTCTCTCTCTGCCCCTCCCTTATTCATGCTCCATCTCTGTCTCTCTCCAAAATGAATAAACATCAAAAAAAAAAATAAATAAACAACAAGAAAAAAGAAGTTGCAACAAAAGATGGAATGGGATATAGGCATACTGAAAGAGGCTCAAGTTAAATAGAGAACCAAAGGGCACCTGGGTGGCTCAGTTAGTTAAGCATTTGACTCTTGATTGTGGCTCAGATCGTGATCTCACAGTCGTGAGATCGAGCCTCGCGTTGGGCTCTGGGCTCTGTGCTGGGCATGGAGGCTGCTTACGATTCTCTTTCTCCCTCTCCTTCTCCCCCTCCCTGCTCTCTCACTCTCTCAAAACAAACAAACAAAACAAAACACCCTGGGAGCCTAAGAAGTGAGAAGCGAACACCCTTTTGATGTTAGCAGTATTGAGTACAGATGAGGCCAGATGGATGCTTCTAGACTGCAATCCACAGACGGTCTTATATTTGAAGTCTGGGTTCCTGCCAAAGATGCTCATTCTGATAACAAGATGAAAACACTTCTCAAGAAATCCTACATGTGAAATTCAAATACCAAAGGTTCTTATCACCTCGGGGCCTACCTATCCTCTGTGTGGCCTGGCACTCCTGTTTCCATTGTTCTCGCCGCATTCTGTTCCAAAGCTATCACGGTTGAACACTGTATGCAGAGAGTGTCCTTAGCGTAGGGGAAGAGTATCCTCTGAATTACTCCAGGCAGCACCAAGCTCAATGCAGTGCCAGAAATGGATACATTATACTCCACAAGATGTGTGATTAGTCAATAGAGAGAAAAAAAGTCACACACACTGCCGTCTTCCACAAAAAAGGAGAGCATGCTATTGTAGAAATGATGATACCATGTGAAAAGGTTAATCATAGTCTGGCAATTGCAGTGTTGGATGCAAACCTACTTTTGCTGAGGCTGTGAGTTTCCTTGATTAGAAGCCCTGTTCCCTGCTGGGACCTTCTCCAGCACCAAGACATCTTGGTCATGTTCTTTAAGTCTGACTGTATTCGCCTCAACGTCCTGCAAATACAAATTACACCACATACAGATGCTGCTGTTTTCTCAGACAATGAAAAAAATTTCAAACGCTTCAGAAACTCATTTGGTGCTTGTGATGCTAATTGTTGCATCTACAAATTAAGTCATTTTCAAAGTCAGGGCTGGAATGGTCAGAGATAGGACCAGATGAGGTTTGAGGCATATGGTTTTAAAACTCTGCTTTTACCCCAGATTCAGAAAAACAACCGGGTAGAGAGGAGTGTGGTTGTACTGTGAGAAACCTTTCAGAGAGGGTGGCATAACGGGAAGAGAGGGGAGCAAGTACACTTATCCTTAGAAAAATATGTGGCTTTCTTCTGAGGGCGTGTCATTTTCATAGGCATGCACCTTTTCTCTCTCATCGAAAGATTCTGTTTATTTTTTTAAAAAATCAGCTCGAGGGGCACCTGGGTGGTTCAGTTGGTTAAGCGTCTGACTTTGGTTCAGGTCCTCGTCTCACGGTTCATGAGTTCAAGCCCCACATTGGGCTCTGTGCTGACAGCTCAGAGCCTGGAGCCTGCTTCGGATTCTGTGTCTCCCTCTCTCTCTGCCCCTTCCCCACTCATGCTCTGTCTCTGTCTCTCTCAAAAATAAATAAACATTAAAAAAATCAGTTTGAAATGTGTTAAAAACATTTTTCAGTTATTTTGAATAATTTTATAAACCGTATCAATGATAATGATCCTAACCTGATTCTTTTCAAGAATTTTTTTTGGCTAAGTGTAAACTCCATGTGGTAAACTTCAAAGAGTTACTAAAGTTTACCTCTAAATTTCAATGTCACTTGAACAATTAAATTAAAAATCTTGACAGACTTTTTTTCATCATTTGGTCCCCATTTTAAAAGAGATAACAAGTCAAATTCCGTGAGGCATTTTTTTCCTGTATTATTCAATGGTATAATTTTAAATTTAACTTTTTTGCATTAAGGGAACACATTTCTAAGACAAACTTTGTTGTCAGAGTCTTGTCCCCAAAGGCAAAGGCTTAAGGCCGTGTGAGAATAGGTGTTCATACATAAGGAACGGAGAATGACATTGTGAAGCATCATTAAGTAACTGCATTTAGAACTTCAGGGTAGGATAGAGAAAGATGCTAAGGCTGGGAGAGACAGAGAAGAGAGTGTGCTCTGTGTAGGAAAAGAGCAAAATGACCCTAGAGGAAACAGTCTCCCAGAGTGAACTCAAGCTGGGGCAGGCTGGACTGCAGGCCACCTGAGAGGTCAGGGCTGACGGGACACTGTCATCTTCCCCAGTAGTCCACAGACAGTCTTTCTAGGGGTTGTGTGTGTGGGAAGACCAGGGACCATCTCTTCTCAACCTCACCCACTCTCACAAATACTTTATTGAAGAAGCTTTGAGTAGACCCATCTGCAGAGCCAACTTTAAGTGCAATTTCACGTCTCTGTCACCCCAGTTATTCTTCGCCTACCCGCTAAAGTCTGAAATTCCTTTAGTATGAATCAAATTGACATGAAGCACTTGAAAATGCTTGATTGGAGTAACCATGGGTGACGTTAATTCCCACTAAAATGTAATCACTCAATAAGTGAGGAGAGGATGTGATAATACAGGAAAGCTTCAGATTTGGGAAGACATAGGAGGTGGAGACTAAGAAAGTCTAGGATGGAGAAAGACCTGGGGAGTGAGGTAGGAAAGGACACAAAAGGGCAAGCCTAGAATTTCCAAAGAGAAATGGCTCAGACTTTGGCATTTGGCCAAGGCAGTCTCTAGATTTTTTTTTTTTTTTTTTAATTCTCATGGGCCAGTATGGGTGCGTCCAATTATTTGGTGTGGCACACGTGCCATATTGGCAGCTTTACTGGAATATCACCCTTGGATCCCAGAACGCACACCAGCACATTGAACATACCAGGTTTAGAACCAAGGCTCTTTGTTCCTAGAGCATTCAGTAGTCACAGTACCGCTCAGTTAATACCACACTCTGATCTTTGCTGGTCTGGCAAAAGGAAAAATGGGATACTTCTCAGCCACACTGCCTTGGACTCACCCTCAGGATCCGGTTGAAATCCTCCTTGTCCACTCTTAAGAAATGGCAATTATCTTCTCGCAAGACGATAGAAGCAGCTCTTGGGGCATCGTTCACTAGTGCTAACTTGCCAAAGTCATCCCCCTCATGCAGGGTACAGACCACACCCTGGAGGGAGCAGAACATTCAGATGAACAGGATCCCTGAATCTGAGCAGACAGCCACTCACCTCATGCCACAAGACCCCCTTTACCCAAAACACTGTATATATAAATGGACTGCGCCAGGGATGCCAAAGGAGAGTTACAGAATTAGATTATAATGTTTTATTTTTCTTTCATTTAGTAATATGGGCTATGGCCTAACTAAAATGTACACATTTAATGTATTTATTTTAAATTGATACAACATCTATAAAGAGATGAGCCCCAGAAAGTTCAACTCGAATGAGTATAATAATTTAGATAATCTGTGACTGGAGATGCAGTAATGTCTTTTCTACACCGAGTAACAATGTTGTTGCAGGTTTAGTTGTAGCACTTCAATACTTAGAGCCACACTAGTAAATGGAGCATAATAAAGTTTCACGAAGAAAAAGATATATATACCTTGCCATAAATGACTACATTCACTGATCCTTTTAGAATAATGTACCAGGAGGTGCCTTCTTCCCCCTGGTTAAACACTAGACACAAAAAGATGAAAAGACTTATGACAAGAATAGAAGCACATCAATATAAATTATAGCTTATCAAATCATCATTTTTAAGTCCCCAGAATTATACATTTACTCCAGAAGGAAAAAAAAAAGTCACTGGCAAATACTAACTTATTCAGGTGGAATGGTATTTCCTTTTCTATAGAACACGAAAGAAACATAGATACCACGTACTTGCTAGGCTCTAAAAGGTATGGATTTACTATTGAGCCATGTGCCAGGAATCCATTTCTTAAAGCGATAAATACACTTTCCCCCACAGTCCATCAAAACTTATTACGCTATCGAAAATAGTTTTTAAAAGTAATCTTCACGCTAGTGTGTGAAGTTTGAAAACGTGCAAATCAGCACTACATATTGTTTATGGATATGTGTCTATATGTTACTAAAAAATGAGTTGTGATAACACTCACTGCACATAGGGTAGGAATTACCTTGGGGAGGGAAAGAAAACAATGAGATAAAGGAAGGAACAAAAGGGCTTCATTTGTATCTATAATTTCATTCTTTAGAAAATATGAAAAGATAGTATCATGTCCGTGTTTGATGAAGATAAAAAAAGGTGCTGGTAATAATCTCTATTTTTTTTGTTGGAAATACTTAAATATTTCTAATAAAATGAAAACAATCAGTAAGTCTGAATGAAAAAAAATAAATGAGAAGTTAAGTCATCAGTGATGATAAAAATAAAAAATCTTAAAGTGAACCATTAAAATGTAAAGAGAAAACATTCTTCCTAAAATTAATATCCATGTTAGAAATACCACTATTGATGACTGGAAGTAAAACATTTTGAAATGTAATCTTTATAACACTTTTTGCTTTTACGATTCATGTTCCTGCTTCTTCGACTAACACAGTCTGAAGAAAGAACAAGATTTTCCAAAGAACCTCTCTTGAAAAGTTAACAGGTGTCCATTTAAAAAAGCGTCTTATGTTTCACTCGATTTAAAAAGTGTCAGTTTAAATGGAACAATGTTTTTCTTTATTGCAGAACTTTGAGAACCTTAGTATGCTCAGGTGTCTTCTGACTCTCCAAGGGAGATTAGAGAAAGCGGCCTTTCCTGCCTTGAGTAGACCAGGAGCCACGTTTACCAAGAAGGATTTTGTAGAACTTGAGGAAAAGGATGGCTTAAACGATTCTGTTCACATTCACTAATATCAAATTGGAACGTCTTGCTTCCAAATGCCCTCACAGAACTAAACAAGTTGGGTTCTGAAGAGATAAGAATATATTAGCACTGCATTGGTATTTGGGGCAAAGAGTTTCTCTCAGGCTCAGAACTGGTAGAGCAAGTGAGAGAAGAAAAACCAAGCAGGGCGATTTGTCACTCTAACTAGGGATCTGGAGAGACAGACTTGTTCTCTGAAAATCAAATTCAAGTGAAGCTGCGTGAAAAGGTCCTTGTAGGGTCCTTCCTGAAGAGCAGTGACTTCACCGCACCCTCTTTAAATACTGCCTTGAGTCAGCAGGGAGCCAGTGGAGACTCAGTCTGGCAACTGCTACCAACCTGGGTCCAGAAAACCCTAGGGCAGCATAATAACAGGCACATGCTGGGAATAGTCGCGAGGCTCGAGAAACCGAACTGCCACATCATGTCCTTCCAGGTCTGACTTGGCCCCCCAAGAAGGAAAGCATTTGCAGTCAGGTTCCCATGGCATATGCTCTTGAGAAGCTCGCCAGGCACAACGTCCCATTACGTTTACTTACACACGGTTCCTCCTTTGGCATGAGACTCAAAAATGAGAACACCTGCTAACTCTCGTTTCACCTAGAAGAAAAAGAGAAAGAATTGGGAAAGGCCAGATTGGGGGGTGGGGTGGGACTTGTTCTCCTGAGCAGTGCTGAATGTACCCTTCTGTTCACACAGCCATTTCCCACTTTGCTAGCTGCTAGTCTCGTCTAGAACCACTTTCACCAAATTTGCCACTAGATTCACTTATTTTTGGGAGAGCATAAGCAGGGGAGGGGCAGAGAGAGGGGGACAGAGGATCCAAAGCAGGCTCTGCACTGATAGGCTGACAGCTTGATGCTCAAACTCATCAACCGTGAGATCATGACCTAAGCTGAAGTCGGACGCTCAACTGACTGAGCCACCCAGGTGCTCCTACCACTAGATTCGTAAGGCTCTGACAAAAGCTATCTTATAAGCTAATTCATTCAAAACAGTCTCCCCAGAAACCATTTAAAACGTGGCTTCACATGTATGAACTAGCTAATATCTCTGCCAGTCTTCCATCTTGGGTGGGAATATCATCGGACCCTGCTGCTATGAGAGGGTCCTTGCATCACACATACTACATCACCACACACACACTGGAAAATTCAAATGAAACTTCAATGTGCGGGCAGATTTATATTCCTACATAGCTAATTGTTTTAAAATCCTAAATTATGGTTGCAAATCTTGGCTCTAATTCCCTAAGAACAAAGTGACCTCAGAATTTCCCCCAGTGCCTGGGTACCTGGGGTTTGAGCTAGAAGAGGAGACTCCCCATAGTCCTTTCAATTCCACCACGCTGAGCAAGTCACAGCAGGGGTGTGCTGGGGACCTGGAGTGCAGGCAGGGAAAAGGAGTCTCCCCTCACTTCTGTCTACAGCATGAGCTCATGATACCTACAAAGTGCAGGGGCACCCCAGCTGAGGCGCCCAGGCACTAGACCTATCCCCACCTCCCACGGACAGAGTGAGGATGACAAGGGCAGTGGTATGTGGGAAGGGTGGCTGGGCTAGACTACACCCCTGAATGCCCTATGTAGGTAGGTGAGCAAGCTTCTGGACCCACAGTAGTGCAGCAGGAGAAGGATGGGAAGGCAGCTCCATCTGAGTTGAAGGGGGAGGGGTTTGGAACCCTTCTGCTTGGAGCTGTGGCAAGTGCCTCATTGCTCTCGGCAGAGACCTGACCTCTGCCCCCAGAGAAAGGACCACAGACATTGCTACCATGCATGTGGTAGCATAATGCCAGCAAGTAAGCTGGGAATGAGAGGCAAAGCAGGTATGTAGACATTGCTGAGGGGCCTCAGAATATGATCTGTGAATGTTGAAACAACTTCTATTTACTATTATTATTGAATTATTAACATATAGGAGACTTGTGCTACCTGGAAAACACATTCCTATATTTCTTCTATAGGAGGATGTATTTCTGTCCCTATTCAGAGCCAAATTTCTGTCCACTGCCTTCCTAAATAACCTCATCATGTAAAAGTTCAGAGTCAGACATAGCCATTGGGCCATTTTTCACTAATGGGCCCTGCTACCGTGTCCTAACATATCTGAGGCAATGTTTCCTTGAACCTTCTGCTTCCTTCTCCATAGGGCAGCACACCTGGGCAAAGCCGGCCCTGTGGGCCAAGACAGGCCATCTTGATTTTTCTCCTTCCTCTATATTTCATGGAAGGGTCTCAGAGTTCCCCTTAAGGTCTGGATCTTTTGTCAAAGTGCACAGATTCCAAGATTCAGGTTTTGAAGAATGAAGTACATTTTCCAGTCTTACCCACTCACTCATACTGCTTCAGGGTTTAGGGTACATGAACAACTACTAACAACATGGTAACACTTGATCCCATTTGGGGACTATTCTTGAGTGTAACTTCCTTTATGTCTCATGAGAGAGAGTAGGCATGATTTATGAAGAATTCAGGCATTCCTTCACCACCACCCCCATGCCAAAATACACTCCTTCATTGCTAACAGTGCATTCAACACCTCCCCTTCCCGAGCATGCTCAACAAGGAGACGACCTACTGTTGTAGAAAGATGGGATAAGGCCTTAATGTGAATGAGCTCTTCATAGATAATCTCTAGGTCATCCACGGTCCTCTGGCCAGGTCTACAAAGAAAAAAGTAAGAAGAAAACAAAGAGAAAAAAGTCATCACAAAAGCTTGAGATATAGAAATGGATTCAGTAATGTGTTTAGGGATTTCCTACAAGAAATCTCTATGAAAAGACTTTGACAGAAGAAAAGATCCTGCCATTAGAACCCCTAAAGGGATTTTTGAATCGAATGTGTTCCTTGATGGAAGAATGTGCATAGTCCTCTTCCCTTCCAATCTGAGGGAGGAACATCTCCACTCACATTGTAGTTGGCTAACTTATCTCTCACTCTGTAGATGATTGCTCTAAAAAATTGCTTGTCATTACCATCAGAATCAGTAACTGCAAAACTTGTCTTTTAACGCAACTACGAACAATTGATTTCATTAGCTGGATGACTGATCCAAATTCCTTGGGATCCTGTGTGATGTCTTAGCCTAACAGAATAATGCTGCTGTTACTATTGTTTCAGATGATGTAATATGTTTCTAGACAGGACTCAAATAGAGGATTAATGTAGACTCAACATTTTCTTACTTATCCCTGAAGAAGTGAGGGCATGAGATGAGCAGAAAGCAAACAGCAGTGTCTAGGATTAGTACTAAAGGGAAAGAAGGAAGGTACACACTCTCATTTCCCCAAATCTGTTCCATGGATGACAGCTCTTTCGTGAGATGTCAGTGTATGGGTTTTTTTTTATAAATTATTTTTTTTATATAAATTGTTTTAAACTAGTATCCAACAGCCTGCCTTTGAGGATAGAATATGGAAGTGTTATGGACGTTTTGGCATGGGAGGACTGAGTGGATTCCTAACCATCTTTAATGTGTGTGACTATTCTGGAATCACTAGTAGTGTTCAATTACACACCAATGATAATCAATACGATTGATCAATAATTTGGGTGTTCCATTGCTCCCTGCAATATAAGGAACCCTGGCTAATGTGTTTGTGAAACTTCAAAACAAACAAAGGGGTGATCAAATCTCAAAGAGCGATGTGGAAGGACAGGCAGCATTTACTTTCCGCTAATTGTTGCAATCATGTATGTTACCTATTCTGTAACCATCAGTCTGTTTTCTGTATTTTGTCCTGAAATTCCAACAATTTATGATATTACTCAATGTTACCGTATGTTAAACATTTAAATCTTAATGAGCTACTGATGGTATTTCATCCTTAATTGCATTACATTTTAAAAAGTGTTCCTTGGTCGGATAAATTTGGGTGTGTTGGAGTACTGAACACAGCACTGGATTTTCGGTATGCAGATCAAGTTTTAATCTCAGTGCAACCACTCAGCAGCTATATGGCATCAGTACCAGTCTCATCTGCAAACTGGGGACAATACCTTCCTGAGAGAGACGCGAGAGCAAAGGAAGTAGCGAATGTGAAGGTGTTTGCGTATTTAAGTGGGAAAAAAAACAGCAAAGTGATTTTCAAAGCTCAAACCCTTGTTTAAGAAGTTTTAAACAGGGGCACCTGGGTGGCTCAGTCAGTTAAGTGTCTGACTTCAGCTCAGGTCATGATCTCACGGTTGGTGGGTTCGAGCCCTGCATTGGGCTCTCAGCTGACAGCTCAGAGCCTGGAGTCTGCTTTGGATTCTGTGTCTCCTTCTCTCTCTATCCCTCCCCCACTCACGCTCTGTCTCTCTCTCTCTCAAAAATGACCATTAAAAAAAATTTTAAAAAAATAAGGTAAACAAACAGATAAAGTATATATACTTTCACAGATAAAGTATAACATGTGGGCCAGCAAATTACATCTAAAACTTAGTCATTGGATAAGCAGTTTGAGCAATCAAAACTGAATTGTGAATATCCTGAAATAGTTGATTGGGTTAAATCATTTTGCTGCCATATTATATATCATGTAGGGAGTTGATCGAGTGGGACTAACTGGAGGAAGAAAGCTCTATGCATACCTTGCACATTACCTTCTCAAGGGCAACTTTGATGCGAACAAAAGAATATGGTATCTTTCTCTTGTAGCATCAACAGAGGATGTTTCCTAATCCTGACTATTCAAAGGGACACGTACTAAATCCGTGACCCAGGGGGATGCCAGCCAGCTTTACCTCCTGTGAAGGATCACCACTGAAGGACACAGCTGTGCACCAATCCAGTGCTTCAGGGCAGATCTCAGACAGTATGGGACCCAAAGATACCGAAGAAAAAACTATGGCCATGGGGGCTCTAAAGGAGCCAGCCCTTCTTAGTAAGGGACCTAATCTACTACTTGACTTAGACATGGGGATTTCGAAACTGGGACCCTTGGGGATTTAAAAGTCAATTGAATCACCCCAGCTGATCTACCACGATAGAGGCAGCTAATGTGAAAGTCTCAGGTAGGCATAATAGGATTATGGCTCTTCAGCATGAGGAGCGGCCCTGCTGTTCCTGCTACTTGACATCAGCTGCAAATAGCATGGACCCTCCTAGAAGCTTGGCTAAAAGGGAAAACAGTTGCCAAGTCTCATTCTCACCTCCATGGGGAGGAAGAAAACTCAGCTGGGAAAAGAAAAGGTTAGAATTTATCTCTAAAATCTTGACAGATTCGAAGTTGGCAATCCATTCATTGTGGAAATCCAAATCAATGTGAAATCCATTCTGATCAACTCTTATGGCATTAGAATCTATAAATCCTATTATATTAAAACCGATTGTGTATGCCAACTATACTTTGATAAAAAAGAAAATGAAGGGGCTCCTGGGCTCAGTCGTTTGAGCGTCTGACTCTTGACTTTGGGTCACGTCATGATCCCAGGGTTGTGGGATCGAGCCCTATGTCTTGGGATTCTTTCTCTCCCTCCGCCCCTCTCCCCCGTTCATGTTCTCTAAGATGAAAAAAAAAAAATGAAAATGGTTATATTTCATCCAAGAGATAAAACGTATAATGAAGAATGCTGTCCAGTCCTCAATGTAGCATATTGCAAATTTGACGCAGTGGTTCAAGGTTGCCCTGTGAGCCATGCTAGGTCGTCTTAGGACCTGCATCAGAGTGTGGGAGAGGAGAAGTGAAGACAGTGACTTTGAAGAATTTCTGAAATCTCTTCACCGCCCTGCTGTCCCACACAACTGAGCACTGCCTGGAGCTCCACTTACCCCTTCCCCTCCCCGCCACTTACCACCCCCCCCCCCCCCCCCCCCCCCCCCCCCCCCCCCCCTCCCGCCCCAAGTTATTTCCCAGTGTCTTCTCTGGTCTGTTATTCTTTTGTTTACTGCCATTAGCTCGGTGCTCAGTGTGTTCTACCTTCTCTCCCTGGGGAAAAAGACAAAAAAACCCACCTTTCATCTATGTAATGCTGACACCTAAATCTTTATCTCCAAACAGACTTCGTTCCTGAGCTCCCAGAGTTTTCTGGCCACCTCCATCTCCTCCTAGATAAGCCATAGGCACTACAAGTGCTCCCTCATCATCACACAAGGATCTGTGAAGCCAGATCTCAATCTCCCACATCTTCCAGACACATTCATCTCCCCTCTCTTCACACCTTACCTCATGGCTCTGCTCTCTGCTCCAGCCATACCAGACATCTCTGTATCCCTCCAAAATGCTAGGCTTTCTCGTGTCTCCAAGACTTTCCACATGCTCTTTTCTTTGCTATATCTTTTTCTGCTGCAAGCCCAACTCAGATGTCATCTCTCCCAGCTAAAATTGGTTGTTCAACCCTTATTCTTCCATGGCACATGGTCCTGCTGCTGTGGTGATTACAACATACTGTGAAGAATGCTCTTTGTTTAAATATCCATAACTCTAGTCTGCTCTTCTCAAGAGAAGCAGCATCTGGTAGTGCAAAGGGCACTGGATTGGAAGCAGAAACTGGACTGGAGATCTAAATCAGGAACTTCCTAGGTATGTGATTGGTGTAATGCCTTGTTTCTGCATCTGTAAAATGGGAATAATTAATACGATTGTCATAAAGATCACAGGAGTTAATATATGCAAAGTATTGATATATTGGAAATAGAGCACAAGTGCAGGATGGCATTATCACCAGGGTGGATGTTCAATATGAATGAAGACACACATTCCTACAATTCATGCTGAACTGAGGGTCTACCCAAGGGAGAAGGCAGCAGTATTATGAACCAGTTCTTGTTCTGTGCCCAAGGGAAATGGGGGCTTATGCTCTGCCATCCTTCCTATCAAAGGTCAAGTAAGATGACGTGCCCATGACACAACTCACTTTTGATATGGCACACGTTTGTGTCATGGCAAATAGTTCATTAATAATGAAGGAAGGACATAGGGTGAAAATATTGAACCTCATCTCTTACTCCAAATCCCATAAAATGATAGAAAAGACATATTTTCTATAGGATTATAGATTTTATTCATCCAGCTGTGAGGAAGAAATTACCACGTTAGACCAGCTGAAGTCACTCAGTAGAACTAAATCAAGATCAGTGGCAGCTTGGACAGAGGTGACCACCCAAGACCAAGTAGCACCTGTGGGGCTCAGCCCTTTTATGGACTTATTTTTATCTACCATGCTAACGATCTGATTGGAAAGGTATTTTATAAAATTTTTAAATGTTTGTTCATTTTTGAGAGAGAATGAGAGAGAGCATGGGCAGGAGGGGGGTAAAAAGAGAGGGAGACAGAATCCTAAGCAGACTCCGCACCAGCAGAGCAAAGCCTGATGCAGGTCTTGAACCCACAAACTGTGAGATCATGACCTGAGCCGAAGTCAGACGCTCAACCGACTGAGCCACCAGGCACCCCTGGAAAGGTATTTTAAAATCCAAAACAGCACTGAAAACAAACAAGCATCACCATCACCACAAACCACATAATAGTACTATGGGCAGACAGAGTTTTAGGAATTCTTGGGTGACAGAGAACAGATAGGGATAAAACCTGTGAGAAATGACTGGAAGTGGCCACAGCTCAATATTTACAGAAAACCACCACAGGAGGAAGACAGCAGATGAGATAAGGGCAGGACAGGGTCAGAGCGGTTCATCAGAAGACTGCTTCTTTCAGGTCAGTGGCCTCTTTTCCCAGGCCCCACAGTGAGCAGTGGGCAGTGACAGAGTTTACTGCCAGGTGAAACCTTGAGACCTGCTCTCTAAAACATGCCCGGGGAGAAGCCTGAGAGAGAAGCCCTGGGCCCTCCTGCCGGACACAGAGGAGGAAAAGGAGTAGCAGCTCTCCCAGGAGCAAAATACCCAGAAAGGCCCCATTCCTGGGAAATCCTCCTCAGTTTGGCAACTAGTGGGAGGAAGAGGGGTGGCTTCAGCTTGCCTGCTCCCCCACGTGCCTCTCACAAAGCAAAGCCTGCCAGGAAACATGGCCTCCGCTGCCTTCAGGGGCAGCTCTGATGGGGATGCAGACCACACCTACACAGAAACCCATGTGGCGGCTTATTCTACCCCCTGGTCCCCCATTCAGCAATAGCCACTCCGGAGAAGTAAACACTTCCCTGGGGACTTGCTGGGTGCTGTGGAGAAACCCATGGCAGCTGTTTGAAACAGGATGGAACAAAGCTTAAAAACAGTTTAGTCTCCGAGTCCTAAATAACATTCAAAATGAAAGGAAAAAAAAAGAAAAGAAAGCTACAATCCTGTGGTCTAAAGCGGTCAATGTAATCACGGGGCAGGCCACAGTTATTTGGCAAGCCACCCAGGTAGCAGTGAACTTTTTGGTTCTGTTTACAGCCAATGTTTTAATGAGGTGAGAGAAGCTAGGACTGCAAGGTGTGAGGGGACTTACTCTAAAAAATGAGTATATTCACAGTCAACAAAGCAATAAAAGCATTTGTGAGAGGTTTGCCACAAGCAAACTCACTGATGTTTCAGGGGGCCTTGACTTGTCGCTAGGACTGAAAGTTGAGGGAAGTCCCAGGGAGGAGATCAGATGGAGCACGGGCGGCCAGCCTATGCCCACGAAGGTGGATCACAATCCTAGCCCCTCTCCTATCCCAGGTGGATCTTCCGGATTGTGGCAGCGATGACGGAAAGGCAGCCCAGCCTCTCCCAAGGCCGCCAGCTCGGAGCTGCTGTGCCATCTAGTGTCTCAGAGAAGATTCCCCTCTCTACTCAATCTTGATCTGCAGCTTTCCCCAACCCCCCCGCCAAAGGGCACCTGATAACAACTAAAAGTGAGCCTTCCCCACCACAATCACTGAACAAAGTCACATTTTAAAAGCGGGTTTCTCATGGCAAACAGTGGCATTAAGCACCTCTCACGCTTTGGTCTTTACGGGGGTGACAGGGAAAAAATGGAGAAGAGGTCCTGCAAATCAGACCCCAGCCTGTTCAAACGGTAATGAAAGGGTCCCAAGGACTGAAGGCAATTTGGCTTTCAAGAGTCAAGGGAACACTGTGCCCCAAGCGGGAGGAGGGAACCCCATGCACCTTCACAGAGTAACCTATGAGGCTGGGGAAGTGAATTGACTCTCTGGCTGCTCTGAGTGGCAGCCGGTGAATGTACCTGGTCTTTACTTGTCCTTCTCCAGATGTCACAGGGAGAGATATTAGGCATCCCTGCTTCTTTACAAATCTGCGTGGTGCCACATTGATGTGGATTTGTCGGATCCTGCTGTGGAAAGGCCTAGTTTCTGCAGGGGATGCATTCTGGCAGCAATGTCTAGTTACAGACAAGATAATAAACGGGGATGGATGGAGAAGCAGTTTATACATTAAAGGATGGGAGGGCTCAGGTGATATTGGAAGCTGCTGGTAAATACAGTTTTATCAAGGAATTTATCAAGGTCAGAGACTGAGCTCCTCAGTTATTGGAACGTGGATAAAATGAGGGATTCGTCCAGACACCAAGCAGCACGTGGGCATGGCCAGTGGTAAAATATGCAGGTGAGAGAATAAATAAGCCATTCTTCTAGACCTGTCGTCTAGTAGACCTATTCTCTGGTGCATGGGAAAAATACCCAGAAAAGTCAATGTTATAAATCTCTAGTAAGCCATGGTCATGCTTCAAAATAAAGGAAATGCTTTATTATTTTTTTTCTGAGGGGTGGGGGTGGGAATGCTTTATTTTTCTTGCAACACTCCACCTCATCCCACCTCACTGTCCTGCTTATAAGTCATTTCTCAAACGTGGTCATTTTCCAACACCCTTAAGATTGTGAGAGCTCACCTCTTTCCGCTTCCCTTAAAGGAAGTTTGGTTTTATTTCCCACCCTCTTGTGTAATAAACCAACAAAACGTGTTTCTTTTCTTTACCTCCCAGGATCCTTGCTTCTTAAGAGTTACATCTTCCATGTTAGAGACATTCCAGGAACCTGGTGACTGGACATTTGCAGTGTCCTGTCCAGATCTCTCTGCTCACTTCTCTGCCACACCACCACCCCTTCGCCTTATCTTTAACCCAGAAAAGAACACTTTAGGTTTATCAGATGCAATTAGGCATTTTTTAGTTCTGATAGCAAAGCCTGTACATCCCTATGTACATTCTTTCCTTTATTTGTGAGGTTAGAAATGAACATTGTCCACCATTGCAGTAAAGGGCAGATGCTTTATGAATATTTGTGAGAAATGAAGTCACCCTCATCAGGACATGGGTAAGGAGCCATAATTAAGGCCCCCGAGTGCTAACTGTTTTTAGGAGAAAGTAATTTAAGGTTTTTCATGTTTAGAAATTGAATATGCCCAACATACTTCCAGCAAAAGTGGTTACTATGGGGACACACCAGAAGTTTAATATTAAACCTTTTAAAAGGTGCAAGTACAAATATTTTCCTGCAAAACATCTAAGCAGCAAGTTGAGAAAACAACAAATTTAGATGGCATCAGAGAGTATAGCTACCTGCCTTCGTGTATGATGCATATATACAATCAGATAGAAAATGCAAACAGTTTTTGAGGAGGTGCTATGTATACGCATTATTACTTTTTCCTTGCAAAAATTCATTCTTACTTTTTTTTCTTTTTGCAAAAATTAATTCTTAATCAGGGACAGATGGACTACCTATATTTCTTTGGATTTCACTTCTTATTTAATAAACACACTAGAGAGGGTGAAGTTGCAACCTAATAGAGAAGATTGAATATTCTCCATGAAAAAAAAAAATGGAATGAAATTGGCTTTGGAGTAAGCAGACATGGACTCGGATCCTGGCTCAGCCACATATACTTCCATGTGATGTCAAGGAAAGCACTTGACATCTACTAAACTCAATTTCTTCAAATGTAAATCGTGGATAATAACATAAATCCTACTCATTGCATAGAGTGGTTTTGAGGTTCAAGGACATGATGTATATAAGGTCACTATGTAAACTATACAGTGTGATTCATACATTAATTATTAAGTTTTGTTTGTAATTCTGGCCAGTGGGTTGATGTGAGTATTTTTCTAAGTAGATGACAACGCTTGTACTCCACTCAGGTCCATGAGGTCGTAATTGAGTAAGATGAGATTAGTCTGTCATAATTATTATATATTTTTAAGATTATTTATTTATTTTGACAGAGAGAGACAGAGAGAGAGAGCACGCACAAGCAGGGGACGGGCAGAGAGAAGGAGAGATAGAATCGGAAGCAGTCTCTGCGCGGTCAGCGCAGAGCCCGATGTGGGGCTCGAACTCACAAACTGTGACATCATGACTGAGCCAATATCAAGAGTCGGATGCTTAACCGACTGAGCCACCCAGGCGCCCCTGTAATTATTATTTTTAAATCAAATACCCATGACGTCTTTCCTCACCAATGCTCTAAGAATAAACCCAGCAGGCCATTTTGAATCCTGTTTGGCTTGGGAAAGGTGGTAGGCCACAGTAAAGAATACAGACTCCAGAGTCAGACAGACCTGCACCATATCCCGAGTCCAACACTTTTGGGATAAACACAGGCAGGTGATTTAACCTATGCCTGTTTCCTAATCCATAAGATGGGGATGGTATTAATAACTACCTCACAGTTCTGTTGCAAGAACTGAATGAGATAATTGTTGAGCATAGTGCCTAGCATAGGTAAGCTCAATAAATGTTGGCTGTGATTAAATATAATCGTATTTGTTTTTCCCTTTACAATCTCCTTGTGAAGATGGGAGAGGGCAAGCCGGTATTACTAAACTCACTTTATAGTTTAAGAGATTTGTCATCTGAAGATGTTGGGTTCTTATTAGTGATTTGGTAAGATGAGAATCCAAGGCTCTGGAGCCCAGTCTTGCTTTCACTTTATTTGGCAGTTTCTTGGGTCAAATGCATGTATCTCAAATGCTGTCATTAAATTCTCAAAAAATAATTAATTTTAACCTCACGGAACTCAATATCTTGCATTGTGTCTTTAGTCTCAGCATTCTCTATAGACAGCAGAGAAACCTGCCGATTGCAAAGCGGACCATCCACACCTCTCTTTAATGTTCTTCAATGGTGCCCTAAATGTCTATAAAATAATAGCCAGTGCATACAGAGTGCATAGCTGACCCCCCTCAATTAGACCTGGGCCTACCTCCCCAGCCACATTTACTAGCACTCTTGGTCTGGGCATTCATTCACTCTGAAATAGCTTATTGTTCCTTGCTGGAACTTTCCTGACATCTTTCTGGCCCCAATCCCACCTCTGTACTCCTGTCAGGCTGTTTTCTTTCTTTGTTCTGGCAAGAAGAACACTAAAATATTATTTTTGCTGCTGTTATGAAAGGGCTTGAGAATGAATTTAAACATCCAACAAGGACTAACTGAATGTATTAGAGACATTCAGAGGATAGCCTACTATACACCTCTTAAAAATCCCATCCTTGAAGAACATTTAAGGTTAAGAGAAAAAACCCACAATATATGGCCCTTTGTAGCAACGTGGATGGAACTGGAGAGTGTGATGCTAAGTGAAATAAGCCATACAGAGAAAGACAGATACCATATGGTTTCACTCTTATGTGGATCCTGAGAAACTTAACAGAAACCCATGGGGGAGGGGAAGAAAAAAAAAAAAGAGGTTAGAGTGGGAGAGAGAGCCAAAGCAAAAGAGACTCTTAAAAACTGAGAACAAACTGAGGGTTGATGGGGGGTGAGAGGGAGGGGAGGGTGGGTGATGGGTATTGAGGAGGGCACCTTTTGGGATGAGCACTGGGTGTTGTATGGAAACCAATTTGACAATAAATTTCATATATTGAAAAAAACCCCACAATATATTACTAAGTGTAAAAAGTTAGGAGTTTAAAAATAATAAGAAGGACAGGCACCAAAATGTTAACAATTATCTCTGGGAGATGTAATTGCAGGTGGTATTTATTTTTCTTTAACTCTTTTCAGTAGTTCCCAAATTTTCTACAATGAACATATTGACTTTAACAATAAAAAGTCAGTAAAATATTATAATGAACCCTACACTGTAAATGGGCAGCTGTATCCATCTTCTTCTCTCCCAAATCTGAATCTCAGTGGCAGTGATCCAATGGCTGGCTTCATGTAAGCATGAGGGATAAGTAGTAAATTGTCTTTAGAGAGGAGAGGCAATAAACCCAAACCTAAGAAATGGACCTCTTAATGCAATCATTTCTTCTGGTAAGTTCTATAAGCTTTCATTTAGGGCACAGCAATCTTTCCAGAAAAAAACAAACAACAACAACAACAACAAACCAAAAACAAAAAAAAACCAAAAACAAAACAAAACAAAAAAGGCAAAATTTTGTCATGCAGTGAAAGAAAAGATTCACAGTGAATTTCTTATTTCATAGAGATTAGGATCTTTAAGTCATGTTTCTCTCTCTTTTTTTTTTTTTTCCATATTTCTCTTTTCATCTGATTTGCATTTGAGGATGAATTTCATAACTTTGAACATTTCTTAGCACATCCCAACAGAAATCAAAACCCTAGGAACCACTGACTTTAGGCTTGCTAATCTGGGTTCCCCTGAGGAAGCAACTTTCCCTATAATTATCAGGATTTCAAATTTCACACCCTCAAAAACAGCTTGGACAGAATAAGACCCTATTAAAAGAGGCTCTACTAATTTAGAAAGAAATACATAGCCTCTCATATGCCCTCTAGAGCAAATGTGTGGAACAGCAGGTGGGAGCTATCTTAATGCAGCCAACTAACACCCCCACTCCCACCTGGTATTTTCCCCTATCATTTGATCATCTGAATTGTTTCCTTTTAAACTTATGCCCCATAGCATATGTTAGAAAATATTAGTTTATCATATGAAATAAATGAACTCAAGTTTCTGGCTTCTTGGGAAGATTCCAGAATCTGCCAAGAATTCTTTTTGTTGATTCTCTTTCCCTTAGCTATATATATTTTACATGTTTATATATTATTTCTTTGTTTTATATATATATATATATATTTATGTATATGTATTTATATATTATATATATGTAAATATATATATGTAAGTATATATATATTTTTTTCCTTCTGGTCAAGCCAACTAACCTATCTCTTTCTGAACTACTTAAGCTTCTAGGCTTTAAGGGAATTCCCGAATTGCAGATCTACCTAGAACTAGATTTGGCAAATGGCATCTACTTCATTTCCCTCCCACTTCTAAGCTGGTTTCTGATGGACCATGCTAAACAGCGGGACATCATGTCTCACTTTTCTTGGAAGAAGAGGTTGAGAGGCATGTACAGCAAGAACCTTCGTTGTCTCTTTTTACCCAGCTAGCTGCAAGTTTATAACATTCTGCTTATCTGGTCACTCCACATCTTTTTGCCCATGGCCCCCTATCCAAAATATCTGCTCAAAGGTAAGCAGAAGGAACATTTCTATTGGCAAGGATCTCCACTGTATCTACTCGCTGTTGGGTAACCTCTTGCTTTTAGACTTATAAACAAAGCAAAATCAAAACAATTAGCTCCAAGAGCTCATTTTAGGTTTGATGGCTCTGTGAGCCCCAACAACAGCACCATCAACTGTCATTGTTCTATAGCACTTGCCCCCCAGTGCCATCCAGGTCTGCACCTGTGAAACCAGGATGGGCATTGTGAGTCACTCTGCCTGCCACCACATAAAAAGCTAATTTCACATTCGGGATGTATGTTTTTTTTTCAATACCAATAGCAACAAGAGTATGCCAAAAAATTTCCCCTGAAGCTCTATTCTGTTTTTTAAACTACAGAACATTCTTTCATAGTTTGACAGTTAAAATGCTGCAGTTAATGTAATAAACAGAGAATTTTTCTAAGTAGCCTGTCAAAACAAGTGACACTTTTTTTTTTTTTTGCTAGCGAGTCTCAGATTCAGAACAATGGGAAGTACCTTTCAAAGCAACATCTTCATTATACAATCAAATTCTCAAAGTAATCTTCTCATCAAAGAATATTGTGTTATTTCTTTCCCAGTAATTATCAGAGTTCTGCAGCCTCTCTGGCAGTGGTGACTATTATAAAATGCAGCTGTGCTGAGTTTAAAAATTGGGGGGGTCCTGCCCTGGTCGACATGGAGCCAATGCATCTCATGCCTCCACATTTCCTAATGACTTGGCTGTCTGGGCAGTAAAGCGTCAACATTTCCAGGACCTTTACACATGCCCTCAGGTTTCTAGGAGCAAAGTGCTCAAGGGGTCTCTTTAAGGACAGCAGTGATACTGGAAATTCTTGATCACCTAAGCATATTTTCTTTCCACTTAAATAAATTAGACGTTACAAAGGTTATTATCAGACTCCCTTCACCCCAAAAAAGGTGTATGTGTGTGTATGTGTGTGTGAGTGTGTGTGTGTGTGTGTGTGTGTGTGTGCATGTGCATAGGTTTGAAAGTCTGTCTCAAAAAAATTAGATTCCTTCTTTTTCACTTTTTCATCTCTTGGGAGCTGTCATTCCAATAGAAAGAAAATCTAAGAGTATTGAGTCAGAAGAACTACCAGTTCGATTCCAATTTTGTAGTTTGATAAAACCTGGAAAGGTAAGAAAATCCCAAGGGAACTCAAAATGATATGTCTTGGAATACTAGTAAAACCTGTATGTTCTAGTGATAGACTGGAAAAATCCAACCTTTGGAATATAGTTTTCTCTGAAGAATCTTTGGGCTGCCAAGGATCATGCAATTCAATGCTGTATGGAAGAAAAAAAGCACAAGCACAGGCTCTCTTTCTAAGGGTGACTCAAGAAACCAGCTCTCAGGGTCTTGTGAGGGTGAATCAAGACAATAGCATGAATGTTTCTAGCACACAATAGGCACTCAATAAGTGTGTTTGTTGCACCAGATCCTAATTTGGGAGGGCCTCACCTCCTGGATTATAAATTCTCCAAAGGCAGGAACCATTTTATTATTATTATTTTTTAAAGAAAACCTCTTGGTACATGCTCAAAAATCTTTGTGAATCAAATGGCATTTCTGCTTCCCTTGAAGCAACTAAGAGCTGCAGGAACATTAGCTGCCAACAGACATTCATTTGTTCATTCGTTCACTCAGCAAAAGTTTATTGGTGGTCTATTTAGTGGAATGCACAGAGCTAGGAATATGGCCTTTTCCAACTTCTATGCCAGATTAAATCCCCCCTCTCCATATTATACTCTATTAATGTACACTACATTTTCCTTTGTAGCATGTACTGCAGCTATGACAAAATGATTCCTTGCCTAACTATTTAAGGTCTGTCTCTTGGACTACGCAGAAAGCTCCAGGAAGGAGGTGCAACCCTCTTGTTCGATGTTTTAGCCTTAGCAACTAACATAGTATCTAGAACAAAATAGGTGTTTATCAAATATTGGTGAAGTGAACAAATAAATGAAAAAAGAAATGGGATATGTCTTTGCCTTTCAGAAACTCAGTTTAAAGCAATGTTTCTCAATAGGAGCATTATTTTCAGGACAGCCCCTTATTTTGTAGGGTCCTAGGTATTGTTGGGTGTATTTGGCAACCCTTGGTCCTAACCACTGCCCAGTGAATGGCAGAAGTGTGCCCCCACATGTACTGAGGCAACCAAAACATCCTCCCACACTGATGCCCCACTGATTCAGAACTACTTCTGATTCTGATTCTGTCCCACTTCTGATTCAGAACCACTGTATGGCTTTGACTTGAATGAAAGAGGCAAGAAGAGCAAGAAGGGGATGGATCTAGGAAATGATGAGAAAGTAAAAATGATGGACAATGGGACATAGGTGTGTGGGGAAGGGAGAGAGGAAGTGGACTCACATGAAAGAAAGCACAGTTTGGAACGGTGTTCATTTGAGTTCTCCATGCCCTGATGATTCCCTTGTGCCCCCTTAGCCACCCACCCCTGTGATGTTTCAGGACAGACAGAGCATAAATCAGCTGGGCAAGGTTCTTGGATACTACCCATAATTAGGTCAGTGAAGTTCTGGCTTTTCTGTTTGATAGTTTGGATTTTCCCATACAATTTTTGTTTGAAGAAAGGGGTTTTGAGGATAAAGGACCAGAACCTAACCAGTGTTCTAGAGTCAAACATGGTGGTGCTGACTAGGATAAGGGCAGGCCTATGAAACACATGGAGGTGGACATTAAGACCCAAGAGAAAGTCCTGACAAAGGAGACATCGCATGACAACAAGTGAAATATGTTGAAGAAAGGAAACAGAGAAGCACTAAGAAGTACTATAAGTTGGCATGAGGGGCAGACATTGAGGAAGTTGGCCTAAGGGGCACGGCACTTTTGGAAAGTGCCCCGTGGACATACAAGACATGTGAAGTTTAATGCACTTGTTGAGACCCACGAATAAATGGAGGTTGGCCATGCCTGTGACTCAGAATCGACATCCACAGCTGCTGGCACTGGCCACAGGGTGGAGGGCCGTTTCATTCCCAGAAGAAAATCATAAGCCTGTGCATGGTGGCCTCAACACCAAGTGCCAAGTCATGCCTTATTAAAAAGGTTTCCCCAAGATTGGGACTGTGGCATATGCTTCTTTATATGTCTCACAGCAACTGGGAGAGTTCTCTAAGTACAACAGGGGCTCAGTACATTCTTTCTGAATCCATCTGATTAAACACTTCAGAATCCTCCAGTTTAGCTGATAGGTTGTTACTGAAGGTGAGGTGGGTTTCAGTTGAGATGGAAGGGAGAGAGCATCTTACTAGTGGGAGGAGGTCTTGAAGCACTAATGCAGCAGTGGTATTCTCTTAGGAACGTGTCTTTAAGCTAACGAGCAGAAGGTTCAAAATGGTGTGAAAGGACGTGTTGAATGAACGAACGAACAAAGGCACGGGCATGATGTCTATGGTTCTGATGACCTCCGCCTTATTCCATTAGAAAGACAGGGGCTGTCACATTCTGGCATGGAAACAGAGCCGTTTCTGTTCGTCATTGCCCAAAGGTTTTCTTTTAATGTTTATTTATTTTTGAGAGAGACAGAGACAAAGTGTGAGAGGGGGAGGGGCAGAGAGAGAGGGAGACAGAATCCAGAACAGACTCCAGGCTCTGAGCTGTCAGCACAGAGCCCGACACGGGGCTCGCACCCATAAACTGCGGGATCACGACCTGAGCTGAAGTCGGACACTTAACCAACTGAGCCACCCAGGAGCCCCCTAAAGGTTTTTTAATATGTGGACTTAGTTTTGACATCCCGAACCAACCACTAAAATTCTGTACAGTTTTAACTCATGCAAAAGGGAAATGGATTTATCTGGCTCAAAAGTAAAATAGAAAAGAGACAAACACTGCTGTGTCCCACCTCCAGAGCCTCCCCTTTGGCCCTGAGTGCAGGCCAGGACCTGGGAAATCAGCCTGCTTCCCTGTGGCCCAGGTGAGCGTCGTGCTTCCACATGCCCATGGCCCCAGGGGACTGGCACAGGGTGCGCACTGCGCTCTTACTCACGGTTTGCGGAGGGTCATCCTCATGTGGGCGTCCGGGCCCATCTGCGACAGCAGCAGCATGGTGTCCTGAAGCTCCTCATCACACTCCTTCTTCTCCTCCTCAGTAGGCAAAGGGGCATCCTCGTGCTCGTCATCCAGAAATCGATAAAATAAATATTTGTCTTGGAAATGGTGTTCCTGGTCCACTACATGAAACATGAAGGCAAGGATCAGCTGTTGTCCCTCTGCCTCACAGCCCCGTTTACCAGAAGCAAACGGCTGGTGTCGGGGAAGAGAGCCAAGTGGCAGCAAAGCGGTGAGACTCCTCAGCCCTCTGATCCCGCCTCGCCCAGGGCCGTGCAGCTGGAATACATGACTTCCCAACTGCGGTCATGCACCTCGAGGCTCTCTCTGACCCGCCCGCCACCGGCTGGCCCCACCACGTTCTTATGAGAACCTGCCAGCTTTTCTGAGATGAGCACTCTGACCAGCAAAAATTGCCTTGGTGACATCTTCTGGCATGTGGGACATGTGTCCCAAACAGGAAAATAACCAACTGCCAGATCATGCTCTATAATGGTTTTCGGGCACAGACTTAAAACAATCTTACTCTACAGGGATCAGGATTCGTATTTTTCTTTCCATATGTACTGTTTGTTAACATGTCTGCACTTTAAAAAAAAGTTTAGAATAAAATTAATTGTTTGAACAAAACTGACGAGACCGAGCTTCTAGGTCATATAACCCTAGAAGTAACTTAAGGTAATTTCCATCCAGTTCTGATTTTAAAAGTTTTGTTTTTCCCTTGTTCCTTTTAAAGAAAAAGACTTAGATCTTGGTAGGACAGTCAGTGAACTTGGCTCAGGATCTCTCATTTCTATGTCTTAGAGACGCAGACCCTCAGGACCCATCCCAAACCTGCTGAGTCAGAATCTGCATTTTAACAAGAGTCCCAGATGGCTTGAATGCACATTAAAGTCTGAGAAACACGGGTGAAGCCATCATTAGATTCTCAGGCCTTGGTAAATTAAATGAACGATTTTAATGGTTTGTCAGTTTGGAAAAGTGGTCGTTAAAGCAAATGGCATGAGCAGATCAACCACGGTCACACTCCAGTCCTGAACAGCTACCCTGCCCCACGATAGCCCCTGCGGGTGTCAGGGGCTGCGACAGTCGAGCACATTCTTGATTTTAAATATGGTCATCCCGTGTGGATACAAATTGGCTCTCCCAGATAACGCCATTGTTAAAAGGCAGCTTCTGAATTCATTACTTCCTTTCCCTGCCACCAGCCCCGCCGCACATCGCATTGCTCTTCATTCTGCCGCTGCATCAGGATTGCTATGCTCAGAGTATAATCACACTACCAATGAACCGTGAATGCAAACTAATAAACATAATTGGAACTGATGCACTCGGGTCCCAATTTCATTTTCCCTTCATACATTCTCCCATGTTAGGGGGGCACGATGGCGGAACATAGCAATCAATAGCATCCGCTCGCCGCACTCGTATTGCTAAATGAAGATGCCGGCTCTGCAGGCCCCTAAAGGGACCATAATTCCTTTTTGGCCCATTTGGGAGTGCAGCAACAACTTACCCAGGGAAAGGGTTTTCCAGGGCCTGGGGCTCATCTTACCGTGGTTGAGAACGCCGTCTTCTACCAGCACTTGCCACATGCCAACAGCCTGAGTTCGGGAGTGGACACAGGGAGTCTGCTGCAGCATCCAGTCCACCAGCTCGGTTCCCACACAGCATTGCCTAAGGAGAGGGGAACACAAAGGATGGGAAGGCACGCCCTCGCGGAGGAAGGCTGGGAGATGGCTTCTGAAAGACCTTCCCGAAACGCTTGTGCTCCTCCACCATAAGAGGTCTCACTGCAAACAAAGCATGGCATGGCGTGGCCTCAGGTTCTCAAACTTTTGTACAAACCAGCAAAACCACTCAGCTCATGAGGGAACCTTCCAAGCAATGAAAGAGCATTACACACTGCAGCACCAGGGGGTACCGAAGGGCCACTAGATGGGGAGTGTTATCTAGCAAGCTAAGCCCAGGGCCAGGAACTCTCTTGTCTCGCTGGTCCCGGAAAATCTCAGTGTAAAACGAGGGCAAAGTGACATCTGACTTCCTTCACCCGAGCCTGTGAGGAATGAGTTAATGTTTGTGAGGCACTTGGAGGTGCTCCACGAAAGGCGGTGTATAAGTGCAAAATTATATAGCACTTTATATTTTCAAGTAATACTACTGATCTTCCCCAGAGGGGTGTTGGGAGAAACAAGCAATTAGCGATGCAAATCTCTCTGAAAAAAGTCCTATGTAATGAGCATCAGCACTTCTGCAGAGCTTGTCATCTGAGGAGCTCCACATGCTTTCTGCATAGTCACACATTCACCCCTAAGTTGCCCCTCTGTGGTAAGTTCGTCAGGATGGGTGAACTGCGTGTATTAGTCAGGAAACATATAATTAGGAAATACTGAGACCTTCAGTGGGGTGAGGGAGAAGGGCAGGTGTTTGTGGCATGATGGTTCAGAGGAGGAAATGGAATCTTGAAGCCCTAGGAATGAATCCCAAGGGCCAACACAGGAAGTCACAGAGCAGCTGGGGTCTTTGCTACTGGTGGCCTCCCATCCCGGGCTAAGGATGGCACCATCTCTGTGGGGGGGGAGCTCAGGAGCTCCTCTCTAGTTTAAACTGGGGGTTTCCTGGTGCTGTGCCACTTTAGGAAGAGGCTTAGCCTGGGAGGAGTCATTAGATACAGCACTGTGTCTGCTAGACATTAGCTGTGTGAGTCTGGCCATGTCGTTTAAACTCGCTGGTTTTCAGTTTTCTCATCTATAAAAAAACGAGGACGAAAAGATGGCCCCCAATGTTCTAGGAACTCTGAAATCTGTCTAAGCTCCTGGGACGCCCTGATTCAGGTCCAATCCTGGAACATTTCGCAAGCAAGATGTACTGAGAAGGCCGTCAGATTTCTAGGGCTACTCTGAAAACAGTCTACACCCACAAAAAGAGCTTCAATGAGCAAAGGGGGCACCTAGTAACTATTCATTCTGAACACAGGAACTGTCAAAACATGGCTCTTCTAATTTCAGAATTTATTAACGGGAAAAGTTTCATAAAAGTATAAACTAATCAATTCCATGTGGCTTTTAATTCAACGATTCTCTTTGCTAAGAGGAACTCTGAGATGATCTCAGAACACCTGGGTCCTTGCTCAGGGTATGAGAATCCTGCAGTCAGCACACAGAACAAAGATCCACAGCTGCGCCACTTGCAGCTGATAGAATCACTGAGTTTCCTCTCCATTAAAGATCCCCAGCCACTTTAGAATCGACAGCAGACCTTAGCATGGTGATGACTTGGGGGGATACCGTGTCTGGGGAGACGGCAGCCATGATATAAGCAGGTGGGGAGGAGGAGAGAGATGGAACTAGAAAGTACAAGATGTGGGGCAAGGAACTTAAACTGGGGTGCAGAAAAGAGAAATCATGCCTTTGGCTTCCAGATGAGTCCATGGGTTATTACCAACAGATCATTAATTTGTGTCATAGGGTGTGGAATACACACGACACCTGTATTTCAGGGATTGAAAATGTTAGTATGATGGAGCAAGAAAGAGTTTACGGCTTCTGACTTCTAGTTTCCATTTTGTCATAAAGATGACATATTTTAATGGAATTTCCCTAATGCAAGTCCACACTTGGAAAAGCATAGTCACATCTTAAGTCAGGGGAAAAAATAACAAAGACTTAAAAAGAAAAAGGTCCTTTAGCCATATGAGATTTTGAGATTCACTCGAGGAGTTAAAGTGCTTTAACTCTCTCTGGGAATATGTAACACATGATTTTTGTTATTTTTTTTAAAGTTTGGGGGTACCTGGGTGGCTCAGTCAGCTAAGCATCCGACTTGGGCTCAGGTCATGATCTCACGGTCCGTGAGTTCGAGCCCCGCGTTGGGCTCTGTGCTGACAGCTCAGAGCCTGGGGCCTGCTTCTGATTCTGTGTCTCCCTCTCTCTCTGCCCCTCCCCCACTCGCGTTCTGTCTGTCTTTCTCTCTCAAAAATAAATAAACATTAAAAAAAAATAAAGTTTATTTATTTATTTTGAGGAAGAGAGAGAGACAGAGAGAGAATATTGTGCTGTCAGCACAGAGCCTGCTTGGGATATTCTCTCTCTCTCTCTTTGCCCCTCCCCTACTTGTGGGCATGCATGCTCTCTCTTTCTCAAAATAAATAAGTAAACTTTAAAAAAGGGCTGGATGAATAGTCTGTCTTAAGAAATGGAATGTGTCTTCTTGATAAGACTAAAGTGTTTCTCAAATCCCGTCTCATTTCCAAAATTCTCTTCAAGACGAGGTCAATTAATGTAACAAATATCCTGTCAGTTTTAGTCTTATAAACATGTTCATGACAAGCACAAGTGGAAGAGTGTTTGTTTTCAAGGAGTGCAGAAAAAGTGATCCAAAGAGGAAGAATTTGCCTGTTTTGCCATCTCTGTCCTTGGGAAACAGACTGGATCTTGAGGCACATGTACTCAAAGGTTTCCTATAGGGTGAATGAGGTCTAATTTTACAGGTTCTATCATAGTTGACAGTCATAGAAATATATTTATCCTTCATGGTAACTTTAAAATTTGTATCCTAGCTTTCACTGTGTCTTATGAATTTGGTTCATGTGAATCAAATGGGTTTTGACTCACGCCAAGTCTGATGGGTTCTGAGGTCATGTCTAGACTAAATGGGAGAGTTGAGTGACTGCTAAAAAAGGGCTATGAGGGTAAACTGCGGGTGCAAGGAGAAAGTGAAAGCTTGTGTGCCATGCATAGGCCATTCCAGTTCCTAAACCCATGGTGAAGTGAAAAAAATCAAAAGCTAAAAGATCAGACATGAATCCTCAGTTGACCCACCAGTGTTCAGTCATCCCAGAAGATTCAACTACATAATTCCTTAACTCCAGTGACAGCTATAGTGACTCCCTATTCTAAATAATTATAGATGTGATAGAGTTGTATACTCACTATATACACACTAGAATGAAATCCTACAGTAGAAAGTAAACTCCGTAAAGAACATTGTATATTTTATTCACTCCTGTATCCTTGGGGCTTAGAACACAATAGCATCCAGTGCCCAGTAGGTATTTAATACATTTGTGGAATGAATGAATGGTAGAATGAATGAAAAGATCACTAAACTTGGAAATCAACCGAGGCTGGTTGGCTTAAGCCCTAGCTCTGCCACTCACTAGACTTGTGACTTGGACAAGGAAAACTATTTACTCTCTCTGAGCCTCACTTTTATCATCTGAAACATGGCCTAACACCTACCTAGCAGGGCTGTGGTAGGATGAAATAGGATAACATAGGGAAAATGGCCTGGCGGAGGGCTTCAAGCAGAAACAAATGCTAAGTAAATGTTAGTTTAATCTCATCTAAATCTAATAGTTCCCCTAAAAAAACACTAGCGAACAGAAATGGAAAAGTTTTCTTCTCTTTGTTTATCACAATTAAACCAATGTCCAAGCAAATTAGTTTAGGAGTAACTGCTGGGAATATTAAGGATAATTAAAGCTAAGCAGGGATCTAAGACAAACTCAGATCTTCCAAAACCTGGAGGATTATAAAACATGCTACCCATAGATGGAAAACAAGAAAACACAAGTTTGTTCCAATGTCACTAAACATGAATCTGAGGGAGGCCACAGCCTTTAGAATTATTGCACATACCTGTATGTCTTTAGGTGGTATTTTCTATCTCTTATCATGTGAGGTGCTCGAGAGAGAATGGCATTTCGTAAAATTTTTCCAGCCCTGAGAATCTTCTCTGAAGGAACCTGCATTTTAATCAGGTGAAAGGAGGGAAAGAGGAAGAGGGAGAATTTATAGAAGGAAAACAAACCAGATGAATACTTAAATCACTTTCTGACTCTGGCTTGAAAAATACAACTCATTCACATATTTACATTGTTCACTTGTATGACATGTCCCTTTTATTGGAGAACTGATACACACTGAATAGTCGTTATGTCTAGAAAATGCACCCGAGGTCTCCTGATGTGATGCTCTGACATACTGGCCGCCTCCAGTGGTTACCTAAGAAGTTGGCTCTGAAGGTTCATCAACCCACCTACATCCCATTACCTTGGTAATGGTGTTAGCAGGACGAAGAGGAACGTGAGGTTCAATGAGAGGTGTCTGAAAAATAAAATGTTAAGGCAAAAGAAAATTAAACAAAAAGTACACTAAAGAAAATTATGGGCTGGGGGATAATAAGAAACATCCATTTTTATAAAACTCAAAATAGAATTTAAAAAAAAACAAGAGATAAAATCTGCCTGAATAACTTGAATGCAGATGCATTCAAAGGGCAAAATTAGACCTTCAATTTGCCAAAATTTAAATATAAATTATTAAAAATGAAAAAAACCAAACAGATAGGAATGATTAGATGTTTGCAGGCTTAATGAGAAGGGAATCAATATCTACTCAAAGCATAACAAACATCAGAGCAGAAGAAAAAGCAAAACAAGATAAACATGTATGGAGATTAAAATGACCTATCTCGGGAGATAGGGATAAAGTACTGAATTAGAATGGAAATGAGCAATTTCATCCTCTGTCATGTAGTTAAGATTCTTTTCCCTCAATTTGTATTTTTGGAAAAAAAGTTTTAATTTCTAAATGATACTTCTTGGTGGTTTTATGTACTCAAGTTCCGAGGACCCACTGGGGCAGCTAGGGCACCATCTCTGTCATTTGCAAAGTGGTATACAGTTTTCAGGATTCCGTGACTGAAAGAACAGCTCTAGAATACAGATTAAGCTGCCACTATTATCCACATTCTTCAGATGAAGGTGCTGAATTGCGATCCCAGGAAAATGACTTGCTACACAGCTACACAGGTAGGTCCCTTAGTCCTGCCAAACCCTTCCCTCCAGTTCTCTGTGATGTCTGGCAATGGCATTTCCAAATGGAAGAGAAAGATATGTGCAGTTAAAGATGGTGGTAGGACCATTAACACAATGCTATTTATGTCACTTCCAGAAGGTTTCAAATGATGATAGGTTTAGTTATGAGATTGTGATAGGCAGAAATAATGCCTCCCCCCCCCCCCACAAAGATGTCCATATCCTTATCTCCAGAACCTGTGACTATATTAGATTACATGGCAAAAGGGATTCTGTAGATGTGGTTAAGTTAAGGCTCAAAATAGGGAGATTATCCTGGTGTTTCCTGGTGGGCCCAGTGTGATCCTATGAACTCTTAAAAGATGGAAGAGGGAGGGGAAAGAATTAGAACTAGAGAGACAGCAGTGTGAGTTGGACTTGGCCTGATTTTGCTGACTCTGCTGATGGAAGAGACCAAGAGCCAAGGATGGAAGGCAGCTTCTAGAAGATGGAAAAGGCGAAGCAATATATGGCTTTTCTCCTAGAACCTCCAGAAGGACTTGGCTGCCAACACCTTCATTGTTAGCCCAGTGAGACCCATTTCAGACTTCTAACCTACAGCATTGTAAAATTATTAATTTGTGTTGTTTTAAGCCACTAACCCTGTGGTAATTTGTTATAGCAGTAAAAAAACAAAAAGCAAAAAACTAATACGGACATTATTATACTTTATAATGAAAACTCTACTTTTTGGAAACTGAAGCCATTACACTGAAAATGAATCGGTAGATTTTCCCTCTAGTCCTAATTTAAAAAATACAACCAATGGAGGAAATAAGTCAATATTAATTTAAAATACTTTATGTACCTAAATACAAATATGCATGTATAAACATATACCTTCCTTTTTATCAACAATAAATTTCAGATGAGTTGCTGCTTTGGATATTATAATAGAATTAAGGAAACGAGGGACAGAATGGAAAGCTTTAAGAAAAGCATAGGTGAGATGCAGATTTACTTAGAATGAATGAAATCTCACTGACTTACTTAAACATTTTCATCACCTCCCTGGCATCAAGGAGACTTTTTTGTTCCTCTTGAAATCACTAGAGCCCAGGTGTCAAGCAATATTATAGTATTTAAGCAGCATAATGTTTACAATCAGCAAAGAATCTAGACCAAGGAACGTCAGTGTGGTCCAATTCAACAGGAGCTTTAAACAGAGACTGACTTTGCCCGGAAATAGCCCACATTCCCTTAGGGCAGACCTCTAGATGGGAGAGCTACCGTGCCCTGTGTTTGTACTACTTCCTCAAAGAAGACAGAGCTGTGTGATCCCAAGTCACCTGAAAAAATGTTCAAAAGCACCAGACCAGCATGCATCAGGGCTCTGGAAATGTGTGCAGTTAAAACATGCTGATTATTTCCGAGTTGTGAGTTCCCAGCAGTCATGCGTCCCACCTCTTTACATTGCATGGGTTGGTTGATATGTCCAGGACTATGCCTGGTTGTATATGTAAATTGTAGAAGCTTCTGGTTATTCTTGAAGATAATAGAAACCCATTTCTTCTTCCTGTCTTAGAAGAGGTACAGGTATACGTGGTCTAGAGTAGATGGATGTGAGATTAGCTTCTGAGGCGATCTTTTCTTCCCTAGGAAAAACTTGACTTTCCTTTGCAGTAGTATTTGAGAGGCTGGCTGGGCTAGAGGTCATGAAGATGCCCATGCTTGAGGACTACTGATGAGTATTTATTCTTTGATGGTGCAATGAAACATTATTTGAAGAGTGAATCTTTTCATTTGTTTCTACAGAGATGGCTATATTTGAACAAAATGCTAAAAATGGTCCCTAGGTCAGTTAATCTGGATAGTTCACTTTTTGATTCCTTTGAAAGTATTACGAAAGCAAAGGAACCATCAGGCTTCAACCAGAATTGTCCCTTTGATTTGTAACTTCTGAAGAGGTAAAATGTAGGCAACGTTGCCATTCAGCCTCATAATCCTGGTACCAGTTCCAGGACCAAGAGGCTATTTAATCTGTTGAAAGGCAGCGTTCTCAGAACCTTCCTTGGCTCAAAGATTTTAGGTTTAGGGGTAATGCAATGAATGGATGCTTTGAGAAGGGGACAGTCTTTTTATTTAAATAAAACCTCCAAGGAACACATGCAGGGTGAAAGCAGGGAAAGTTTTATTTTGGGGGAATAAAAATTTGCCTTTGAAAGGGAAACTATATCCAGTTAGGCAAGAATCCATGTTGTAAGAACTACAGTGGTGTCTAGAAGCCATAGGTGGTGAGACAGAGGCCATCTGTGACAGGCAGACCGGGTCCCTGAGAAACAAAATCATTGTCCAATGCCTGCTCAGAGACCCCTCCATTATGAGTGTGGCTTTATTGCTTTTGTATCTGCTTATCTCCTTTTTGGGTTCCCTTAGCTTTCAAAGTAAAGCTCCTTTTAGGAATTTCGCCTTAGCTGTGCCTTAGAGAAATGAGGAAAGGAATGTCATTTCACAAATGATTAGATTAAATGGGGGAGGGAAAAAAGCAGGATAATAATATTGGTGAGAATTAAAACAAGAAAAGCAGCCCTAAGGGCAAGACTAAGCATTTCCTGTGTCAGGCTTTTTATACACGCTGTCTACACATGCACCTTTATATCTGTTATCTCATTTTTTATCGAGAACTAGAGCCAGAGAAATATAGGGACTGAGTTCATTCAGCTAATACCTGGAGCTGGGGGTTGAATCCGGGTCTATCCCACTCCAGTATCTATGCTGCAGATACAACAACCCCATACCACCTGCATTTTTCTTTGAGAGACATTTTTGCTCACCCTATGGATGAGTTAATGTTCTGCTTTACTTCAAGTCCATTGAGAAAAGTGCATCTAAGCCCTTCTAAGTTCTCAGGTATCAGAGTTGACCTTAAGAATCTTTAGCAATAAGTATTCACTGTGACCCACTGAGATGACACATTAGCACTGATGCATCATGCTTGGTCTGAATTAACTTTTTAAAAAGCGTGTTTGTTACGATAGAACATTTGGTATTGAGGAGGAGCTGTCCCACCAGGGCTAAGACAAATATACCAAGGACATGGGTAGCAGTCAAAGGGTAAGCAGGATAATGAAGCCACTCAATACTTCTCGCAGGGGTCATTTAATGCTGGGAACTGGCTTTATGGATGGTGGAGGACCTGCAAAGGCAAATGGGTAACAGAGATGCCAAATCCAGATGTCAGCAGAGCAGGAAGCCCTCCAGTGGGGGACAGAGGGACGGGAGACTGAATTGGGCATCCTGGCAGAAGCTGGAACCCCGGGGGGGGCCCCAGGTCCTAGCTGTAGGGGTGCTGCTAGAGATGCTGCCCGCCCTCCCGGGCCAAGAGGGAGGCAAGAACCCTCTTGCTTTCAATCTCCCTCCAACCAGGGGCCAGAGAAGTAAGGAAAAGAATTTCACTTATAAATGATTAGGTTACACAGAAGAGAGAAAGAGGTAGTATGGTGGTATTAGTGAGATGATCCAAGTAAGAAAACCAGTCCTAAAAGCAGAGCTGTGGCCAGAGGAGCCTGGGAAATACTCTCTGCAGAAGTTGGCCTCCTTGCGATACACAGCTGAGTGCAGGAAGGGCAAGAACTACTTTAAGGACGAGCAGACCCAGGACCTGCACAGCAGGGTGGTGGCAGTGGCCACAGAGTGGGGACAAGGCTGCCGCATGCCAGTCCTGTCACCCTTTCACGATTCCACGTCCTCCCGGGCATTCTTCCTGTTGCACCATGGGCAAGGAAGGTGGACAGTGAGCTAGCAGGGTGAGGCTTCATTAATGCCTCTTTGGTGTGTTTCCTAGGGCTGCCCAATGTTTTGTCCTATAGCCAGAAAACACACATCACAAATAAGCCTGAAAAGGAACAGACCCCTCCCTGATTAAACTGCATACATTTCAGCACATCAATCATGTGCTGAGGATAAAAATTCTTCTTCCCCACCTGGGCATGAAAGAATCCAAATTGGTCTGTGAAAATATGATCCTAAAAAGCTAGGCAGAGAGAACAGATAAAGGCAGAGGTATTCATTCAGCTTTCTCTCGGCTTTTCTTGGCTTTCTCCACCAAAGACTTCCCTCAGGATTGACCGTAATTGGTTTTTGTTTGTTTCTGGAGAAGGGATGCATTCTACTGCTTTTTATTATATTTATATTACTACTGAAAAGGAGAAACAGTGAGGGAAAATATTCCTTTTGGCACCGGAGCCAATTCAGAAATACTAATCAGGTGATGAAAAATAGGAATTTAGCCTCTATTACAAAATGCACAATAACTCCCCAGTAGGTTATAATGAGGTATAAGGCACGGTAATAGGTCTTATGAAAAACCATATTCAGGCCCTTTTGAAAGGGGGTAATTCATTTGACTCGAGTGTTTGCTCACAGAAGCCTTTTGCAAGGCACAATATTTTAAGCCAAGAGATAAGAATAACAAGCTAGACTGGGACCCAAAGCTCATGGCAGAACTCTGGCAACTCAGTGCAAGAAAAAGTCTTGTAAGTCTACATCCAGTGTAATGCAAGTATTTACTAAAGGGGTGTTGTGTGCAGAACAACGTGCTAAGCTAAAGCAGAAGCCTGATAAAGTACCCGGTCTGCATGAGCTCTTGATCCTGATGGGAAGGCAAAACTTCTGGGGGTTAAACAATTAGGGAGACAACAGGAGTCAACAAACAAAAGCGACGACATTCTAGATTTCAAATTTCCCCTTTCCAATTTGAAGTGAGGAAATCGCTAGAAAGCGGGGAGAATCATATTCTATTTTTTAGTGGAAATGCTATACTTTTAGGAGTTACATTCCTTGGCATTTTGAAATAATACAACTAAGGCCTTAGAAATATATGTCTCATGAGAATTGTCATTTGTGTCAGCACTCTTTGGTTAACGGTATGAAATTAAAGGCCTAAGTCAGACTTATAAACAGATTTCACCACTCTGAAATGACTACCTAAGTTTTCCACTTGTTAAATAATGGAAAAATAAATCATCTATAGACCTTTTTGGTTTCTTGGGTAGGCCTTTTTTTTTCTTTCTTAAAGTTCTTAGTTCAAAATTGGGTTATAGATTCCAAGTTTCAGCTTCCACATGTAGAAAGATTAAAAGTTACTGTTGTCCATACAACAATAAAGAGCCAAACGAAGTGAAAATAATGGCTTTTCTGGGGCCCATCAGAGGACTGAGATTACAGGGCAAACCACTACCCCAGAATTGGGAGAGACAAGGGAATCTGGGGTCACACCTGGGATCTGCCCACCTGGAACAGAGGCCACAGACTGGTAGGTGCCCTTAAATGGTGTGCAGTTAATTAAATGAGAAAGCTTTAGACTGTTGTGTCTCTAACATCATGGCAGCCTGCTTAATTAAGGAAACTAAAATCTAAGCCTGTACAATCACAAATGGCCAACTAGGTTTGAAGCCACAGCAAATCAGCAATTTCTTTACTTGGCTTCCATCTTTTTTTTTTTTTTTTAACGTTTTTTTAATTTATTTTTGAGACAGAGAGAGACAGAGCATGAATGGGGGAGGGGCAGAGAGAGAGGGAGACACAGAATCCAAAGCAGGCTCCAGGCTCCGAGCCATCAGCCCACAGCCCAACGCGGGGCTCGAACTCACGGACTGCGAGATCGTGACCTGAGCCGAAGTTGGATGCTTAACCGACTGAGCCACCCAGGCGCCCCTTGGCTTCCATCTTTTGAGTATAAAAGTATCTCCCTGAAATCCTGTCAGTGGAGTGCTCCTGACCACTTCCAGTTTGGGGCTGCCAGATTCAAATCAATTTTTGGTCAAAAAAACCTTTTCATATTCCTCAGTGTATGTTTTAACAGTGGTAATTCTGATGAATTGCTGAAGTGACTTGAGAGTGAGAAACTCCTGGGGGCGGGGGCAGTCTTAGGTGGGCCCCTACACTTTTGTGGGTTTTACCTCCTGGAACCCGACCAGGTCCTCTTGGTGAGGAGCCGAAAAAGATCTCCTAGTGGCTCTGGCAGGAGAAGGGAAGAGAGTGTACTGTGAAATACACCCAGAGCATTCTCCATACCAAAGGCCTACTGTCCAGGGAGAAGACTTTACTAGAACCTTATCTTACATGGGGGAAGGGCATTTCTCTAATTGTAGCCCCCTCTAGTTTTTCTCTTTCACCCAAGGAGGAAAACGAAGCTAAGAAACTGCTGGGAAGGTCACAATGCAGGGACACAGACCCACTAAATGCCTGAGCCTTAATGATAAGATTACAGGACATTCCCCTTCCCCTATATGCCCCAACCATACCAGTATAAAAGCAGTGGATCCCAGCCAAAAGAGTTGCAACATGCAGACTCTATCTAAGGAGGACTTCTTAGGGAAGCCCAAACACAACAGAGACAAAAACAGGGCACTAGAGGAATTTGAAGACTTTGGCATCTATAGCTACGACAAACATTAAACAATGCCCAACTCCCAGGCTGATTAACACAAAAGTCACACTAACGACCTATTTATCTTAGCTCCTATTACTCAGTATATCATATCTGGCTTTCAACCAAAAATTAAAAGGCATACTAAAAGCAAGGAAAAAACAGTCTGAAGAGACAAAGTAAGCATCAGAATCAAACTCAAGTATGACACAGGTTTTAGAATTGTCAAGCAGAAAATTTAAATTAACTATGATTAATACATTAACAATGGAATTGTATTCCATTAATAATACTAATAAGAAAGCAGATAATATGAAATAGTGGATTGGGTAATATAAACAGAGAGATAGAAACTCAAGAAAGGAACGTCTTCCTTCCTTTTTCCTCCACTGACCAGCAACAGAGAAGGTAGAGCAGAAAGGGGTGGATGTGGGAGAAGGCAGATCATACCTCTCAACCCACCAGCCATGTTTCTTCAGACACTAGACATCAGCAAAAGCTGGAGGTTTTAGAAATGAATCCAGTAAGTTATTTTGTGGAATATATTGACAAACTGATCTTAAAGTTTATGTGGGAAGGCAGAAGACTCAGCATAGCCAACACAATATTGAAGAAGAGGAACAAAGCTGGAGGACTCACACTGTCTGATTTCACAAGACTTACGATGAAGCTTCAGTAATCAATACAGTGTGGTATTGGTAAGCAATAGACAAATAGGTCAACGGAACAGAATAGTTAGCTCAGAAATAGATCCAAATAAATATACTCAATTGATCTTTGACAAAGGAGTAAAGGCAATACAAAGGAGCAAAGACAGTCTTTTCCACAAACCGTGCTGGAACAACTGGATAACCACATGCAAAAAAAAAAAAAAAAAATGTGGATACAGACCTTTAACCCTACACAAAAATTAACTCGAAATGGATCACCCACTCTAAATGTAAAGTGCAAAACTGTAAACCTCGCAGAAGACAACCCCGGAGAAAACCTAGGTGACCTTGGGTACAGTGATGACTTTTTAGAACACAACACCAAAGGCACAATCAATGAAAGAAATAATTAATAAGCTGGATTTCATTAAAATTAAAGACTTCTGACAATGTTAAGAACGAGAAAACAAGCCACAGACTGGGAGAAAATATTTGCAAAAGACATGTCTGATAAAGGACTATTATCCAAAATGGACAAAGAACTCTTAAAACTGAGCCATAAGAAAGTACACAACCTGATTTAAAAATGTACCAAAGACTTTAACAGAAGCCTCACTAAAGAAGATATACAGATAGCAAACAGGCATAAGAAAAGATGTTCCCTAATCTTATGTCATCAGGGAAATGCAAATAAAAACAACAGAGATACCACTATATACCTATTAGAATGGACAAAATCCAAAACACTGACAACACCAAATGCCAGCAAGGACGTGGAGCAACAGGAACTCTCATTCACTGCTGGTGGGAATGCAAAATGGTGTAGCCACTTTGAAAGACTCTGAAAGCCACTTTGAAAGTTTGGCATTTTCTTACAAAACTAAACATAGTCTTACCATGTGATCTAGCAATCATGCTCCTTGGTGATTACCCAAAGAAATTGAAAGCTTATGTCCACATACACAGAAAGTGAACTAAGAAAAAGTTGTATGATATATAATTCCAACTATATGACATTCTGGAAAGGCAAAATCATGGAGGCCATGTTAAAAAGATCAGGGGTGCTTGGCTGTAGAGCATACAACTCTTAAACTTGAGGTTGGGAGTACAAGCCCCACACTGGGCACAGAGATTACTTACAAAAAAAAAAAAAAGGATCAGTGAAAATACTTTGTATGATACCATAACGATGAGTATATGTCATTATACATATATACATAGCTATGGGTTCAAACCCACAGAATGTACAATATCAAGAGGGAACCATAATATATGCTAGGGACTTTGGGTGATTATGATGTATCAACGCAGGTTCATCCAATGTAACAAATGCACCCCTCTGAGGGGGGATGTTGATTTTGGGGGAGGCTATCCTACTTTTATAGGATTTTATGTTGATTTTGGGGGAGGCAAAGGGTATATAGGAAATCTCTGTGCCTTCCCCTCAATTTTTCCGTGAACCTTAAACTGCCCTAAAATATAAGGTCTTAATATAAAAAATGGACATGACTAATCCATAATAACTGAAATGATATCTTTAGGGACCAAAGAAACAAAAACATTTATGGATTAAGACTGAGGTATTTTTATGGTTGCCATGTATCAGTGAGAAAGAAAGTATTCAACTCAATGTGGTTAAGAGTGATTATTGGAGAGAGGGGATTATTTCATGTCACTGAGTTGAGACTCCTCAATCCAACCAAATCAATATACAAGTTCATATTTTTAGAAAGTGGCTTTTAAGTTGTGGGAACTGAAGTCTGTAGTTTTTAGCCGTAGGTTGTAGTCTGTTTGGTCAGGCTTATAGATCAGAAGAGACTTAAAGTGTACTGAAGGCTGCTTGGTGAGTCCGTGAAACTGGAACAAAGAAGTGCCTACAGGAAAAGGTTGCCCAGAAGCTTCTGGTGTGGGAATGCTGCTTCTCTAGCAGGTGCTAGCAAATGGTTCAAACTTCTCTCCAGCATATTCTAATGCAATGCAGCAAGATGACATGTTTTTAGAAAGGTTCTGTCAAGCCCTAATCTACAATAAAGATTGCTTCTGATTTCTTCTAGTTGTGGGAGAGAACCTCAATTAGCTACTAATCTTTCTTTTCACATATAGGATCTTTTGAGTGTTTGCTTTCCAGGAGGTGTGTCTAAATGTCTATTAGATACCCCTAAGCCAGATATTTAGACGCAAAAATAAGATGCTAACTTTCTGGAGAGGCACCCATTTTTATCAGTTGGAATTGTTCTATTTGAGGTCAGACAGAAACTCGTTCATTTTTTTTCCCTTATGAATTGGCCTGATTAGGCTCAGATATTCATATAATGATAATAGCAACATATTACTAGTAAATCTTTATTTCAGGAATAGGAGCTAAGAGATGCAAAATAAGCCAACTGTAATATTCCACAGCAGTCACTGTCTATTGTGACATGTTCAACCCTCACAACGATGAGTTTCATGCAAATATAAACTTATGGATTATTAAATATCCTTTTCTTTCTCTTTCTACAAATTTCAGCCTCATATTCATCATTTGCCCTCTCTTCCATTACAAGAATTCTGTCCACAGAGCCAGAATTAAGCACTGCGAATCTGCCTATTCCAAATTTGGGAATAGTTTGTTGAGCACTTTTGGGAAATAGAAAGTGAATGTAAGACTTAGAGACAGTGTTCAATTTTCAAAACTTTTGTAGGATTAGTGCTTCTTAATCAAAGAACTAGAACACCCTCACATTTCCTTTTATAACTTCAAATTTAAATCTGGGCATGGTACATACTGGAAGTTAACATTTATTTAATAGTTTAAAATAGAATGAATATAGAAACGCTATGTTTGAAGTTCTACTTTCCCTGAAGCCAGGGGGTCAGGCTCTTGCTGGGTACAATCCAAAGGCAAGAGAATAGTGTTCATCACACATTTTGGAAGAGTATCTTGTGCTGAAGATGCTAAATGAATTGACATATACAAGCCAATATAAATATATATTCTGTCCCCTACTCGTCTCCCACACAAGAGGAATATACGTTGACCTAACCTTGCTTTTTTAATGTATCTTAGAGATCATTTCAAATCAGAACATAAAGTGCTACCTCATCCTTTTTCTGGTGTTTCCACATGCACTTTTGGGAATGCCATTGTACAAATATGATAGATAACTTATTTAACAATCATTTATTGACAGATATGTAGCATTGTTAACCCCGAATTTACTGTATGCGTGATGAAGGATAAAGCACACAAGAAATTATGAGATATCTAAATCTGTCATCCCTGTGTCCTTGAAAACCCAGAATTCTCACTGCGGAAGAGAGATCGATGTTAGGCTTCAAATCAATGACCAAACCAATAGCAATGAACATCTTGAGTTTTGAAATCAAGGCTTCTTGGGAGAAATGGCTGATTCCAGGGGCAAGGAATGTCTAAGATGAGCCTGGGCCATCTTGTCATACTCTGCCCATCCTACAGCAGTACACAAGCATCCCTGCCCCACATCTGGCACTCTCTGTCCCTCTTCCTATAGTGCTTATTGTACTTGGCATTTTATAGACTTGTTTCTGAACTGAATTCTCCATGGAAATGTTAGCTCCATAAGGACAAGAACTTGGTTTTACTCACTGTTCTACCCCCGGCTCTTGGCAGCTACTCAACAAATATTTACTGAATGAATGGAAGAATTTCTTCATTGATTCATTCTTTTTAGCAGGTTTTGTTTGTAGGTGAGTGAAGAGGAAACTCTGTGAGAGTTGGCAATGGGCAGTTTATGTTCAGTTGAGGGGTTTGCGAGGAGTTGGTAAAGGGGACCTTATGTGTTCAGGTATACGACGGAGCGGTGAGAAGAAACTCACTGTTTCCTTTGCCACTGTGCTGTAAAGAAGCGGGTTCAATGACTTGCAGTTGAGTAGAAACTTCCTGATAGAGAGGACTATTAAGTTATGCCGTTTCCCCCCAGCTTTTGGCTTTTTAATGGGCTGGGTTTTGTGTCTGATAACATGAGGAAAAAAATCAGTGCTGCTCAAATTTTAATATCTGTATGAATCACATGAGGGTCTCACTAAAATATAGATTTTAATTCTACTGGTCTGGGGCGAGACCTGAAATTGTCCATTTCTGCAAAATGATCTTCATTTTGTGGATCACTGCTCTGTGATCCACACTTTGAGCATCCAGGAATTAGAGGACTACCAGCAGCACCCTTTGAATCCATAATGTCATAATCCCTTACTAAAGTAAGTGTAAAGTAAGTGTAAAGTAAAGTGTTTCCTAAACATTGGGTTTAGTTGATGCAACTATAAGGTCATCACCCTAACAACATTTATATGACCCAAATAAATCAGTATGTTTTCTAGTTAAAGGAATAATTTCCAAACCATTTTTTTTTTAAATATTCAAGGACCTTACAGGAAAATTAAATGCTTACAATTTATTAAAGGAAATGTATTTGGCCTTTAGGAGTATTTGACTAATAATATACTTAACATTCACAAATAACACACTTTAAAACTTCTAAATTACAAATAATTCATCTCAACCAAATTCATTACATAAACACTTAATAAGGTTTCCAAGCATAGGTGTAACCCAGCATAATTCTTATACTCTCCTCCTCAGGGATTAAGGGGAAAAGTAATCGCATTCAATATGTATGTAATTAGTATTCGAAAATGAAGGAGTGTTCACAATATGAATCTAAATATCAATGGCATAAAGTAGTTTCAGAATTTGCTATGTATCTCAGTCTCTGTCCTTATTGTAGGTGGATGAGGCAGAGAAGGAATGTATTAATGGACAGTAAAACATTCAGAGACTCTCTGGAAAAGCTACAGAGACAGGCTGAGTGATGACCCAGCCAGGACCAAGGCCCAAACCACACTGCAGTTTCCCTTGGCCCAGCCTCATGGCCTCTGCCAGGGGGCATCACTGAGACTCACCAAGTGTACAGGATGGATCCCAGAAACTCTGTCACTGCTCACCCTAAAACCCAGCCTTTCTCCCTGCTACCCTCACCCAAAGAAATGGATTCTGCAAAGACTGGCAGAGTTTGGGTCACACAGTTGTGTTTTAACTGTGGTGCCAAACTTGTAAAAACTATTTATATGATATATAATCAAAATTGCATCTATCTTACCTATCCTGAAAAAAAGCCAAACTTCCTATCTCTTAAAAATTTGGAAGTATTTTCAAACAAAAATTCTTACAAACCCATTTAGTATAAATTAACCCTTAAAATTATGTAACATAGTTAACACACATATAATAACATATAACATAACGAACCACCATGTTCTATAATTCTATTTTGAGTAAAACTGTGAAAATATCAACTTATTCAATGGATATTTGAGAATGTCCTCTGTACTATGCTAATGTGACTCATAGGAATCCAAAGGGGATTATTCTGGTAAATTATGCTGTTTGGTTATAATGCAAGATTTGGATTACAAAATGTTTAAAAATGAGATCAGCCTAATTAGAGACACACTCTGACACAATTGGGCACGGCACAGAAACCACTTAAAAAATATCAGCCCACTACAGGTGATTTTTCTCATTCTCTGTGCTTTGAAGTTTCATAATCAATGCTGTTAGATGAAACAGTTTAAATGGCCATCTGGGGAGATTAGGGATCAGGTGTAAGTATTCCTAAATTTCTTGATTTTTAGGGAATCTATGGAATATATTTTCTATAGACATCAATTGTGTCCGAGTTGACCTTTGGGCCCTTCTGCATTTCTTCAGTCTCCATGACTACAAATATCTCATGGCTCGTGCCACGGTTATGCACATACCTATTTCTCCAAGTACAGCACGAGCTCCTTAAACTAAAAAATTGTGGTGTGCCTGCATGGCTCAGTTGGTTAAGCCTCTAACTCTTGATTTCAGCTCAGGTCATGGTCTCAGGGTCTTGAGATCGAGCCCTGCGCTGGGCTCGGGCTCTGTGCTGGACACAGAGGCTGCTTGGGATTCTGTCTCTCTCTGTCCCTCCCCTTAGCACTTGTGTGCCTGCATGTCCTCTCTCTCTAAAAAAATGTTAATAAATAAGTAAATAACAAAAAAAAATGTGTCCTTGTTATCTTGGAATCCCTGTGGTGCTTTGTTCATAGAGATTATTCATTAAATATTTATTTAATACATGGAGAAATCTCTGGAGCTTTCCCCTGGCAGTGGTATGAAAAGAATGGAAAGAATTTTTCCTCTTTTCATTTCTCAAGTTCCAGTTTTGCTCTTCAGGGTTGGATATGGAAAGATTAAGTTTATTGGCTGTTAGCAATCAATTTATGGACTATTTTCTTTTTGCTTCTTCCTTCCTGGGAGTAACATTTCTCCTCAGTTCAAATCTAAAGTAAGGTGTTTCAGGTTGGAAGAGAGAAACATTAATTTCAAGTTGACCTTGTATTTCCTTTAGATCAAGGAAGTTCTAGAAAGCAGATTGTCCTAGAGAAGTGAATATAGCCATTGGTTTCTGTATTAAAACTAATAAATATTAATGTGGAACAAATTAATTAAGATAAAACTTTCCAACAGGAAAACACAAATACGTTTTCCTAGCTTTCAAATGCATGCTTTGCAAAATGCCCGAAGCCATTATTTTAATAGCATAGTAACTCCCAATTGGGAAAGGTAAAATAATTACCATGAAAAAACAGACTTCTTTGTCCATGAATTGAAAACCATCCACTAAATGGACTTTTATACAATCTTCTGCATGTAGGTGTATTTGTCTATATTGATTGGAAATTTTAAAAGACTTCGTTTTCTGTCTCAGGCCACCCAGTAGGTTAAAGCTATAATAATAAGCACAATTTTAGTATCCATACAGGACAGGAACACACAAATGATTTCGATAACCTGTACGGGCTCCGGAACCTGATAGTAGCATTTGATTTACGTTATATAAAATTCCTGGAATAGCAAAAACCTGTTAATGTTTTCAAGAAACCTTTTGAGCCTTTACAAAGCTCATCGAAACAAAAAATATCAAAGTCCGAGAGAGCGTATCATACAAAGTATGAAAACAAGGCAGGAAAGCATATATGTTACCTTAAGATACCAGTTCATTTCACAGCTGGCTTCTACACCAGGGCCCCTAAACACAGTCTTCTTTCTTTGTCTCTTTTAATCATCAAGTTGCACTAGTGCAGATGATGGTGTCAATGAGATACGCAAACTGTGTACCTTAAAAGGCCAAAGAAATAAGTCGAGTGATATATGAAACGTGATCTATGAAATAAAATTTGATTACACTCATAGTTTTCTTCCTCTCCCTTTCTGTATTTTTCTAATTTTCTGGAGTATATAGAAGAAGAAGAAACCCAAATTTTAAAGCCTTACTATTACTGGAGAAATAATAAGCTTATGGAGCCTTAATCATACTTTAGAAACCTGGCATTTCTACCTCAGGGTCGGCAGCTTTTTATTCAAAGTAATTTGAAAGGCTTTAGAAATACTTGAAACATCTGCGAGTACAATGAGAAGGAATCAAATGTTATTGTTCTTTTATTGACTAGAAACTTAAACTGTGGACATGATTTTTTTTTTCTTTTTAAGTAAGATGAGGATTACAGCTCCCTCTGTGGACTTATTTTCACAGGGTCTCTTGGAAGGTGAAATGTTCCGGTGCATTTATAGCAAAGCTATTGAAGCCCCTTGATTAAAGCTTTCAGCCAGACTGGGGTTAATGATTAAAAGATTTGCTGATTTACAGGCTGTTTCTAGAGAAAACACCAAGTGTCTCATTCCCATCTGCCGCCAGTACATGAGGCTCCAGATTCTGGAAGGGTTATTTTGCAGCTATGAAACAGAACCGTCTAATGTGGGAAGGTAGTCATGACTGGCTGTAAGGGGAACACAGACATGCTCTGGGCACCCACCCAAGACAGTAAGAGAGGACTCCATTACTGGAAGGGAGGAAGGAAGGAAGGAAGGAAGGAAGGAAGGAAGGAAGGAAGCAGGGAGGGAGGGAAGGAAGAAAGGAGGGAGGGAAGGAAAAAAGGAAGGAGGGAGGGAGGAGGGAGGGAAGGAGGGAGGGAAGGAAGAAAGGAGGGAGGAGGGAAGGAGGGAAGGAAGGAGGGAGGGAAGGAAGAAAGGAAGGAGGGAGGGAGGGAGGGATGGAAGGAGGGAGGGAAGGAAGGAAGGAAGGCAAGAAGGAGGGAGGGAAGGAAGGAAGGAAGAAAGGGAAGGAGGGAAGGAAGGAAGGAAGGAAGGAAGGAAGGAAGGAAGGAAGGGAAGGAGGGAGGGAAGGAGGGAAGGAAGGAAGGAAGGAGGGAAGGAGGGAGGGAGGGAAGGAAGAAAGGAGGGAGGGAGGTAAGGAGGGAAGGAAGGAAGGAGGGAGGGAAGGAGGGAGGGAAGGAAGAAAGGAGGGAGGGAGGAAGGGAAGGAGGGATGGAAGGAGGGAGGGAAGGAAGAAAAGAGGGAGGGAGGGAGGGAAGGAGGGAAGGAAGGAGGGAGGGAAGGAAGAAAGGAGGGAGGGAAGGAGGGAAGGAAGGAGGGAGGGACGGAGAGAGGGGACAGCCTCAGCTGTTCACATGTCTTAGCTAGAAGTGAGGGAAACAATCTCCATGTGATTTAATTTTGTACTAAATTATCTTATTTCAAAACTTTGTAAGTAAAATGCCCTGGGTGGTTCAGTATGCCTGAAAATGCCATAAATTATTTATCTGTTAGTTATTAGTTGGTAATATCATTGCTTTTTCTTACTTAGATAGCCAGTTTGAAAACTACTTCTATCATTAGGAGTTTAAACCTCAGTGATCTTAGAATATTTTTAAAGAAGAAGCCCATGAGGGGTACCTGGGTGGCTCAGTCGGTTAAGTGTCCAGCTCGGTTTCAGATCAGGTCATGATCTCATAGGTCGTGGGTTCAAGCCCTATATTTGGCTCTGTGCCAACATTGTGGAGCCTGCTTGGGATTCTGTCTCCTTCTCTTTCCACTCCTCCCCTGATCTCATTCTCTCTCTCTCTCTCTCAAGAATAAATAAATAAACATTAAAATTAAAAAAAAAAAATAAGGAGCCCATGGGAATCTTTAGAAAGACACAGAGCAAACTCTGAGACTATATAATTCATATGAAAACTGGTCTCAGGATATAAATGTAATCATAAACCGGGGTGAAGGGAAGATCATGAAAGTGGTTTTCTTATCTGATTTGGGGTTGTGGGATAGGGTTCCATTCTTTTCTCATCTCAACTGCTTAGGGCCTTCCAGAATAGGAATACAGAAAAGAAGAGGAAGAAGGAAGGTTTGTGGATTCATCCTGTAAGAGACTATTCCAATCTAAGGGGAGAATAAGAACAAATATTTATTGAGTGCTATGTGCTAAGTGTTTCACATGAATTATCTTTTTGGTGGTGGTGGGGAGGTCCTATAATATATAATAGTAAGGTTTTTTCTCTTTTTTTTTTTAACGTTTATTTATTTTTGAGACAGAGAGAGACAGAGCACGAATGGGGGAGGGTCAGAGAGAGGGAGACACAGAATCCGAAACAGGCTCCAGGCTCTGAGCTGTCAGCACAGAGCCCAACGTGGGGCTTGAACTCGCGGACTGCAAGATCATGACCTGAGCCGAAGTCGGCCGCCTAACCGACTGAGCCACCCAGGCGCCCCTATAATAGTAAGTTTTTTAAGTTTTTACCAATCCCCCTATCCACGTCCCCCCTGGTACCCCTCAGTTTTTTCTCTATAGTTAAGAGTCTGTTTCTTGGTCTCTCTCTCTCTTTTTCCCCCTTTGCTCATTTGTTTAGTTTGTTAAATCCCACATATGAGTGAAATCATATGGCATTTGTCTTTCTCTGACTGACTTAGGAAATCTTGCTTATTGCAACACATGGATGGAGCTAGAGAGTATTATGGGTGAAATAAGTCAGTCATGTGAATTATCTTACTGAATACTCACAACGATCCTTAAAGAAGGTACTCTTATCATTCCCATTTCACAGATAATGAAACTGAGACTCAGGGTCATATGGCTGGCAGGTGGCAACTCTGGCACATGAACCCTCTGGTTAGCCACTACCCTATACTGCCTGCTGCAGAAAATGCCCTTGGCCACCTTCCTTGTGAAGTAACGGCGATTTTTTAATTTTTTTTTCAACGTTTTTTATTTATTTTTGGGACAGAGAGAGACATAGCATGAACGGGGGAGGGGCAGAGAGAGAGGGAGACACAGAATCGGAAACAGGCTCCAGGCTCCGAACCATCAGCCCAGAGCCTGACGCGGGGCTCGAACTCACAGAGCGCGAGATCGTGACCTGGCTGAAGTCGGACGCTTAACCGACTGCACCACCCAGGCGCCCCATGTAACGGCGATTTTTAAAAAGAGCCAATCTTGATCACGTCCTTTTCTATTTAAAACCCTTCAACGGTTCCCCTTTCTTCTTGAAACAAATCCAGACTTCCCAACGCTGTCTAAAAGCCTCTTCCTAATTTCACCCCTTGCCTACCTCTCCAGCCTCATTTCCACCATTCTCCCCCTTGCTCCAATGGCTCAGAATGTTTTCCAGTCCCTCAAAAACACCAAACTCTTCCGTTCTGGAGGTTTTGTGCAATCTGTTCCCTCTGCCTTTAACCTGCATTCTCTTCCCTTTTCCTGACTTCCTCACCTTCAATCTCAGGAAGATGTGCCAGGCCCTCTATTAGCTGCTTCCAGAGCTTCTAGCTGCTCCTCCCTGTGACCACTGAGCCCTTGAAATGTGACCAGTCTGGATTCAGGTGTGAGTGTGCAGTACTTGCTTAAGTTTGAAGAGTAGATACAAGAAAAGGAGTGTAAAATATTTTGGTAATAATGTTTTACATTGGTTACATGTTGAAAAGGGAATCTTTCAAGTACCTTGGGCTAAACAAAATATATCATTAAAACTAATTTCACCTGTTTTTACTTTTGAAAATGTGGCTGCTAAAACATTTTAAATTACACGCGTGACCAGCATTATATTTTTTATCAGACCGTGCTTCTTTAGGGCATCTTGTACTTCCTTTTAGTTGTAATAACTTCTTTACTTTCTGATTTTTTTTTTTTTTTTTTTTTTTTTTTTTTTACCAGAGGTAAGGTCATCTCTGTTTTATTCCCCAGTGCTGAGAACAGAGGCTGGCATAGCATGCTTGAATTGTTGACATAATGTCAATGTTGACTCCTTATACTACAGTGTGAGCTATGCATAGTGACCACCTTCCAAAGAGTTCAGTATGGAAAGAGGGGTGAGGGAAGAGTGACTTTACGGTTGAGAAAGTTTCAAAATACTACCTTAGCTAGGTAATCATAGTCAATGGTAAATCATATTGATAGTATGTATTCTTAATGTGATGTGATGAAAGTGGACTCTAACTTTGTGGTCTTTCCCCCAAAACCCATAATCTGAGTCTAATCTTGAAAAAAAATATCAGACAAATCACAAATGAGGAACGTTCTCTAAAATGCCTGATCACTATCCTCAAGTCTTTCAAAGTCATCAAAGCAAGGAAAGTCTGCGAAACTGTAGTAGCCAAAAAAGAGCCTAAGGAGACGTGATCACTAAATGTAAAGTATCAATATCTGTGGATGGGATAGTGGAACAGAAAAAGGATACCACATAAAAACAAAGGAGATCTGTAAACAATGGTCTTCAGCTAATGATAATGTAGCAAATTGGTTCATAAAAACAACGCTGAAACATGAAAAACTTCCAACCCATAATTCTCTGTCCAGTGAAAATATCCTTTAGGAATTAAGGTAAAATAGAGACATTTTCAGATGAAGGAAAATTCAGTAGAATTCACATCCAGCAGACCTGTTCTACAAGAATTTCTAAAGGAAGTTCTTCAGACAGAAGGGAAATAATACCACAGGGAATCTTAGAACATCAAAAATGAAGGAAGAACAACAGCGAGGTGACCAAAAATAATCCCAGAAACAGGAAGGGGACTGTGTGAAAAACCTAGCCTTGACAAGATATGGCTGAGATAATATTAAATAATAAAAAAGTATTTTAAAAAACTTGATTGAAAAAAGTGGAATATTAAACTATACATGCAGTATGAACTAAATTTTGTTTCTATATGTGTATTTGTTTCTATATGTTAAAAACAGAAACACACAGAACTCTGGATGGTGGCATCTATGAGAGATTTTTAAAAATACTTTTATGTTTCCAAATATTCACCATAAGCATTATTACATTTATGATCCGTAAGAGATAACCATTATTTAAAAAATTCACTGTCTCACTAGACTTCATTTGAGACTCTTCGCATAAACATTTCCTTTTGGGCACACAATATAAGCTTCAATGATTCATCTGAATGTAAATTTAGCTCATTGGGTTTAAAGACTTAAAATCAAATAGGTAAGAAAGAAGAATTCCTATAATATTCTAGGACAAATAGGATTGCTTATGTCATCTACTGGTTCAGAACCCACATCTAAGTAGCTCAAAAGATTTAACAAGATCAAATCTTGTTAATTTCCACATCATACATGTTAAGACAGTGAAAAAGAGATTATGATTCCTACTGAATGGAATGCATGGAATTTCTAAAGCACAATGCGTATTGCAATCAAAGCTATTGCAAAATGTGATGTCAACATTATTCTCATAAGTCTTCTGTCCTATTTCTTCATAAACAAGAGATGAAGACTAACCCTAAATGAGATATTGATTGCATTATGATGTTATCTGAGTACACCAAAGGAAGGGGACTGATTTTTTAGCAGTCAGCTAAATGTGCCTCCCTGAGGAGAAGGAGTGAACAGATACTATTTCCTGTTCCCCCTTCATTAGGGCACAGACTTTCTCCCCATCTTCAGACCTGAGCCCACAGTGGTATCTCACCCACACTGGCTTAGAGTTGGAATGAAGGGGCCACCCTATGCACACTGGATCTCAGTCAGTGTCTTTCCCCAAGGTTTTCTAACTGTAGTTGCTGGGGAAGAACCAGGGACTGGTGGTGGCCATGTTTACAGGCTTGCAGAGAAGTAGGAAGAAGTAGAGGCTTTGGCTTCTGTTAGCAGAGGGCCAGCTCCACACCTGCTCTTCCTGTGGACTGGGGATGTGAGTCTTCAACTTCCCCTCTTGTTTGCTTTTGAGGAGGCCTGATATGGATTTCTGTCACCTGTAATTTATGTAGTCTGGAGTTATACAGTAACTTAGTAACTGCATTCTTATGAAGAGGGAGAATGTCAGGGGGTGAATAATAAAACATTTTCTTGGAAATCCTTTGCGTTCAAGTGACATGGCTCTTACAATGCACAGATGACGTTAGCACTTAACTCCAATCTCTGTCAGTAGCATTCTGATATAATTATCTGTTTACCTACTTCCCTCCTAAGCTGTTTAGGCTGTTAGGCTGTTTGCTCTTTGAAGTCAAGAATTAGTTTTATTGGACTTGACATCTCTAGAGCCAGAGCATGTGCCTGCATGGCACATAGTAGGCACTTAATAAATGTTAGTTGATTTTAAAAGGATTACATAAAATGTGATCACTTTTCATCCTATTGTGGAATTATTTCTTTCCTTCAAACTTTATTAATTGGAAGTTTGTGGCTAGGCTGGAAAAATTAATTTATTTTAAAAAAGGGGGTTAGCCCATTTAGTAGTATAAGAAACTATAAAAGAGAATGATTATAAGCTAATTAAGAAAGCAAATTGTTTCAAGCAGGCCATAGCCATTTAAAATCACTGATTCATATAGAAATAATTTGTGGGCTCAGTTACAAAAACCATCCCTCTACCTATTCATTAAATTAGGTCCCTGAGGATGTCTATTGAGCAACGCTTTGTTAGCTTGATTCATTTACTATTTGTACTTGATATATTCCATAAATCAACCTTTTATTAATTTGAAAGGTGATATCTGCAGTTGTATACAGAGTTTACTTACAAACATAAATTATCTTAAAATCTACAAAATGTAATGTGGGGGGGGGGATGAACTTAATAAAATCCTTGCTGATTTTTGTCTCATTATTTTTATTTTTTTCAGACACATTCTAATTTTATTCATGCCCCAGGCATATGCTACTTAGTATAAATACCCAACATTTAATCTCATTTTCACTCTCTGATGTTTATTATCATTAACTATTGGCTGGACAGAGGGAGAGTACAAAAGCCTAATTATATTTCTGGATGCTTTCTAGTACAGTGACCTTCAAACCAGGTCTCCAAACTCCCCTAGTCCTCAGCTTTCCCTTTTATAGTTGTTGGCAACTGCATACTTCCATGTGGTCAGGGCCCAAACCCTGAAGTCGTCTTTAACTCCTCTTCTACTCTCTCACCTCACATTTAATCCATCACTCTTATTTTCAAATCCATCCAGAATGCAACACTTCCCACACCTCTCCTGCAAGCACACCATCGTCACTCTCTCTCCAGGAGGTACCACACTAGCTGCCTAGGAGTCAAAGAATTCAGTGACCTTGCTATTTAAAACTATTTCCTTCTCATCTGCTGGTTTGTGTGAATGAGATTTCCCAGCACTTACCCATATAATATCTAAGAAGAAGAACAGAAGTGATGTTAAACCCATTGCAGATATATAACGAATTCATTTTTAGAAAGCATCCAAGGCATTCAATGAAGCATTTCCAATAATAATTTACTTTAATATTTACTAATTGTTTATAAAAATCTATAAAATATTTATTTTACTTTGACAGTTGTGTACTACTACTGTCATAACTCAGGCCAGAAGAAAAATTTTCACAGACAGCTATAGTCATAAGAAAGATTTAAAATTTACATACTTCTTTTTGATACATGAAAGTATAAAAGGGTAATCAAGAAGAAACTTTCAATCAAAAATGCATCACAACATGGAGGTGCCATTTAACCCTGGACAGGTTACATTTGAACAGTTAACATGAAGAAAAATTATCTTCTATTTTAAGACACTGTTATGTTTGAGCCTTTGTTTTTGCTGTTGACTCTGTATGTTAACTAACGCATTGACACCATTAAAAGGTGATTTGTTCTGGAAAAAATACATTACAATAAAATTCTGTGGGGGAAATAGAGCAGGAACATGATTTAAAGGAGGAAAAGAAATAACATAATATTGCTAATCATTAAAGAAGAGTGTGTTTACAGTTTTTAAAAATGGTGACTAGCAAATTGTTTCTCGTAATGCCTAACTCTGGTATAATACACAGTAAACATTCTATAAAAATTTGCTGATTCATAGAATCACTTCTTGGGAAAATCTGTTTGATTTACAAGATTGGAACTCAGTATCTTTCTATGGACTTGCAAACCAGATACCCCTTCTTTCAGGAAAGTCAAATATCAACATATTAGATTAGAAGACATAAATAGAGGAATGAATGAGATGGATATTCTGATTAATTTGAAAGTTTCCAAGTAGTAGGTATTTTACAAAAGAAAATAACATTTACTATTAATATTTCCACTTCCACTTTCATGCAAGCATTTCGTGCCATGTAACTGAAACTTCAGCTTTAAGATTAGACATGCAGAAACACGGGGATGGCCACCAGAGGGAGCCCAAGTGTTTTTCTGAATAAACCACACATCAAAGAGAGAAAAGAAAATAGAAACCATAAAGGAAGGAGTGGGGCGGGAAGGCCCACTATTACCTGTTTCAGTCACTTAAAAGAATTTCTTGTTGAATGACATAGCTATTTTTGCATTTATGTTACAAATTCTTTTAGTAGGCGGTTGTACATTGCAATGCTTTGACACTTTTAGGAGAATTGGTTAAACATATATTTAAAAATCTCACATACCCTAAAACTAGAAGGTCCAGGGTAGACTGCCGTGAAAACATCCATAATGTTCTGCTGTGCCCCCAAACAAGCCAGGCCCCTTCTCCAGCTTATCTTCATGTTCCGGTTCTTATTCTATCCTGGTCCATCTTTGTAGTCAACTCTGGGTGTGGTTTCCTCACTTTGTTTGGAACTGGACTATCAAATTACAGCACTGAGTGAGCACTTGGTATGACATGGGAATTTTTCATTTTCCTGGCTGAGCCAAATTACTGGACATTAAGATGAACGACTTTCCATTTGGCATCCTGCAGTCTTCCTAGAACAGAGAACTGGACCAAGTCCTAACAGGATTCAAGAGAACCTCTATATGGCTTCCCCAGAACCAATCTCCACTTAAATCGAACCCACTGGTCAACCTCAGTGATTCCCCTATCCAGGTTGGAGAGATGGCCTGGGGCTGAGGCTACAGACAGGGGTGTGATCTTGTTTAGAATTAAGCACCAGGGAGGTTTAATAAGTTCTAAATTTGAGCGGTACAGAGTTTTGGAATTTTCCCATGCCTTATCTTATTTGATCTCCCAATAATCCTTTTACTGTGATAGGTAAGGGATCGCCATTTTGTTGATGAAAAAACTGTAGCTCAGGGAAGTGAGTAACTTACTTGTTTAGTGTCGCCCCTGTTAAGCGTCAAGGACAGAAACTGATGCATTTCTGGGGACACAGACTATAACAATGAACAGGTATTAATTCAGTCATATTCATGTCTTCTGGGATAGAAAATTATCACCCTCCTTTTCCCTCATGTTACAAGTGAGTGAAAAGCATCACAGACATGAATTTAGTGACTTCGCACTTGTTTTACCCAGTATTTCCATGGTATGTTTTCCTAAGTAGTTTTTTCATGTCTGGATGGGATAATTTTATCACATATGCAAATAAATTAGCACAAACAAATTAAATTCCACAAGATTAGATCCTTTGCTGAATGCTGCTGGATTTAACATGCTTATTAATGCTCAAAAGCATTCTTACTAAATTTGACAATGATACCCAATTGGGTGGGGGTGGCTGGCCCTTAGGAGAAGTGGAATAAAATTTAAAGTGACCTTGACAAATTAAAAAGTTAAAGGACAAAATTCAATAGGCAACATTGCAGAGTGATTCATTCCAAAGAAGGGTGTGTGGAGGGCAGGGGTGGGGGCTTGGGGAGAAGCAAAGGAGAACCACAGAAATAAGGGAGCACTGCCTGGGCAATTACAGAAGAAAAGGAGTTGGAGATTAGAGTGAACAATAGGTTCCAAAGATATTAGCAATCTAGATCTGTCATTTTTATTGGGAAGTACAACTAGGGGGAAATTCAAAGTGAATCCCATTCACACTTTTAAAATAGACCAAGTTTTAGGGATAAAAGTATATTTGCTTGGGACCCTGAAATACCTGGAGCTTGGAAACCAGGTCTTGATGACTTTGAAAGGGATACTACAAAGTATAGTGTTTAAAATAATGGAAAGTTTTTATTTTAGATCTGATGACATTAGCCTCGAAAGAGAAAATTCTGGATCTCTGTTCCTTTATTTATGCAATGCTCTTGGCCTGGAATATTCTTTCCCTTCCACCTGAGTAACATCTACTTTCCATCAAGAGTGGACACAGGCATTTCTTCTTCTGTGAAGCCTGCTCTGAACCCCTCCCCCTCTCCCCAAGAACTGCACAGAATGTGTCTCCCATGAGTCTCCTGAAAGTGCATACCGAGCGCCAGCACTGGCTAACCACTTGGAATAAATCATTTCATTAATCCTTCTGGAAGCCCCCTGGGGTAAGACACTGCTATTATTTCCCCTGTAGATGGAAACAGAGAAGTAACTGACCTGTGCACCTTCACACGGTTAGTATGTGGCAGAGTTGTGACCGTAACTCAAGCCTGAAGAGCTCCTAAGCTCACGTCCTCATGCCACGCTCTCCCGACCACAGGTCCCATGACTTGTACTTATGTACTTATGTGTTCACACTGGCTCTAACTCCCTGAAGGAGGGGACCATGCTTTATTTATTTTCATAGCCCCACATGGGGCTTGGGATTGATCACTACATGCTTGTTAAAGATTTTCAAGAAAACAGATGGCACATTCTGTGGGTATTTCTGAGTCATTCTTTGAGGGAAAATAAAAAAATAAAACTAAGTTGAAGTGAACAGAATTTAAACATTTATAAAAACTGGCAACTAGAATTATGAACAATGACATCATATTAGAAAAGGTAGTTTTACAATTTCATTTTCTGGAAATTTTAAAGAATGAAAATAGCTAACGCATACATACATATGTATGTATTTATATATGTACGTATGTGTATATGTGCATCTATCAATCATCTACCTTCCACGTAATTTTACTTAAAGGTAAAGAGAATGACTACAGAATATTTTAATATCTATTTGACACAGAATTGTTATTAGAAAAGGATCCAAATCCTAAATGACATGTAATCACTATATTAATTTACCCAATCTGAGAACACTACAGACTTCTCTCTCCTAAACATAAGACATATTTAGCAAATAATTTGGTTTCAATTTCTCAAAACAAGAACAATAAAAATTCAGATACATCAAACAAAAATGATACCATCTAATTTATTCTCACCATCAATTGAGATAACGTGCTAGCAGCCCAAAGTTACTGGTGATGAACATAATTGCCTGTAGCACAGGATAAAATATTTCTGGAGACAGCAATATACTCTCCCGTGACTTTGAAATCAGCAGTATAGTATATTACTATCAACATGACATTGTGTTCCCTGCCCCTGCTGCTAATGGAACTGATTCTCAGCACCACGGCCAATATGGGCCTCACCTCAAGGCCATGCCATTTTTTAACGTGAGAGCAGGGAAGACGCTGTTGGCTTCAGAGACTGGGGAATCTCGTTTCTTGTATTATCACTATTTTAAACAGTTAAACACTTGGATGTTCTCTGTGATATCTTGCCCAAGTCAAATTCTGATTACACAAAAGCCTGAGGGGATGTACTCCAAGCAGGGTGAAATGTGGTAAAGCTCAGTGGCAACCCTAGGAAACCACAAGCATCACAGTAACATTAAAAAGTTCTATTCCATTAAAGAAATCTAAGCACCATAGAGAAACCAAAATGAGAGCACCGAAATATCCACCAAGTTCATAATATTATAAAAATAACTCTAAACTATATGAATGAACCACCACCCCAATGCACCCCAATAAGTGCCCTTTCGTCCAGGAAACTCACGGTAAGCCGGTCTTGTGAACATTGCTGAGAACATTCAGAGGTCACAAACCCATAGCTTAACTGGCAAGAGGGGGATCAGGTTTTTAGAGTGTTACCCACATTTACCGTTCACTATCTGGATAAAGGGCAATTATACATCATCTTAAAAATTCAATCAATATACCTCTGCAGGAGCTAGAGACAGAGAAGGCACCGTCAGCTTTTATAACAGGGCAGAGGACCAGATGAGACAAAAGCAGGAAGAGATTCAGCGAGGGCATTCTGCCCCATAAAATGCATAACTCACAAACACAAACACAAACATTTCTTCAGAGACCGAGAGCTGATGCTGTCCTTGGCACCTTGGACATTAAGTCACTGGTGTTTTTGCAGGAGGCGGGGCAAAGTAAGTGTTGGCTCCCTGAGCTATGTGTTCCAATAGGCCAGCTACAGAAATGAATATTTACGCTCAACAGGAGGGATGGAGCCAGCAACACTGTCACATCTAATCTTCACTTGAGTGATAAGTGGTTTGTCCTTTCAAATCAAAATGAGCAGGCTTAGGGTTTTCTGTCCCTTGCGTGTGGTTGGTGTGCCCTCCTTTGCAGAGCCTCGCGCCTTTGGCCAGTTAAAGGATGTGTCATTGCATGGCGGTGACAGCACTAGCTAGCCATCCTCACCCCAGAACAGAGAGAACTGGCTGCTGGCAGTAAACCTGTGAACTCTGGCCAAGATGTCTTGATAAGCTCTGGACGTGTATCAGTCACGTTTTAAAGCAGGACTTTAAAAATGGTTTCACAGAAAATGTTGGTTTGAATTCAGCAGGTGTTCTAAAGCTGGAGTTGAAAGGTTTTACAGGGTTTTTAGGGGGTTATCTAAGTTGTTGTTTTTTTTATATTTTAAGTTTGTATGAGGATACACAGTTTCCCTTTTCTTCATCTGGCCCAGAATCATAGCCCACCTATAATGGTAAAATAAGATGTTGTTATTTAATAAGTGGGAAATATTTTGGTTTTCTTTAACCTTAAAAAAGAGCAGCAATAAATGTTATTATATTCCCAAAAAATGCCTGAAATTCCTATCCTTTTGACCCTAATAGCTATTTTCTTCTTATTGTTGTCACCTTAATGAGAATTTTCAAGCTGTGTAAATTATATCTTCCCTATTTGCCACTTAAAACCTATGTCTTTATAATAGATGCCAAAAATTATTCTTTATATTAAATGACCCATGATTTTTTAAAGTTTGACAAACTCCTGATTTCAGTCATCTTCTTAAAATAAGACCTACCAAATAGTTTTACAAGACCCCCAAGCTTGCTCGTTACTAATTGGTAGCATCCAGTTCATCTAGTGCTGAGGAAACCATTGAGCTCTAAGTTGATTCATGTTTTTTTTTTAATATTTTATTTAAATTCCAGTTAGCATACAGTGTAATATTAGTTTCAGGTGTACACTATAGTGATTCAACACTTCCATACAACCCCCCGTGGTCATCACAGCAAGTGCGCCCCTTAATCCCCATCACCTATTTCACCCATCCCCCTACCCACCTCCCCTCTGCTGTCAATTTGCTCACTATAGTTAAGAGTCTGTATCTTGGTTTCTGTCTCTCTGTCTCTCGTTTTACCCCTTTGTTGTTTGTTTTGTTTCTTAAAGTACACATATGAGTGAAATTGTATGGTATTTGTCTTTTTCTGACAGACATATTTCGCTTAGCATTATACTCTTAGATTCGTCTATATTGCAAATGGCAAGATTCCATTTAATGGCTGAGTAATATTCCAGTGTGTATATATATAACACCACATCTTCTTTTTGCATTCATCAGTCGATGGGCACTTGGGCTGTTTCCATAACTGACTGAATTATTGAACTGATTAGTGTTTTATATTGGGAAAGTACTCTTCCATATTTAGTAGGAACCTCACTAATCACACTGTCAACACTGTAACTGCCTTAAAAAAAAAATGGGACCTCAGATGATCCTTTTGGAAACTAGATGTTTATAAATAAGGAAATGGGATTACTTTGTGATATCTTCCTGAGTCTATTTTCTGGCTCCTTCTACTTTGAGGAAGAAAAGGATAAACTTCTAAAATTACATAACTCCATAGCAATCGCCTGTCAAAAGGATGGAGTACAATAAGGAACAAAATCTACATAAGTAGCAGAAAATTTTAGACAAGTACATTCCTCCAAAGGGCAACTGTAACTTTCAACTATAAAGTTTTCTCGTAGTTGTGAGTTTTAGCTTCTGTGTTAAACATGGTCATTCAACAGGGCACATACAGAAGACGGAAAAATTACAACTTAAACAGATCAAAGGGAATTTATTTATAAAACCAACAGCCCCAAACAATCATAACCCTATCAAAATAGTCTACTTTATTGGCCAAATGGTCATTTTTCTTTTTCTTTTTAATCTTTTTTAAATGTTTATTTATTTTTGAGAGAGAGAGACAGAGCATGAGCAGGAGGGGGCAGAGAGAAAGAGGGAGACACAGAATCTAAAGCAGGCTCCAGGCTCTGAGCTGTCAACACAGAGCAGGACACAGGGCCTGAACGCATGAACCACGAGATCATGACCTGAGCTGAAGTCAGACACTTAATCAACTGAGCCACCCAGGTGCCCCTCATTTTTCTAATATTTTATTAATTATTTTATAGGTTCCAGTACCCTGTGTCATCTAAAGTTAAATGATGTCCCTATCAATTACAGCAAGCAGTAAACAAAATAATCCAGCAAGTTAACTGCCAGCCCATTTGTTTCTATGAAAGTGCAATTGATGAAAAGAAAGTTCTTTTTATGCAAGGTGAGACTGTGTCTGGAAATAAAATAGAGCTGAGAGGCAGCTAAAACACCACTTACTGACGCCTAAGTATTTGGTTAAAGTTAAACATGATGATTAATGAAATCAAGAGTAGGAACTGAAAAGGAGACTATATTCTCTCCACAAAGAAGCTGCTGGACACCGAAACAATAATAGTCTAAGTGCTTTTATTTCGGTCCACAGGCATGTTATTGCTATTTAGAAACATAAAGGGAATATACGATCACCCCACGTGTAGTTAACAGAGGTAAAGGATAAAAGAAATCATCATAACACAACTTGTCTCTTATAAAGGAAAAATTTCAATTAACACCACTTTAAGGCTCTTAAGCTTCTTTTTATCTTTCTAGAGCTTTGACTCTATTCATGAATGTCTTTCATCTCATTTGCCTTACTTTGACTGATGGCATTGAAGAGCTTTCTTAAAAGCATATGGTGACATTACATCCACTCAATTTGCTGATGGAGAAAAAGGGTGCTTTTCTGTTTGTTAGAGAATTTGACATAGAATGAATTACCCACGTAAATACAAATAAACATCCACTACAACTGATATTGGGGAGACAGCCTAGCCCCTAAATCTTCAAGGGCAATATACTGGTAACAATTCAATGTGTCCGACTTCCTATAAACTTCAAATTCCTATTTTGTCACGAAGTGAGCTACATGATGACAGCTGGTACGCCTCTGCTTAGAACATTGTGCCTGTTGTCCCACTGCAGGGAGGTCCAACCTAAAGGTCACGAGGGGCCTAAGAGAGACAGAGCTTCCTTTTGAAGCTTAGAACATCTTAGACCTCCTATGGCTTGGCCATTCTGTCTCTGGCCTCCACATCACTGATGGTTCCTTGATGAGGAAGCACCAGACTCTTTCATCTTCTTTACTTGGCTAGTGATCTGTGTATTACTTGTTTTGGAGTGCTTTGGGACATCCGTATCCAAAATTGTGGCAGGATGAGTTTGTTAGTTTAGACTCTAAAGGCTCGTGCTTTGGCTTTCCATGAACCTGATTATCTAGAGCTTTGCTCAACCTACAAAGATACATATGTTATATATAATATATATGTTATATATATATTTTTGAATATATGTATATATTTTAATAGCAAAAGATCAACAGAAAGACTCATTGCAGAAGGAATTTTAAGGAGAACCATAAAAGGCAAAAGAACAGTTACTTCATATAGAATAGGATATTTTTCAGTGGAGAAAGATCTTGAGAAAATGATACAAGTCTCGAGAAAATAATAATGACAGTAATAGTCTTAACATTTACTGAGCTCTATTGGACTCGTCTCTATGCTCTCCACAGATTATCCCATTCAATATTCATAATGGATTTAAGGTGGTCACAACTAACATCCACATTTAAGGATGAGGTGAAGAGGGGTGCCTGGTCGGCTCAGTCAGGTAAGTGCCCAACTCTTGATTTTGGCTTAGGTTGTGATCTCATGGTTTGTGAGTTTGAGCCCTGCATTGGGCTCTGTGCTGACAGCATGGAGCCTCCTTGGGATGTTCTCTCTCCCTCTCTTTCTGCCCCTCTCCCACTCTCTCTCTCTCTCAAGATAAATAATAAACTTAAAAAAATAAATAAAGATGAAGCAAAGATGTTTAGAGAAGTCAAGTAGCTTGTGTAAGGCCCACAGTTAGGAATTGAAATTCTCTGCTGAACCACACCAAGTGAAATTTTGGTGTGACATTTTAAGTGACGTTGCTGGGTCTGGAACCCAAATCTGTGGTGGTACAACAGTGGGCCACAATTCCCAACCAGCCCTTGAAACTAACATTATGAAAAGAAGACCTAAGGAAAGCTAGAGTAAGATCTCAGAAAAGGGATACAAATAATTTGAATTGAGTTAAGATGATATCTTTGTCCACAGACACAGGAGCAAAAGCAGGGAAAGGAAAGGAAAAGGTTCTGTAATGATTCCGTAATGTTGCCACTTGGGTAGAGCAATCAAGGAACACAATGATACATCTAAGAGAGCCACCAAGCATGGCTTCAAGTTAATCACTACACACTTCCATCACTAACCCTTCCATGTTGCTGAATAAATTTAGATTCTAGTTAATATATAATTAATACTATTATTATTTGCATGCAAAGCCAATGCCATTGCACCAGTACCATCCTTGAAATGTGCACCTGGTACTGGTTCTTGGTGAAGAGATTGTCCTAAACTTATTCTCTTACCTGTCTATCTTAAACAATTAGAGCACTTACTTATTTGCAGCTTCCGAAGAGAAGGATTGGAATTCGTGTACTTGAATACAATTAAAAAAATCAAACTGACACTGAATTTCATATTTTGTATTACTACTAAGGAAAAACAACTAATTTTCTGTATGTTGTTCAAGTAATGATTTGGTCTACTGCCATGGATACATCGTGGGAAAAGGAAAAACACTCAGCAATTGTACTGTTTGTCCCTAGAATAACCTTTCTTCAGACCAGTTAATATCAAGGACATGTGATGACCATGTCAGAGCAATCGACCTTCTCCTCCCCCATATTTCAAAGTGACTCACCAAAGATGCCAGAGTAAGATTAGAAAAATATTTATCACTCTGTTGAATGTGGATGGAAGAGTTCTCTTTGTTGGTAGGGTTACTATAATTATTTTTTTACCTTATGATAGTGTTTAGAAGCTAGGCAGAGAGGGTGCTACTCACGTTCTCCTTGTCAGGAATCCCTAGAAGAAAGAGAGAGAAAGAGAGAGAGAAAGAGAGAGAGCATGAATTGTAAGACGAATCTGTAAAATGGAACTGAAATTCTTTGCTGAATCAAACCAAGTAAAATTTTGGTGGTTCCAATTTGTGTTTCCATCAAAACTTACATTGTGCTGCTTAGAAAAATAGCAGCACCCACCAAAATCTGTAACATACATAAATCAATGAATCGGGAGCGGGGCTGTGTGCCAAACAACAAAATCTCGTAAAAATCACAGGTAAAAATCCATCTCTGATTCATTTATACTATACAAACAACTAATTCCTCTGTGTTAGGTACCAGAACACTCGGAATCTGGGACAGACATGTCAACTCTCAAGGTTGCACATACTGTATTTTTACTTTTCAAACTATCTCACAATGCTCCAAGGATTTCAACCTAGCTTCAAGTCCTACATAAAAACCACAGAACACAAATTCCATTTGGGGCAAAGCAAATTCCTGCTGCCTCCAAGTCAGGTCTGAGCATGGCAGTGTCTGTTTCCAGGGGTATCCCAGTTTTCTCAGTGAAAAAGTTAATCATCCATCCATTTACACATTTGTTCATTCATTTACAAGCATTTCATGAGCCACAGGCAGGCCCTGGTCCTTTGCACTTCCTTTGGGGCTGTTAACACTGGCTCATATGATAAGGGTAGCCAGACTGGAAGGTCCACAGCCCCAGCAGAGCTTAATGCTTCCAAGTGGCTTTATATTGGGAGATGGAACCACAGGTGGTTTGTATGTGTGGCTTACCCCTGGGCCAGTCTGAGGTGGTCTGCGATGTAAAAATACAGTACATCCAAATTCTGAGTAAACAGCACATTCTATGTTTAATAAAGGAGTGCACAGGGTTTACACAATTGGCTTTAAAAGAACTGAGTGCCCACTTTAATAGGCAGCAGCAGGAGTGCCTGGGTGGCTCAGTCAGTTGAGCACCTGACTCTTGCTTTCAGCTCAGGTCATGATCCCAGAGTCATGGGATCGAGCCCCATATTGGGCTTCACAGTGACCATGGAGCCTGCTTAGGATTCTCTCCCTCCCTCTCTCCCTCTTTCTCTCTCTCCCTCTCTCTCCCCCCTCTGTCCCTCTCCCCTGCTTGCACGTGTACTCTCTCTCTCTCTAAAAATTAAAAAAATTTAATAGGCAGCAGTAAAGTACACAGAATGGGTAAGGGTGGAAGCCTTAATTCTGGAAACGCTCCCTAACTAAACTTTGAGCCCCCAAACTGAGATAGTACCAGGACATCAAAGCACCGGCAGGAGCAGGGGGACAGAGAGAGTATTAAGGGGCATGTTTGCCATCAGTTCCCAAGTCTGTCAGAAGGAGTAAGGGTGGCCTAATCTCAGCACTTTGAAACTTTGAATCCTAGCCATCCATTCATTATTCCATCCATGTGTTCAACAACCCTTTGAAAAGACTGGAGTTGATTGTATGAGGAGATACAGAGGTATAACAGAAACTTCCTTCTAGGAGTTTCAATAAGATACACAGTTGCACAAATCACACTATCTGAGTGACTAGAAATTAGGGTATCTGTAGAGATATAATACTGAAAAGATGATTTGGGGCCATGCAGGAACTTGAAAGTCGGGCTAAGACATGAGGAATCTTGGAATTTGACCTTCTGCGGCAAGCGGTGGGCAATCATTAAAATGTTTCAAGGGGCTCCTGGGTGGCTCAGTCGGTTAAGCATCCGACTTCAGCTCAGGTCATGATCTCACGGTTCGTGGGTTTGAGGCCCATGTCGGGCTCTGCGCTAACAGCTCAGAGCCTGGAGCCTGCTAAGGATTCTGAGTCTCCCTCTCTCCCTCTCTGCTCCTCCCCAACTTATGCTCTTTCTCTCTCAAACATTAAAAAAGTGTTTTGAACAGAGGAAAAAGGAGGGAAGGGTCTGTTCAAACTGAAAAGACACTTACAACATAAAAATCAGATGCAAGAGCGTGGTCCTTGAAGTCCAATTTGAGCAAAGAACTATAAAGACATTCAGTGGGAAAAATCTGAATATGAACTCAGCAGATGATGTTATTAAGGAAAGTCATACCAGTTATTAGGTGTGATAATGGTGTCGTAGTTGTGCATGGAGAAGTCTTTATTTTCAAAAATACCTGCCAAAGAATTTGGGGTGAAATGTGTGTATGTGATTAGAAGGAAATAAGGCAAATATTAATATTAAAATATTAAAGTGTATATAGCAATTAATAAACCCATATTTAAGTATTAAAATATTAAAGTGATGAAGATATGGATATTAACTACATCATTCCAAATGTTTGAAATTTTTCACAAGAAAAAGTAAATTTAAAAAGTTCTGTGGAAGTCAGGTATAAGTCAGGTGAAGGGTAGACCAAAGGCGAGATACTGAAGCTTCAGAGTCAGTTGAGTCATTCTTGCCCTCAGGTCAAAAATGATGAGGCCCTTGGCCAGGTGGCTGCAGAGGGAACAGAAAGGAAAAAACATGAACCCTGCAAAGGAAGGAGCAAAGGACAGGATGGGGGATTAACCTCAGTGCATACAGGTGACAGAAGGGAGGACTCCAAAATGGTTGAGGTTCAGAGCCTGGAATGGGAGGAGAACAGTGCAGATGGGAATGGAAATGTGGCTTTCAGGACAAGGGATGGGTTTTGTGGGAATCGGGATGTGTTCTGTTACTGACACTGTGACATTAAGAGGCCAGCAGAACATCCAGGTGGAAAGGGAACCAGCAGTCGTTGGAAAGCTAGGCCACCACAGAAACAATCAAGCAGAGGTATTGGCTCGGGAAGTCTGTAT